>NC_063337.1:71207543-71321445 GCF_021869965.1 Rhincodon typus
CACTTCACTAACACCTTCCACCCCAACCTTAAGTTTACCTGGACCATCTCTAACACCTCTCTCCCCTTCCTGGACCTCTCCGTCTCCATATCGGGCAACCACCTAGAAACCGATATTCATTTCAAGCCCACCGACTCCCACAGCTACTTCGAATACTCCTCCTCCCACCCACCTTCCTGCAAAAATGCTATCCCCTATTCCCAATTCCTTCGCCTCCGCCGCATCTGCTCCCAGGATGAGGCATTCCACTCCCGTACATCTCAGTTGTCCTCGTTTTTCAAGGACCGTAACTTCCCCCCCTCAGTGGTTGAGAACGCCCTCAACCGTGTCTCCCACATCTCCCGCAACTCATCCCTCACACCCCGTCCACGCAATAAGAACCAAAAAAGAATCCCCCTCGTCGTCACGTACCACCCCACCAACCTCCGGATCCAACGCATCATCCTCCGACACTTCCGCCATCTGCAACCCGACCCCACCACCAAAGACATCTTTCCCTCCCCACTCTTATCTGCTTTCCGGAGGGACCACTCTCTCCGTGACTCCCTTGTCCGCTCCACACTCCCCTCCAGCTCCACCACACCCGGCACTTTTCCCTGCAACCGCAGGAAGTGCTACACCTGCCCCCATACCTCCTCCCTCACCCCCATCCCAGGCCCCAAGAAGACTTTCCACATCAAGCAGATGTTCACCTGCACATCTGCCAATGTGGTATACTGCATCCGCTGTACCCGGTGTGGCTTCCACTACATCGGGGAAACCAAGTGGAGGCTCGGGGACCGCTTTGCAGAACACCTACGCTCGGTTCGCAATAAACAACTGCACCTCCCAGTCGCGAACCATTTCAACTCCCCCTCCCATTCCTCAGACGACATGTCCATCCTGGGCCTCCTGCAGTGCCACAACGATGCCAGCCGAAGGTTGCAGGAACAGCAACTCATATTCCGCTTGGGAACCCTGCAGCCCGATGGTATCAATGTGGATTTCACAAGCTTCAAAATCTCCCCTCCTCCTACCACATCCCAAAACCAGTCCAGCTCGTCCCTGCCTCCTTAACCTGTTCTTCCTCCCACCTATCCCCTCCTCCCACCTCAAGCCGCACCTCCATCTCCTACCGACTGACCTCATCCCGCCCCCTTGATCTGTTCGTCCTCCCTGACTGACCTATCCCCTCCCTAACTCCCCACCTACACTCACCTTTACTGGCCCCATCCCCGCCTCTTCGACCTGTTTGTTTCCTCTCCACCTATCCTCTCCTCTATCCATCTTCTATCCGCCTCCCACTCTCTCCCTATTTATTTCAGAACCCCCTTCCCCTCCCCCTTTTCTGATGAAGGGTCTAGGCCCGAAACGTCAGCCTCTCTGCTCCTATGATGCTGCTTGGCCTGCTGTGTCAATTCATTAGGTTTCCCTGTTACATTCCCGGCAGTGCATACAACTTAGAAACTAAAGTGAGCTCTTTTTCCTAAGGATAAGCACTAAAGGCTTCCTTTGCTTCAGTTTCTATGTTAACATCCTTTAATACAGGGCACTTCCAAGCTTTTAGTCTTGACAGTTTGTTTGCAGCGACTGTACCAGACTGGGTAAAGTTATGGAGTCAGAGGACAAGTGGAGAAGATCGATCTAAAAGTTCAAAGGGTCATGTCTAAAAATTATGGCAGCATTGCAGGGCAAATATTTTGATAATGAAGTCCAGAGTGGGACATGCAGTCACAGAGTGAGCTGAAAGAAACAGCAGTAAATTTGTTCAAAAAGGGAAAAATGGTTAAAGAAACAAAATTAATGAACTTCTACTTCCGTGCACATAGTATTCAGACCACAATAAATATATTCAGACCACAATAAATATATTAATGGCAACTGATTCCCATTGGTTTCAGATTTGCCAGGGCTCCTTGATGCAATACTTAGTCAAATACTGCCTTTCAAGGTCAGTCACTCTCAACTGACCCCTGGAATTCAGCTCTTTTTTGGACAAGGGCAGTATGAGATTAGAAACAAAGTGGCAAAATCCAAGCTAAGTTTCAGTGAGCAGGTTATCGCCTTGTAAATGCCATTTGATTGTACACTTATCCAAATCTTATATTACTTTACTGATGATCAAAAGGAAGCTGATATATTGGTCATAATTGGCTGGATTGTGGATTTCTTTCTTTTTTTGAATATAACAAAGTTGTGAGCAATTTTCCAAATTGATGCATAGGTGCCACTGTTGTGCCACTGTTGTGCCACTGTTGTTGCTGCACTTGAATAGCTTGGCTACAGTTCTGGTTTGCTCTGGAACACAAGTCTATGGTGCTAGTGCCATGTGGTGGCAGGGCCCATAGACTTTGCAGCATCTCGTGTTTTTAGCTCAAACAATGCTAGAGATGTTCTGCAGGTCTGGTACATCTGTGAAGAGAGAACAGAGTTAAGATTTTGAGTTCAGTATGATTTCTTCAGAACTGAAAGATATTTGAATTTTTTTGTAATGCTTCTGATACTTTTAAACTTCCATACTAAAAAATGAATTTCCAACCTCTTTCAGTTCTATGTTCTCTAAGTTTGTTTCAAATTTCTGGCATTTGCAATATTTCACTTTTACTTCAATGCGTTCAGTTGATTGTTGAAATGTAAACTGGCACATTATACAGCTCAGGAGAAGGCTAGGAAAGAGCATTCATTCGGCACTTGTGACTGAAGATGGTAGCAGACACTTCAGCTTTATCTTTTTTCTTGAGCTTTCCCATCACTGACGATTAAGATAGATGTGGAGCCTCCTCCTTCTGTTGCTTAATTGTCCACATTCAGGAGTGACATTACAGATTAGTAAAGTTTTGATCTTATCTGTTAGTTGTGGCATTCTTTATCTCTGTCATATGCCACCTCCACTGTTTAGCATGCGGTGCCATTGCCGATGCCACGGCAGAATTGCAATTCACTCTAAGGTTCTTCTATTCTTTTTATGCAAAACTCAAATTATCCCTGAATTTTCCTGTAAAAATCTCATATGTCCCTCCAGATCTGTTTAGCCAAATCTCCCTCCTCTCATAAAGGATGAAGGAGAGACTCTGGAATATGGTGAGCAATTCCTGTTCTCGGACACTGTTTCTCGCACTCTGTTTCAGCCCCTCTTATTTCTGCCTGTCAGCTCCTATTGTTTTGACTCTCATAACGAATAATTAGGTGTGAATGAAAACACTTGAAAAACACTCTGCAGATCTCCATGAAAGGTGACGGCATTCAGGATGCAACAACTTGCTGTAAGTTTCTGGTTTGCGATCAGCAATCTGCTGATTTTTAGGTGGTTCGAATTACCCCCAGATCCCAGGCTCTGACACGGGACTTATTTAAGGAATGTGAAATGAATAAGACAGTGGACAGGCGTTTCAGGGGCAAAAAATCTCTGTATTTATTAAATACAAAAGGTAAGTATATTACAAGAAATAAAGGCAAATACAACAAACAGGGAAATTGACATTATTACTTATATAGAGGACAGTAACTAAATACAGTACTGTATCATATACAGGTTAAACACTATTAGAACTAAACAACAAGTTTTGACCACAGAAACTTTTAGTCAGTCTTCCTATCCTTGAGGTCTCTGTACTGTCACTACCCGTGCTCCCCTCTCTCCTAGCTAGGTTGGAAACTTTAGGGTCTTGAGAATATAAGCTCATCACTGGGGATAAACGCGATTTTGAAATACAGCTGGCCGTTCCCACTTACCGTAGCCAATGCTTCAATGAAGACTTTGGATGCTATAGGCCTTCAGTCCGGGTTGAATCCACAGATGCGGTAGGACGCATAGAGGATTTATCGGCCGAGTACTTGGTTTTCCTTACTTTGTGCTGGTTTTTAACTCAGAATGTGTGTGAGGCCTTGTGAGTCAGGTCGGTGGTTTTTGGAGGTTGTTGGTTGTCAGGTCTGCTAGTCTTGGACGGTTGCTGTCGGTTCCCCTGGTACGAGACAGGCCTGTGTTGGTAGCTTTCGGGATTGCCATTGGGATCCCTCTTCTAGGGATAACTGTGCAGATAGTTGTCAAGATGAATCACACCTTGGGATCCCTCTTCTGGAGATTGCTGAAGAGATCGCTTTCGGTGCAGTAGCTCTTTTGGATCCATCTCCTGGAGGTAGCTATGGGGATAGCTCTCGGGGGCAAATCGCTCTCTTAGGTGAGGTTGGGGCCTGCAATTATACTAATTGTAAGTCTGTTATCCCCGCACCAAATCTGCACTTGCCACTATGTTACTGGTGTTCCCTTTGAGGCAATTGGCCTCCTGATAGTTTAAAGTTGGTGTAGATGTATTTTGATAAAATGGAATATCCGGTATCTCTGCATTAATATTGATTGAAATTTAAAGTCTTGGTATCTGTATAGGAACAATAATGTCTGGGTTGGGTTAGCCCGAAGAGTAAATTTTAGCTTCAGTCTAGAGCGTTAGATCTCGTTAATTGTTCGCTTAGAGTCAAGGTGCTCAATTGGATTTTTGGGTTGAGCAATGGTTTCAAGCAGCTAGCTCTGTGTGTGTATTTTTCCCAGAGCCCTCAGCCCAGCTGTCTTTTCTTTTCACTTTTAAAAGTTTCCGAAAAGTCCAGTGTTTTGGACCAGTATTTTAAATAATAGGGATTTTTGCTCAATCCTACATTGTCTATCCAGCTGCATCATGCTTCGAGTTCCAACATCTCAATAATGAGGCCAAGTGTCAGCAGAGATGGGCAGAAAAGGAAGTCAATTCTGCACTCCAGATCCCAGTACCAGAAAGGGCATCCTGTCCTATTTTCATCCTTTCCAATGTTTCCAAATTGCTGTGGGCCAAAATCATCTCAGCTCCTGAAACTCAAGAAGAAGGCAGAAACTTATGCTCCTGAGTAGACTTTAACCTCAAATTCAGGGATAGCTAACCACACCAACGTGAAATTAATCTATTTTAAGAATAGCTATTTCCAGGTTACAAAGGGCAGAAAAACAAAATACCAAAGAATTGGATTTACTGGCTATTCTGGAATTCCTGGTGTTCTGAGGAGTGGTAAAGGAAAGTGAAAGCCTAAAATCAGAGCAAATTAGGCAAAGGTATTGAAATAAATGGATGGGAACATTTCCACACTTCCTGGCCTATTTCTCAGTTCAGTTGCTTACTTAGTACTAAACAAACATGCCACTGTGATCTGCTCCATGACACTCCTTAGCTGAAGCCTGGACTGAAAGCCTGTGTAAGGAGAGAAGGGGTTTATTAATTGTACTATTCATCTCTGCGGCTACAGGGAGAGGGGTCAGAAAAATTTGCCCTCATGTTTATAAAAAAGGATGAATTTGAACAAAGGTTAAGAGTTAAAATAGAGCATGAAAAACAAGAAGATCACACTGTAATGCATAAAGAATCAGAATTCCCTGTACTCATCTCAAAAAAGTATTATCTGGAAATAGGTTGAAATTGAAACACCTCTGTGATTATGTCTTTGAAACTCAAAATAAACTGCCCACGTCTGAACTTTTGTTCCTGTGTGCTTGGATTCACAACCACACACTACGCGCAGAGAGAAAGAAATCTGGGTATATAGTCAGTGAGACAGATTTACAGTTGTCCTGTGTTCCTTGATGGGTTAGCCCTACGGGTTCCTCTGACATTCTTAGAGATAGTTCCAGAGCAGTAACCTCCTGCAGCTAAGGGAGAAATGAATTAGCATCTGCCTGAAAGAGGAAGGATCGCAATTTATACTAAGTGCCCTCAGGCACCCTCTGATTGTTAATGAATTAATGACAAACATATCTCACCCCAGGATTCTTGTCTGACATTCATTTGTGTTCTTGCACCCTCATTTTTTTCAGAAGGAAATTAAGCAACAGAGGAAATAGATTCCTTGATAGTTTGTAATTTTGCTATTAGACAATAAATTGACATGAACTACTAGGCAAAAATAAAGTATATATTTCTAAAGTACTCATTAGCTAAAATGGAATATTTTCTGCTTAGTTGAATGTAAAAGCACTTGACCGTGACAAAATTACATCTAATTAAGATGGTAAGTGATGTAATGAATAAAACTGGCCATCCTTGATCACATTGTAGGGATTTTGTGAAATGTGAATGGGTTAATTTTTGCATTAAGAAAAAGATCTGTGTTAAACAAAGTTCTGTGACATCTTACATTAACAGATGCCAATTAATTACCAATTAAGATTGAGTGTCGTCTTCAATTAGCCTTAAGCAGAATGACGTGTCACATTTAAACAGCCGACTTGGAAACTCATACTTTGAAAGGGTCCTTGTAAAGATCCATGTTTTGGGATTTATCATCTTAGTTAATCATGAATAGCTAATTTGTGTAGGTGTAATACCTTTAGTAATAATATAAAAGGTTCGGGAAGAGGCCTTGTGATGCAGTGGTAGTATCTTTGCCTTTGAGCTAAGTGATCTGGTTTCAGATCCCACATGCTTCAGAGTTGTGTTATAATATCTCTTAACGGGATGATTTTTAAAACTATAAAGAGATCTTGTGATATAGTCCCTAACTCAGGACCAGAAGGTCTGAGTTCAACTCCTAACAGAGGTATGTCATAGCACGCCTGAGCAGGTTGACCAAAGTAAATGTAAAATGCAAAGATTTCAGAGGAAATATGAAAAGTTAACTGAATAAAAAGGAAACAAAGTGGGAAACATTATGCTTCTGATTGGCCAGAAAGAAGTGGCAGTTCACATTTATTCAATGTGAGCTAGGCCAGCTTATCTCCATCAATGACACCTGCGCCGCCATCCCTCCTCCACTGCTTCACCACCGTCTACACCAGGCCCAACCAATGTCGAAGTCACTGATCCTTAGGCACCAGCTTCCATCACTGGGCTAATGACCCTCCTCTATCGTCTTACTGCTGCCTGTGTCAGACTAACCAACATTGGAGTCACATTGTTCCTTGCTGGGCCCTTCGATGTCGCTGCAGTGCCCTTCTGCCACCACTTTGTCACCACCAGCACTGGACCCAAACAACAACAAAGTTGCCTATCCTCAAAAGCGCCATCTTTCACACTGGGCCTACCTCACAGACATTGCCTCTGCCAAAGTAGCAGCTGCCGAATCCGATGCCAGGTCTTATGCTTTCCCTGGAAAAGTAAGTAAGTGCTCACTTGAGGTCTGCTCTGGGTCCACTCACCTCCATGCTGGGCTTGATCGAGGTCTGAGCTAAGATCATTCTCCTCCATGCTGGGCCCACTCAAGCTCCGTGCACTGGGCCCACTTGAGATGATGCAGGATTTTAACATTGTTGGTTTTAGCAGCGGTTAAATGTAAACGGGGATTTCATGATGTGCAGTTCTTATACATGACAATATGTGATCATATTACTGACTGCTGCAGGTGGGCTCTTCCTGCAGGTATCCTGGGGACTTGTGATGGCATCTCTTCGTGATACTAACACAGGCTCTGCCCTCAGGCTCGACTTTCCATTTAATAAACTAGGAGGCTGAATGGTAAGGATTGTGCAGTTTTTTCTCTTAAAGATGGAAATACAGCATGATAGCAGGTATAATCATGTAATGGAAGTAGGTGGTAAGTATTAATGAGCAGGAGGTTTCCTTGCCCATGTTTGACTCGGTGCCAAGAGACTCTGTGTGATCAGAAGTCAATGCTGAGGACTCCCAAAGTGACTCCCTCCCAATTGTATATTGCCGTGTCACCACCTTCTTCAGTAATTCTGTCTTGAAGACTAGACAGGACATACCAAGAAAAGATCTTGAATATAAGCTTTGGGAATGAGTCTGTGAGTATGAATATTTCAGGCTGATTGATAAGTCTCCCAATATTGCGATAATTGCCAGAGAAGAGGACTTTGCAGATTGAGTGGAACGTGTGTAATTGTGTCATGTTCAATCTGATGCCAAAGTCAAAGCTAAGTGATCCATCTGCTTCTATTTGTATTGTGCTTTTGCGTAGCAGTTGGTACATGTACATACTTGTTGGACTATTTCTGTGGTGTTGGATGCACATTTAGGTCAGAACCCCGTTAGCAATATTTAGAGCCATTTCCCCAGTTTAGATTTAACCAACAACAAGCAACCAAAATTAAACAGGTTTTCCCCTTCTCACCTAAGTTTTATTTAAAGATCTAGGGCACTAATCCCCATGCCTGTTTAAATCTGCTGGAACTTTCATACCCTAAATCTGTCCAAATCTGTTCATATCCGTCCAAACCTGTTCAAATCCTGGACTTGATCTATCCCAACCAGTCCAAATCCCGGAGTCGAGCTGGGCAGATCCCGGATCTAAGCCCCCAATCAGTTATAAAGTGGAGGTTGACCCCCCGCCTCTGATAACGAAAACCGAAACACCCATTGTGAATTGTTAAAATGTTCTTCTATTCAGCTGGCATAAATTCAATTTGATTATTGGGGAATGAATGAATACATATGTGTCTACTAAAGTTACATTTACCAGTCAGAGCTAGAGAAATTTCCTAGTGTTTGTGTGTGGGTACTAGCTGGACATGCAGCAGAATTGACATGGATCTTTAATATTGGGCTTTTGGCAGAAGATGTGTATCTGGTGATGGAAACTCTACAGTGAATATTAAATAGACAGTTATCGCAGGGAAAAAGAGATTGTTCAGCTGAAGAAATCTTTATTTTATCTAACTGCAGACAACTTTGGAGCTTTTCAAAGAATGCCTACAGTATGGAAGCAGGCCATTCAACCCATACCAACCTTCTGAACAGCATCTCACCCAGACTCACCCCCTACCCTATTCTGTCCTTGTCGCCCTGCATTTCCCATGGTTAATCCTAACCTGCACATCCCTGGACACTATGGGCAATTTAACATGACCAATCTACCCAGCCAGCACATCTTGGGACTGTGGGAGGAAGTAGTGATCATAACATGATAGAATTTAATATTTAGTTGGAATGTGAGAAAGTTAGGTGGGAAGCAAATCTGTTTAACTTAAATAAGGGGAATTACAATGAAATGATGATACAGTTAGCTAAAGTGGACTGGCATTTCGCAGGAAAGGCATTAAGGAAGTAACGGCAGATATTTAAGAGAAAATTGATGACTGTCAGCAAAACAAAAAATCCTAGTAAAGAGGAAAAATTCTAAGAAAAGGATAAACTAAGCATGGTTAACCAAGGAAGTTCGGAGGAGTATAAAGTCAAAAGAAAAATGTATAAGGAGGAAAAATCAGTGTTAACCCTGAAGACAGGGAAAAATTCACAATCCGGCAAAGGAAGACCAAGAAGAAAACAGAGATAAAACTATGAGAGCAAACTAGCGAGGAATATAAAACTGTCAATAAGATCTTCTTTAGTTATAAAAGAGGAACCGAGAGGTCAAAGTGAACATAGCCACCTTTGAAAATGAATCTGGGGAGATGGTAGTGGTGAATAAGGAAATAACAGGAGTTAAACAGATATTTCGCATTAGTATTTATGGTGGAAGACGCTTTGTACATCCCATTAACCTTAAAGGATATGAAGGAGGAATTAAATATCATCACCATAACTGGAGAAGTAGTATCAGGCAAACTAATGGGGTAAAAGACAGATAAATCCCTTGGCCCTGGTGGTTTGCATCTTAGGATCCTAAAAGAAGTAACTAAAAGATAATGGCTGTATTGTTTGCAATTTTCCAAAAAAAAAACTTTGGATCTTGGAGAAGTACCGGTGGATTGGAAAACTGCCAATGTGATGCCCCTATTCAAACAGTGAGGGTGGCAAAAAGGAAAAAACTTTTGACCAATTAATCTAATCTTTATTGTTTAAAAATGTTTCATCAATTATGAAGGAAATAACATCATTAGGTTTGGAAAATCTTAATCTAATTAAGTCAAATCAGCATAGCTTCATGAAAGGGAAATTGTGTCTGACAAATTAATCAGAGTTTCTTGAAGAAGTGTCAACCATGGTAGATAGAGGGCAACCAATACCTGTGTTGTATTTGGACTTTCAGAAGGTGTTTGATAAGGTATCTCAAAAATGTTAAATTGTTAGGTAAGAGATCACAATTTGAAGATAATTTATTAGAGCGAATAGAGAATTGTTTTGGTTTGATTTATAATCAGGAAGGGAACAGAGTAGGTGATAATGGGAACTTTCTTGGATTGACAACTCGAGACCAGGGGCTTCCACAGGGATCAGTTGTGAGACCACAACTGTTTTCAATGTATATTAATGATTGGAGGAAGGAAGCAAATTTGCAAATGACTCAAAAATGGGTGGAAAGGCAAGTTACAGTTACAGAGAGATATTGATAGGTTAACCAAGTGAGGAAAATATTGGCAAATGGAGTATAATATGGGAACATGTGTAATTGTTAATATTGAAAGCAAGAACAAAAAAAAAGAATATTATTCAAATGGAGTAAAACTGCATAAAGTTGCAATGGAAGGAGAATTAAGGGCACTTATGTATAAATAAAAGAAAGGTAGCACACAGGTGCAACAAGCAATCAGGAAAGCTAATGGAATGTTGGCCCTTATTTCAAGTCAGTTGGAGTATAATTGCAGAGATGTCTTATTGCAAGGTGCTGGAGAGACCACATCTGGAGTATTACGAGCAGTTTTGATCCCCTTATTTAAAGAAATATACCATTTCGTTGGAGGTAGTTCAGCTAAGATTATTTAGGATGTTTCACAGTTTGGAAAGATTGTCTTATAAGATTAGGCTAATAGGTAGGGTCTCTAGTCATTGGAGTGTAGATTAATGAGAGGAAAATTAATTTGTCTCTCAGTGTTCTGTACTTGGAATTCTGCTAATTGATATGAATTGTGGATGGCTAAGTCTTTACTTTCTGCTGGTCTTTGAGTCTGTCTATAAAATGTCACCCTCTTAAGTATCACATTTATTCTAATTAAATAATAGATTACAGCTTTTTTTTTATATCTGTAATTTATAACATTTAATTCACAGTTTCTCCATTATTGACCTGCCTCACTAGAACATTATCTGCATTATCACTGGCAGCATAGAACAGGGTACTGAACTTATCTTTGATCGGGTTCTTTGCTAATCCTGAAGTATGTCTGTACCTGATAAACCATTGGTACTTCTTTTTTTTTAATTCATCCATTGCATGGGGGCATCAATAGCAAGGACACTATTGATTCCAATTCCTAATTACCCTTGACTCGTGAGGCAATACCAACTGCACTGTTGCAGCTCTGGAGCCACGTGTCGGCCAGACCAGGTAATGATGATGGCTTTGCTTCCCTAAAGAACACTTAGAAAATCAGATGACCTTTTAAGACCACCAAAGATAGATTTACAGTCTATTTATTTGAGACTAGTTTTATATTGCATTTTTATGAAGGGGATTTCAATTCCATCAGCTGCCATGGTGCACAATGTTTAATCTGTGGCATTTGCAGTGTTTGGATATTTTTCCCTCTCTAGGCTTTTCCCATTGCTTTCTGTCTTGCTGGGATATTCCCTCAGTTCTGTTCTTGTTGTCTTTATCATTGGTGGGTTGGTCATTTGCTGCCATAATCTAATGTCACTGCAAATTTGGGTGGGAAGGTGAGCTGTGAGGAATATGCAGTGATGCTTCAATGTGATCAAGCAGGCAAATGTATGGCAAATGAAATATAATTCAGACAAATGTGTGCTTATCCATGCTCATAGCAGGCCTATCCTTCGAGGGCTAGAGGTGGAGCCAAAGTAAGGCAACTTCACTTCTTTCTGGTAGCCCAAATTATTCCTCCTGCCCTCATCACCAGCTGCCTGACTCACCTTGCAACTTCCAAGCTGAATCAGGGAATTGCATTGGCAGTCGTGATGGGTCTATGACAATAAAAAGTGTCAAGACATGGAACATAACAGATGCCAATTTGGAATGAATGGTCTTCCTGTCAGGAATCACGCTGACTAGAGCTAGTGAATTTTTGAGGTCTAATATTCCTCACAAGTATTTATTAAAATGAAGTGCCAAACCTTTTAAGATGTGACTTTTGCATTATGTAGGTTCCACCCACCAGTAAATCATGTAAGATTCAAATCCAAAAGCACTTTATTGAGTTGAGATTTTTGCATATTTCTCTTTATCCAACAGTGACTGTTGTGACAAGATGTACAGGGAGAACATCTGAAACAGATTTTAACCAGTACTCACCTCTAGACAATATGTGATGTGTAACCCCAAGACTGCATTCTCATATTTAGCTTTCAAAAGAGATATGTTTGCCCAGGCCACTCATCCTCTTCAAATAAAGAGCACATGTTGTTATTTAACTAAATTTTGTAAAAAAAAACTTGATTTTTCCAGAAAGAATGATTGGATAGACTGAGCATGTTTCCCCTGGAGTTTAGAAGAGTGATGGGTGACTTGTTTGAAGAATATAGTATACTGAATGGTTTTGACAAGTTGGACACAAAACGGATGTTTCCTCTTGTATGTGAGTCCATAGCTTGAGGGCACTATTGAAAAAAAAGGATGTTGCACAGAACATTCCCAGGTCCTGATTTATATGGAAGGGCTTTCTGAGAGAACTATGTGGAAATTCTGAGGAAGGGTTACCAGACCTGAAACTTTAACTCTGATTTTTTTTTCTTCACAGATGCTGCCAGACTTGCTGAGCTTTTCCAGCAACTTCTGCTTTTGTTCCTGAATTATGTGGGCTGTGGTAAGAATTTTGGGAAAATAATGTGAGATGTCAATCAACTCCTTCTCAATGATAGGACAAAAGTGTTGCATTTTGCAAACAAGACATGGTTGTTGAGACAAGTTTCTCAACAGCGAGCAGTGAGAGGCTTATTAATGGGGATTATCATGCAATTTCATCCTCATTCTTAATTAATTTCATCTCATTAATATGCACCTTCCCATTTACTTACCTGTCCGATAAAAACTAGAAGCCGAGAATTTGTGACATGGAAACCAGAGCGAGTACCTGGCAACTCCAGCTTGGTGCTTGATCTATTCAATCCATATCCTTTGTGTTCAAATTGCACACAAAAAGAAAATAGCTTTTAGAAAAGAGTGTTTTTTAAACCACTTGTTCCAACAAACATTTTAAAGCATAAAATATTGATGTGCCAGTTTTATCAGTAAACTGGAAGCTAACTTTCTGTTTACAAGTCATGATTTTCTTTGAATGTCTAAACAATTAATCCAGCCATTTCTGCATATTGTGTGCTGCAGTATTTTCTCCCTCAAGTTATGTTCCCAAAGCCACACATTAATAAGTATATTAATGCTATTATAGTAAGGAAATTATTTTACATTTGATAGCAATCAAACAAGGAGCTAATTAGCTAAGATGTATTAGATGGCTGGTCCATGTCTTGGAATAACTCCACCTGTAAGTGTTCTATTCCTGGGGTATATTTTGGGAGCTGCCTGTTGGTCCATTTCCTGAGAATGGAACATAAACATAAGTAATCACTAACAAAGCTGATAAGAGAAATAGCACAGGATAAACCATCTGAAACATTGAGATGAGGCTTTGGGCTGAAACATGCACATGGAATGATAGAAACTTCTGTATTCTACCAAAAACATAAAAGCAGACTGTTCATTAAGCACCAACAAATTATAACATGCTGTAGGCCACAAATCCACCTGCCTGCCACCCTGCCTCTGGCCCCCTAACACACAACAACCCCCTACCTTTCACACTGGGCCTCTATTCACACTCTGTATGGTCTCAGACCCACCAAGGGCCCCAGAGCCTCTCTCAAAACTTTAACCTTTTCCTACAGCACTCTGGTCTCTCCCCTGCCCTCAAACGTCCCCTTCCCCTGATCTTCCAATCCATTTCTTCCATCCCCACACTTCAGGTCCCAATTTGCTTAAACCATTATGGCTCCACCTCTAGCCCTTGAAGGATAGGCCTGACTTCTCCAAACTTCACAATCTCCTCTCCCCATGACTTCCTATCCCCTTTCCTAGTCTCCACCCTCACTGACCTCTACTGTCATCTTAACCTCTTGCTGTGAAGCCTCAGAAACAGTCACCAAAAAGCATTTAAACATCTCTCAGGTCTTTGATCACTTTCAGCAGACTTCTGATCTTCTTTCAAAGTGACCGATTGCCACGCAAGACCTCTGATCTCTCCAGATTCCCCCTTTCCAGATCTCATATTCTTCCCTGCAAACAAGTCCTCAACTTCTCAGTCCTCTCACACCCTCCATCTCATCGACCATTCTGACTTCACATTGTAACCATGGGATCAGCAACCTGTTTTGAATCATATTGTTTTTTAATTGATCCTTGTGTTCCCCATCCTGATCAGTTATGTTGCCATTGCACTCACCTCTCAATATTTCAATTATGAGATCACTGGCAAATATTGTGGCATGCCTTCCCAACACCATGTCACCACGACACCTCCCCACCCCAATGCAAACCTACCCTATTATGCAATATTAGCCAAGGCAACTCAATGTTCAAACATAAGCTGAACAAGTCAATCAGTTAAACTTTATATCACTGCAGTGGGTGGGTGTCCCAGCTTCAACCTTCTCACCTCTCTTTGACCCAGCACAGCAGGTGAATTAAAGTCTACGCCATAATATTCATGTGATAATACCACTAGGCCATTGCCTACCCTAATCTCATAATCATAGAATCCCTACAGTGGTGGAAGCAGGCCATTCTGTCCATTGGGTCCATACCGCCCCTTCAAAAAGTATCCCACCCAGGCCTACCTCCTACACTATCCCATGGCAAATCCACCTAAACTGTAAATCCCTGGACACAATGGACAATTCACACCTTGGGACTGTGGGAGGAAACCGGAGCACCCGGAGGAAACCCCACACAGACACCGGGAGAATGTGCAAACTCCACATTGACAGTCATCTGAGTATGGAATTAAACCCATGTCCCTGGTACTGTGAGCCAACGTGCTACCGTCACTTCAACATTGTCAATTTTATCCCTGTGTTATGGTATCCAACACCAAATTATTGATCCCATCATGCAATAGAGGCAAAATATAAATAAAATTTATATATTCTGCCGTTTATAACTTCTAAGCTGATCCTTTCTATGCAAATAACAGCCGTTGCTCCAATTCTCTGCCATCTGTATTGTTATTATATATTTATTTTTCTCACAACATTTCTGCAATAATTGTCTTTGCAGTGGCTATCCAGAGAATGTGAGGCTATTACCCTTTAGTCCCGGGAGATACCATCAGCTGTTCTGTCATACTGCTTCTAATGACAACCTCTCCGGTAATGTGAATCTGTTTCCCAGTGAAGACAAATTGAAGTCAACATTTTGTTTCTTTCACTGGCACACTCAATTGAGTAGATTGTTCAGTCTAGTTGTATGTTGTCACAATAAACTCATTAGACATATTGGTGAATGTCAGAGAGACCTTGCGATAAAAGTTTAAAAAATAGCAGCAACTGGTAAATGCTACCAATCAGCTCTGACAAGAAGCTTTCATATCAGATTATCCATTGCAGTTTATAAATTTTAATCTCAGTGACAAATAGCTTCTGTTGGATGAAGAGAAATAAATGTAACAACTATTGTTTCTGGGTTTTGAATTGCTCCTGTGTACGTTTACGTAATGCCATTTCCGTGGACAGCCTTCAGATGTTCATTCTTTTAAGCATTGGCTTTTTACCCTTTCTTTATCCTGTGAACATTAGACACTCACTGCATTAATTATCCATAATCACTGGTGACCATATGCTGTTCTCAACATAGTACTACATCACTGTCAGGTTGGATACAATCTGCTTAACAAATGAATACAGGTCGTCATTTCACCTCGTTGCCAATAGATGAATAACATAAAGGAGACATTATATATCCAAGCATGCTGCAAGATTTGTATCATAAAACACAATTCCTTTTTAATTTTCCTTTTGAGATGATAAAATATTGTGCTCAGAGGAGCTGAGCACTCTATCGATCAACTTTCCATCAAAAGAACCATTTATTCCTTCAAATAACCTTTTAGGACAAATGCCTCAAGGTTTTCAACATTACCAGAGTCCCTATGTATTATTCGGCCTGGCGTATAGGACACCTCCAATTATCCAACTGCAAAATTCATAATTTTTGACTCATAACTCATAGTTAAATCAATTGTCCTTTTCAGCCATAGCATGCTGTCCTCATTTTAGGTGACAACAACAATTTTTCACTGTATTAAAGCAGTTTTACTTACCAATACTAATCACAAAATGAACAAACAGGCTGTGCCATAGAAGTCTATGACATACCTAGTCTCTGTGTTGAATGCTGATGGTATGTTAAAATTGTGAATATCCTAATCTTACACCCATGGTTTTCATTTACGTTTGGCGTATATTGTAGGTCCTATTTTTGGAGTGTTCCTTCAATGTTGACTTATATTCTGACATCTACAGCAACAATATCAATTAATACTGTAACTTTTAAACGGTTGACAAAAGGAAATAAAGGCTCCGAATTTATGGTGTCCAAGTGGTCACAAAGTGGGTGTACCCTGAATAATGTGCATTGGGATCATGTGGTAGCCCCAAATCTGAGTCAGACCCAGAGATTTCAGAGGGTTCTGACTTGCTTATCCATATTTAGTCAGGAGTAGGGAAGGGAATTAAAACCTTCTTTGACTTCTAACTAACTGTAAAACTGGCACCCTAATAAATCTTACTGATCCCTGCAATGCCCCATAAACACCAAACGGTTGGCTCCAGATTGACTCAAACTATCCTTACTAGTGTTCTCCACATCATTCTCCTAGACCAAATCTCAACTGGACCAATCCTGAAAACCTCAACTCACTTTCTATCGAATAATACAGCGTCATTCTTCAGCCCCCACCTATCTGGCACCTTACCACACTAGTGTGTGAATCACAACAGCTAATAGGCAGGGGCAGCAAGTAATTACTAAAGCTACCTGAATCATTACTGTTTCTTGTGAGGGGCATTTAATACAAAAGTAGGGAAGTTATGCTTCAGTTTTCAGGGCACTGGCATGACCACATCTGGAGTATTGTGTGCAGTATTGGTTACCTTATTTCAGGAAGAATGTAGGTGCATTGGTAACAGTTAAAAAATGCTTGATTGGTAGTATCAAACCTAAATGTTGCTGAAGGAGACAAGGAATCATCACTTTTCATCTTGCACTCGCTGGGACTAGGCTGCATGAAATAAACTTAAAAAAAGGGACAACAATTTTACCACATGTGAAGAAAATGCTGATTCATTCAGCCATCTTTGGTATACAGATCCAGGAAGAACAGTTCATCTTAATTCTCAGATTGTACAGTCGTCTCTGATTGGTAGAATGTTGCTATGGAAGTGCAGAAGAGATTGGCAGTCTCCACAACATTTTCAGTTCTCTTATAAAAGCTGCAAAATTTGTAATAATTCCGTTTGCCTGTTTCCATCATAAACAAATACATCATACTGCAAATCTGACCGACAATTTATGCTTGGTTTCCAGTTAACCCTCAACACAGTCTGAATTATTTAATAAATGATCTCTGAAACATAATTATATCTAATTGTGGGTTTATTTTGCTGAAGATTGGCAAGCTTGAGCTAGTTGAGCACAACTGGCATGCTGCCCACTTTGAATGGTCAATGGGACATGTTGTTTGATATGGTCCACCAGTTATTGGGCTGAACAGTTTACACATATGACATCATACTGGCAATCAAACACATACACCAAATTGTTTGTGGTAGGCAAAACTTCTTTTTGACTTGTCAACATTTTGTTAGTTGAGAATGGCACTCACAAATTTACTGTATAGTAGTAAAATAAGACAGCTAACTTCACCTGTTGGTCATATTATTGAGACACCATCCTCTTTCAAGGTAATCTGAGGTGACTTCTGCCATTCAAGGCTAAATATGCTCAGCAAAGGCCCACTATGAGTTCTTGCAATATGTAGTAAGTAATGCTTTGATTAGGGTTGCATTATCATGCAAGATAATTTCAAAACGCTCTATCTCAGAATCAATAAAATGTGGAGCTGGAGGAGCACAGCAGCTCAGACAGCATCAGAGGAGCAGGGAAGTTGACGTTTTGGGCCTGGACCCTTCATTAGGACTGGGGAGGGGGAAGGGAGCTCAGAAATAAATAGAGGGAGGGGTGTGGGACTGGGTGAAGGTAGGTGGAATGGTGATAGGTGGATGCAGGTAGGGGATTGTAGAGATTGGTAAGTGGGAAGGATGGAACGGGTGGGTGAGAATGAAGATGGACAGGTTGTGTCAGGTCAAGGAGGTGGGCTGAGAAGGAGGTCTGGACATAGGATGAGGCTGGTGGTGGGGAGATTTTGAAGCTGGTGAACTCTATGTTGAGGCCATTGGGCTATAAGTTCTCAAGGTGAAATATAAAGCGCTGTTCCTCCAGTTTACATGTGGCCTTATTTTGACAGTGGAGGAGGCCCAGGATGGACATGTTGCCAAGGGAATGGGAGGGGAAGTTGAAATGGCTGGCAATCGGAAGATGGTGTTGATTGGAGCGTACAGAAGGCAGATGCTCTGTGAATCAGTCACCAAGTCTGCACTTGGTCTCTGCGATTTAGAGGAGACCACATCAGGGGCAATGGATGCAAAAGGGCAGGTTAGAAGACGTACAGGTGTTTCTCTGCTGGAATTGGAATGATTGTTTGGGATCAAGGACAGAGGTGGGGGGGGGGTGGCGGTGTAGGGCCAAGTGTAGCACTCAGAATCAAGTGTACTTGGTAACCAAATGGCTAGGACTCTATTCACAAGGTTACCAATAAGAAGCAGTTCAGAGCAGATTCACCTGGACAAATACTTGAGCTGGGGTGATGTGGAGGTGCCGGTGTTGGAATGGGGTGGACAAGATCAGAAATCACACAACGCCAGGTTATAGTCCATCAGGTTTATTTGAAAACACAAGCTTTCGGAGCCTCAATTCTTCTTCAGGTTTTAGTAAGAGAGAGAGCATCAGATATGATGATCTTTTACTTATAAATTCTGTGTCTGATACTACCTCTCTCACTAACACCTGAAAAATGACTGAGGCTCTGAAAGCTCATGTTTTCAAATAAACTTGTTGGATTATAACCTGGCACCGTGAGATTTCTGAGCCAGGAGTGATTACCTTATGAAGAAAGTTTGGTCATCTGGCTTATTCGTTTTAGAAAAGTAAGAGGTGTCTTGATTGAAACATACAATACCTTGAGGGGTCTTGACATGTTGGATTTGAAGAGGATGTTTCCTCTTATGGGAGAATCCAGGAGTGAGTCCTGTTTAAAAATAAGGATTGTCCATTTTAAAAAATTACAAAACAGAATGGTGTCAGATCTCACACTTCTTGTAGTTTAAGGACCTTTCCGTCAGCAAATTTTTCAGGTGCATCTGCATAAAAGAACAAGTGTCTAAAATACATAAGAAATACATTGTTTGTAAAATGCTTTGAGATGTCCAAACGATACGTAAGACTCTAGATATGTGCAAGCTTTTGTGCCTTCTTTTACATTTGCCACTCCCATTCTGGTTCAGTTTTTACTTTATTTCTACAGGCAGTAGAAATTGAATCCAGAATTGTTTTCCTTTTCCCTGACAGTTCTTTGCACAATTTTAGTCTCCCATTTTTGGCATATATGTTACAGCTGTTATACTGTCATATAAATGTCACAATATCTAGAATGTGACAACCTTAGCTAAAGTTTAAATGTGTGACAGTGGAGGCATTGCTTAGATTGTTGCTTCTCACTAAACAATCTGTGTACCGTGCTAAAAGGTAATTAATTGTCTTCACATGGACTGATTTACATCAGCAGATGGTTTGAGAAAAATATTGTTTCTCTATAACCTGGTCCTTTCCATCGATCTGGTCTTGGCTTCCATAATTAATTTTGATCTCTCAGTTCTGCTCCTTTGGCCTCCAATGTTCAATAATAATCTTCAGCATTTGTTATGTATCTTCCAGTCACAACTTAATTTTGATCATTAATTTTTGCCTCTCTGTCATATTTCATCATTTCAATATTACTTAACTTACCTACTGTCTTTTATAGAATAAAAGCATGATAGGTCTTACAGCAAAGGAGGCCATTCAGTCCATTGCTCCTGTGCCAGCTCTTTTAAGTCTTACTTTTCTTACCTTTTGCCTTGTTTTTCAACTTCACGTCCCATTCGTTTTCCAAAATTATAATTGAATTTGATCTTGGACAATGCCTTCTGGATCATATCACTGCAAAATAAAGTTCACCTCCATTTTGCTTTTTTATACAATTCCCTTATACATTTGGCTTTTGCTCTATGAACCACTCACCAGTTAAATAACATCTCCTTATCTATTTCATCTACTCCACTCTCCATTAAAGTGAACTTTTCATTCCTTTAGCATCTTCCATAACTGATTCGCTCTTTGTCCAATATTTTTGCTCTTTCTCTACAAGTCAACACAACCCTCAACACTGGGTTTATCTATTAAAACTGTTCCTCAGTTTATCTTGAATGTTCAGAATACTCAAAAGCCTTAAATAAGAAGGCAATTGTCAATATTGTGTATTATTTTTCACCAGTACAAATTTAGAACATGAAGGAACAGGTTATTTTAGGTCTGCTACTGTGTAATGAATCAAAATTAATGAATGGCCTATTGTAAAGAACATTTTTGGTCAAATTGATCATACCAGGAATAATTTCACAGTCAGTTAAAGAGTACTAAACTTGATCTCGAACTAATGCTTTAAACTAGTGAGATGGGAAAACAGATTAAAACTTAAAACAGTGGCTAAGTAGTAGCAGACATTTGAGGAGATATTTCAGAATTTTCAAAAAAGGTATATTTTATTGAGAAAGATTAACTCTAAGTGAAGGACAAAGAATCTTTAGTTCATTCCAGAACTTAGGAATGATATGGAATTGATGGAACACAGATATGCAAGATGTTACAAATCCAGTCAATGGTAATGCCGAACAAGTCAAATTCCAGAATGAGACCTTGCTTCATAAATCATAACTTTTATCTTTTCTTTCCATTTTCTGCTTACTCACAAAAGGCTGCCAATGCTACTTTTGATTAAAGGACATCAACATTTAACGAAATCAGGAACTATTTTATACTATGCAAGAACTATTTGAAGCAGAGATAACAAGGTGTAGAGCTGGATGAACACAGCAGGCCAAGCAGCATCAGAGGTGCAGGAAAGCTGACGTTTCGGGCCTAGACCCTTCTTCAGAAATGGGGGAAGGGAAGGGGGTTCTGAAATAAATAGGGAGAGAGGGGGAGGCGGATAGAAGACGGATAGAGGAGAAGATAGGTGGAGAGGAGACAGACAGGTCAAAGAGGCGGGGATGGAGCCAGTAAAGGTGGGTGTAGGTGGGGAGGTAGGGAGGAGATAGGTCAGTCCAGGGAGGACGGACAGGTCAAGGGGGTGGGATGAGGTTAGTAGGTGGGAGATGGAAGTGGGGCTTGAGGTGGGAGGAGGGGATAGGTGGGAGGAAGGACAGGTTAGGGAGGCAGGACAAGCTGGGCTAGTTTTGGGATGCGGTTGGGGGAGGGGAAATTTTTGAAGCTTGTGAAATCCACATTGATACCATTGGGCTGCAGGGTTCCCAAGCGAAATATGAGGTGCTGTTCCTGCAACCTTCGGGTGGCATCATTGTGGCACTGCAGGAGGCCCAGGATGTACATGTCGTCTGAGGAATGGGAGGGGGAGTTGAAATAGTTTGCGACTGGGAGGTGCAGTTGTTTAGTGCGAACCGAGCGTAGGTGTTCTGCAAAGCGATCCCCAAGCCTCCACTTGGTTTCCCCGATGTAGAGGAGGCCACAACGGGAACAGTGGTCTTCTTGGGGCCTGGGATGGGGGTGAGGGGGGAGGTGTAGGGGCAGGTGTAGCACTTTTAAGCAGTCCATTTTATCCCAAAAACAATCTTTCTGGCACTCATATTTCAGTGTAGGGTCACCATTTTCTCCACGCAAAAACTCACTGTTCAGCTGGCACAGGTCTTATTCATTTCCTTTCAGTAAATTTCTTAATTACTTCAATGCTTCAGTTCCTCATTTTGTGCTTCTTCCCAGGATACTTGAACAACCTGCAAACAAAACTCATTTATTACCTATTCCTTAAAATCATGTCTCAAACAGTTTTGCAGGATGTCTTCCTCTCTGAAATCTCAATAGTATTTTATTTGTTTCTGAAGCGTTTCTCTTATTGACTTCTAAGCCACCGAGGACGTCTTTCAACCATAACTGCTTGATGACTGTCAATATCAGCACCTCTGCCAATAGGGACCTCATCTCTCTGAATGAACTTGCATACTCCTGGATTGTTCTGACTTTTCTTTGTTCCTAGGCTCCTGTCTCTAAGCAAATATCATTTTATTTTCTTTGTGTCTCTACTATCTGCTATGTTACACCAGCATTTTATCAAGTTTATAAAATGAAAACCAATTTAAAAGCAAATATCCCTCACCTCACGATCCTCACCAATCTACTCATTGAGTATGGGCAGACCCCAGGACTCATGCTGAAATGAGATAAACTTAACTTCTTAATATCTATTGTAACAAATTATGATTTTCAGTAAAATTCCCACAGTAATTAAAAAACCTATTTGCTACATATAACTTCCTTTAACCTCTTAAAATAAAAAAAACATTGTTATTCTTGGTCCTATGTCAAAGATATTATGATCACTTTGTGATGACAGTTAAACTGTGAATTGTCAACCACCCCAGTGTAATAAGAAAAGCTTGTGACATTAGCCATGCCTGTCGTTAAGATAGCACTTAGGCCTATGTCAACACAATGGCGGAATAGCAACATGATGATTTTGTTTTAACATTCCAGACAGTTTATCTCTTTTTACAATACTTAACATGTAAGAGTTTGAAATATCTGGAGAGCCTTGACCCTTCCTTCAACAGCTCTTTCAACACTTTCTTTAGAAAGCTCCTTTTGAAATTCATTTTGATTATCTCTTGATAGCTCCTTTTGATTGTTCTTGTGTTATTTTGGTTGTTCCATTGAGTAACAATATTTTTTATTTAAATGTAGTCATGTCTAAATTTAACTATCCAAAGGGCACTTTTCCTGTCCCAAAGGGTATGCAACTTCTCGCAAAGGGCATCTGAACCTTGCCAAAGTTGTGCCTGGACTATATCAAGAAAAGAAAATTAACTCTCGAAAGAATTCCAGAAGCTTTAAATTCTCTCTTATTAAAGTGCACAAGTCAAGATTGGACATTGCACTTGTGTAAAAAGCTGTAGCAGCTGTACTTTAGCATACATAGTTATCTCCATGAACCTCTGATAACTACATTAGAATCTGTCCACATCCCTTTACCTGGAACAAAATGCAGGTGACATGTTTGGGAGCAGGACTTCAGAATTTCAGCCTGTGGGGCCATTTTTGTAATGAATAAATGAACGAATGAACAAATGAAAAAGTACAGCACAGGAACAGGCCCTTCGGCCCTCCAAGCCTGTGCTGACCATCATGTCCTAGTTAATCTAAAAACAAACTTGCCATTTTTCAATCTGTATCCCTCTATTCCCTCCCTATTCATGTGCCTATCTAGGTGCCTCTTAAATGTCTTCAATGTGCCTGCTTCCACCACCTGTTCTGGTCGTGCATTCCAGGCTGCTACCACTCTCTGTATGAAAAAGTTCCCTTGCACGTCTCCCTTAAACTTTCCCCCTCTGACCTTGAACCTGTGCCCCCTTGTAATTGACACTTCAACCCCAGGAAAAGCCTCTGACTATCCACCCTATCTATGCCTCTCATAACTCTGTAGACCTCTATCAGGTCTTCTCTCAGCCACTGTCTTTCCAGTGAAAACAATCCTCGTCTTTTTAACCTTTCCTCATAGTCAATGCCCTGGAGAACAGGCAACATCCTGGTGAACCTTCTCTGTACTCTCTCCAAAGCTTGCACATTCTTCTGGTATTGTGGTGACCAAAACTGCACACAATACTCCAAATGTGGCCTGACAAGGATTTTATATAGCTGCAACCTGTTTTGTCAACTTTTGTACTCCATAGCCCCAGGTGATGAAGGCAAGTATGCCAAATGCCTTCTTAATCCCCTTGGCTACCTGTGTTGCCACTTTCAGGAATTTGTGGACCTGCACGCCCAGATCCATCTGAATGTTAGCATTCCTAAGGGTTCTGCCATTTACAATATAACTCACACCTAAATTTGATCCTCCAAAATACATCACCTCACATTTGTCTGGATTAAACTCCATTTGCCATTTCTGTGCCCAAGTCGCCAATCTATCTATATCCTGTTGTATACTTTCATAATTGTTGGCACTATCAGCAACTCCACCAATCTTCATGTCATCAGCAAACTTGCTTATCAGACCACGCACATTTTCCTCCAGATCATTTATATACACTACAAACAACGAAGGACCTAACACTGACCCCAGTGGAACACCACTAGTTACTGGTCTCCATTCTGAAAAGTATGCTTTCACCACCACCCTCTGTCTTTTATGACCAAGCCAGTTTTCTATCCATCTAGCCAGCCCACTCTGAATCCCTTGTGATTTTAGTTTTTGAATCAGCCTGCCATGTGGGGCTTTATCAAATGCCTTACTAAAGTCCAAATAAACTACATCCACAACCTTTCCCTCATCAGTTATCCTTGTTACCGCTTCAAAAAATTCAATCAGGTTGGTGAAATATGACCTTCCCCGGACAAAATCATGCTGCCTGTCACTAACGAGTCCATTTTCCTCCAAACACACATATATCTTGTCCCTCAGTATCTTGTCCAAGAGCTTCCGTATCACAGACATCAAGCTCACCGGCCTATAGTTTCCTGAATTATCCCTGCATCCTTTCTTAAACAAGGGAACAACATTCGCTAATCTCCAGTCCTCTGGAACTTCACCTGTGGTCAACAAGGATGTAGAGATATTTAAAGTTTTGGCAAAGATCTGTACGTCGAGTTGTGGATGAGGTTGTTGACTTTCTCGTCGAGCTGGCTTGTTTTTGTTCAGATATTTCATCACCATGCCAGGTGACATCATCAGTGGAGCCTCCAATGAAGCAATATTATTCTACTCCACTTGGAATTTATACTGTCTGGTTCATTATGGTGAGTACTATCAGTTCTGGTTTTGATCTTTATTGGTTTATATATGGGGTCCAATTCTATATGTTTGTTGATTGAAGTATGGATGGAGAACCGTGCCTCCAGGAATTTCCGTGCTTGTATATGTTTGGCTTGAGTTACCATGGTTAGTTTGTCCTAGTTGAACAGATGGCCTTCATTGAGTAAATGTACAGATATTAAGGAGAGTTCATCGTGCCATTTTCCTGCTGGCTGATATTCGTGTATTCTGATGGCTAGTTTCCTTCCTGTCTGTCCGATATAATGTTTGTGGCAGTCATTGCATGATATTTTGTAAACCGCATTGGTTCTGCATGTTGTGGGAATGGGGTCTTTAATCCTTGTAAGTGTTTGTCGTAGAGTGGCTGTGGGCTTGTGGGCCACCATGATTCCTAGTGGTCTTAGGAGTCTTGTTGTCAGTTCTGATATGTTCTTGATGTAGGGCAATGTGGTCAGTGTGCTAGGTCGTACTGTGTCATCCTGGTGTTGTCTGTTTTGTAGGCATCTGTGGATGAAGTTGTGGGGATACCCGTTTAAAGCGAGGGTCTTGTATAAGTGTTCTTCCTCTTCCTGGCATAGTTCTGGAGTGTTGCAGTGTGTCCTGGCCCATTAAATAGTGTCCTAATTCAGCTTTGTTTGTGGACGTTGGGGTGGTTGCTGTGGAAGTTGAGGATTTGATCTGTATCCCCATTCCCACAACATGCAGTACTAACGTATAACTTCCCTCCTTCGTCCTTGAGTGGGCCTACTCTTTCCCATGTTACCCTAAATCTCCTAACATAAACATAAAAAACCTTAGGATTCTCCTTGACCCTGTTCACTAAAGACATTTCATGGCCCCTTTTTGCCTTCCTAATTGTGCATTTAAGTTATTTCCTAATTTCTCTGTACTCCTCCAGGGCTTCGTTTGTTTGTAGTTGCCTAGACTTGTTGTATGCTTCCCTTTTCCTTTTGACTAACCTTACAAATTCCCTTGTCATCCATGGTTCCTGAATCCTGCCATTCCTATCCTTTAGTTTTGCAGGGACAAGCATGTCCTGCACTTCAGTCATTTGGTCTAATAATAACAGAGAAGCTTTCCATCTTTACAAAAATTCAAGCCAGGGCCAGAAAGAGAATGAATTTTCAAACTGCATTCAATAATTGCTACACAAAATGTTACCAAAGAATATAAGAACTCATGGTATTGGGAATATTTCAGCATGATTACAGGATTTGCCAAATAACAGGATACTGTGACGAAAACAGAAAATTCTGGAGAAACTCAACAGATCTGGCATCTGTGGAGAGAAAGCAGACTTAACGTTTCAGGACCAGTGACCCTGCATCATAACTAGAACGAGGTAGGAAAGATGGTAATGTATCTTAAAGACAAGCACGGGCAAGGTGGGTATAAAGGAACTCATGATTAGTGAAGATGAGAGAACAGAACAGCAGTTAGGAAAATAAAGCAATTGATAATGGCATGTCAGGGAAGGATAAAAGCTGATAATGTGTACCATAGGTTGGGAATGTGTTGGCAGTGCTGAAAGCAGCCCATATGATGACAACATCTGGGTTGGGAAGGTAGGTAAAGGATAAGGAAGAGGATGATCGGGCCTTAAAAATATTGAACTTAATGTTGTGTCCAGAAGGCTACAGAGAATGAGATGCTGTTCTGCCAGCTTGTACTGAGCCTCACTGGAGCACTTCAGCAAGCCCGAGACAGAAATGTTGGCCAAGAAACACAGTGATATGTTGAAGTGGCAGGCAACCAGAAGTGCAGGATCACTTCTGCGGACAAAACATAGATGCTCCACAGAACAGTCGCCCACATCTGAGTTTTACCTCCCCAGTGTAGGGAAGACAACAATGGTGTAGTGGACAGCGAAGAAGGTTACCTCAGAGTACACTGGGACCTTGATCACTGCCGCCTCACAGCGCCAGGGACATGGGTTTGAATCCATCCTCAGATGACTAACTGTGTGGAGTTTTCACATTCTCTCTGTGTCTGCGTGGGTTTCTTTCAGGTGCTCCGGTTTCCTCCCACAGTCCGGAGATGTGCAGGTTAGGTGGATTGGCCATACTAAATTGCCCAGAATATCCAGTAGTGTGTAAGTTAAATGGTTAGCCATGAAAAATGCAGGGCTACATGGAAAGAACAAGGGGATGGATCTGAGTGGGATACTCTTCGGAGGGTTACTCTGGACTTGATGGGCCAATTGCCCTGTTTCCACACTGCAGGGATTCTATGATGATGGAGTTTAATTCAGATAAATGTGAGATGCTGTATTTTGGAAGGCAAATCAGGGCTGGACTTATACACTTAATGTGAGCGTTGCTGAACAAGAGACCTTAGAGTTCAGGTTCATAGTTCCTTGAAAGTAGAGTCACAGGTAGCCAGGATAGGATATAAGGTGTTTGGTATGCTTGCCTTTCTTGGGCAATGCATTGAATTTAAGAATTGGGAGGTCATGTTGCAACTATACAGGACATTGGTTTGGCCACTTTTGGAATATCGCATTCAATCCTGCTCTACCTGCTATAGGAAGGAAGTTGTGAAACTTTAAAGGGTTCAGAAGAGATTTACAAAGATGTTGCCAGAGTTCAGGATTTTGAGTCAAAGGAACAGGCTTAATAAGCTGAGCCTATTTTTCCTGGAGCATCAGAAGTTGAGGGGTGTCCTTATAGAAGTTTGTAAAATTATGAGGGACATGGAATGGGTGAATAGCTAAGGTCTTTTCCCCAGGGTAGGGGAGTCCAAACTAGAAAGTATAGCTTTAAGGTGAGAGAGGAAAGATTAAAAAGTGGCCTAAGGGACATTTTTTTCATGTAGTGGGTGGTGCATACATGGAATGAGCTGCCAGAGGAAGTGGTGGAGGCTCGTACAATTATAATATGTAAAAGGCATCAGGATGGGTATATGAACAGAAAAGTTTTAGATATTGGCCAAATGCTGGCAAGTGGGACTCGATTAATTTAGGATGTCTTGTTGGTACGGACGAGTTGAACTGAAGTTTGTCTCTTTCCATGTTGTACAACTCTATGACTCAATGAATACAGTAGATTAGATTAAACGAAGTGCTAGTAAATTCCTGCCTCACCTGGAACATGTGTCTGAAGACTTCAGATTTCCAGCATCTGCAGTTTTTGGTTTTGTGAATGGAAAATAGGAGTAGTGATAAACATGAAATTTGCAGGGTGGCAAATTTTACCCAGTCAGGTACTACAGAAATCCATGCTGGGTGCTAATTATTTATGATCTACATCAATGGCTTGGATAAGTGAACCAAGGGTTATCTGGCCATTCTGCTGAACATGCTGTAAAGAATGTAGCATGTTGGTTTTGTGTATCTTTGATTGTGAACTGAAATGGGAAAAATACTATTTTAAAAACCAAGAATTGTTGAAGGATTGTTGCACTTTTAAAAGCAAGTAACTTGATATTCATTGTAAATGTTGTTTGCACAGCTGCTTGTTCAAGAAGTAGTTGAAGTCTGGATCTAGACAAGTTGGAGCCAGGGACTTACATTCTTACGTTTGTCAACAACTAAATGATTGGCTCCCAGGTAGATGAACAGTTTGTGGAGATGAATCTTTGGTTAGAAACCATCAGATCTCTGGAAGGAAAGCAAGTGCAGGTGATGGGGTAGTTGAGAAGGGGACAGTGTTTTTATCTTCTTACCAGCAAAGAATGTCATACCATTAGTCTTAGCCAGGATGGACAGGGTAGCAATCTGGATGAGTGCCATGTCCCAGATGAAACAGAAATGCGCAACAGTACAGGAAGAAGGACAATGATCTACATTCCACAAGGATAAGTGCCAAATCCTTCTCTGTGATATATTACACTCACAAGATCGCCACTCATTCTAACTTTGCTACTGCACATACCTCTCACCAAGCCTCATGAACTGCAACTTTATTTTATGCATCATGCCCGCTCTAGAGCTCTCACACACCTCATCCTTCTAAACTTCTAACTCCTCCTGCCCTCTCACTGGGGACACCATATGCTTGTGCATTACCACTAACTATTTTTCCATTCACTTCAATCATATTAAATCCCTGTCTGTGTAATTGCAGAAAAGTTTGGCCTAAGCCTTGGACTGATATCTCTGCAACACATTAACTGATGTGCCTGTAACTTCTAAACTGGTTACACCTGACCTTAAGGACTGACTTTACCCAACTCCCTGGATTAGAATCATATGGACCCCTTAACTCTACCAGTTCTCTGTGACCGAAAATAGACTCTCAAAATGTCACTAATTACTGGTTCCCTTTGACATTCAAACATGACCATTTGTTTGAAGCACGTGCAGTGAGTTTGCTATGTTGTCTGCTGGTGCATACTCTAGCGTTGACATGGGCATAGCATGGTGCTGTACATCAACTCCTTCACAGTTCAGTCCTTTAAACTGTGACAATATGCCTGCCAGTCCCTTTGGGCTAAAACAAGTGACAGATGTGGAATCAAGTCTCATGCCACAATTACAGATCTGAAAACATACTTAGACTAGAACCACTTTTATATGTAAAATATGCAATGAAAGATAATGCAAGTGACCAATGACATTTCTTTTTTCTATCAGTTCAATCAAGTCTCTTATGTGATTCTGTTTGACAACTACAAAGCGTTGCACAGCGCTGTCTAGACTGTTGAGAACATGGAAAAAAATTATTCCCTGGACTCTCAATATTGTGCTGCAAGCCATCCCTGCCTGGGCTCTTGTAATAGATAATACAAAATTCACAACTCTTCTGTCAAAAAATCAGATTATGCAACAGCAGAGAGCAAATACCAGCTGGTAGGTCAGGTGGGAATGATTTAACTTATATTTCCTGCACAAATTGAGACCTGTGCTGTAGCCTCTTTATGCTATGACATTTAAAACAAGCTTTTGAAAAATATATAAGTTGCTTTCAATCCTTGTTCTAATCCATATAGTGAAATAAACATCACTGATCATTCCACTCATTGGGAATAAATTGTAGTTTACTTCCAAGAAATAAGCATTTCAAATTTAGGTGATGCACATTTCATTTCTGATGACTTGCTGATCGCAAACTTTGCAAAGTAGCTTGGTAATACAAAAGTTGAGTATTGCTGAACAGGGGGATGAGCTTTTAATCTTGAACTCATCAGGACAGATGCAAAAAGACCAAATTTCAAAGGAAACAAAATGAATTGCTGCCTTCACCTTTGAAATTTGGAGTTCTTATGTCTGTTCTGAATGAGTACAAGGCAAAGTGCTTCAATAGAATATGCAGATCCCAACTCCACATGAGCATCTTGGTATAGATATAGATCTAGTTACGAGTGTCAGGTCAAATGCAAGTGTCTCTTCTTCAGTACTAAGTTGTTGTAGTCTCTTCTCCTGGATGTGCTATAACAGAGGAGGCAGCAGTTATTCAGTGTAAGAAATTAGCAGACAAGATTGGCATAAGGGATGAAGGTGGTCTGGAAATAGGTACATGGCAACCGTTGGTAATTTGTATGTCAAAAGTAATCAGCCTGAGCTGGGAGTTAAAACGAGGCATAAGATAGGAATTTACCATCAACAAAGTTTTGTTTTGGCTGTGTGACTGCATAACTTGATAGTGGTACAATTATTCTTCCTGTACAGGCTATACATAAATCAGTTCATTTTTGTCAGCATGCGAGAGCATTCATGGAAAAGAATATGAAGAGTCACTTGAATGGATAGAAAATCAGAGCAGGGTAGCCATTCAGTCCCTCAATACTGCCCTGTTATTCAACATAATCATAGCTGATCACTTATCTCATTGCCATTTTTCTGTTTTCTATTTATAACTCTTGACACCTTCCAGCTTCTTAAAATTTATTTCTTGGATATAGTCAGTGACCTGCCTCCACAGTCTTCTGTAGTAGAAAATTCCACAGATTCATCCCCTCTGAGTGAAGGAATTTCTCCTCATCTCAGGCCAAAATGACTAAACGTGTCGACTGAGAAGGTGATTCCATGCTCTGGAACCTCCAACTGAAACATAATTACTTTATCAAGTCTATCCATCCCTGTTAGACTTTTGTATATTTCATGAGATTCCCTCTGATTCTTCTTAATTCCTATGAAGACAGGCCCAGTTGACACAATCTCTCCTCATATGACAAACCTGCCTTGTATCCCAGAAATCAGCCTGGTGAAACTTTGCTGCACTCATTTTATGACATGATGTGGAGGTGCCAGTGTTGGACCGAGATGGGCAAAGGCATCTGAGAAAAGAGCAGTGCTCCAAAAGTTTGTGATTTCAAATAAACCTGTTGGACTATAACCTGGGGTCTTCTGTCTGTATGTAACACTATCTGTAATTCTCTTTGTTAGCCAGGATTGGACTATGAATATGAATTACTGTTGAAAAGCATGTATTTGTTCTTTAAATATTAGCCATTGCCTATCCACTGTCAAAGGAACATAGGAACAGGAGTAGGCCATCGAACATGTTGAGCCTGGTCCACCATTTAACCTGAAGATATCTGAATAAACACTTCAAATGCCTTTTACTAACAATATCCCCATAACCCTTTTACGCCATTGATAATCAAAAATGTATCAACCACTACTTTAAGCACACTCAAAGAGAAATCTTCCAGACTCTCTGTAATGAAGAATTCCAAAGATTTACTACCCTTTGAGAGAAAAAAAGTCTCGTCATCTGAGATCTAATAGGCATCGCCCTAATGTTTAAATTCTACCCCTGTTTCTAGACACTCCAACCAGGGAAAATTACATTTACCCTGTCTATCCCTTTCAGTATTTTGCAGCTTTCAATGACATCGTCTCTCGTTCTTCTAAGTTCATCATAGGGCAGTCCCGCCATCCTGCGAAAAAGTCTGGTGAACTTTTGTTGCACTCTTTCTATGTTAATAATGCAGTACCTAGGAATGGTCTAACCAAGCTTACAGTCAAAGCAAGTTTTCACCACTCCCCTTGTGATAAAGGCTAACATTCTCTTGGATCTTATGATAGCTCGCTGCATGTGCATCAAAGTTTACTAATGTATTGACAAGGATAGTTATGTTCTCTGCGGTTGTTATTCTGGTAGGAAGAACAGATGTACAGTGCATTTCTTAATTGATGAGAAGTTGGAACGTTTGGATGTGAAAAAGTGACTTGGCCTATGTAGGGAAGTAGTTTTCCTTGGTCTGGGTGGCTAAAACCTGGGGTCACAATTTATATACAAGTGGAAAGCTACAGAAATAGTGGATGCACTGATAATAATTTTCCAGGGATTTTTAGATTCATGAGGAGCCCCAGAGGATTGGAAAACTACTAATGTAACACCTTGATTTCAAATGGGAAGAAGACAAAAGAAAGATAACTTTAGACCAGTTAACATAACATCTGTTATTGGAAAAATGTTAATGCTTTTTATAAAAAGTGTAATTGCAAACCATTTAGAAATGCATAACTGATCAATGCAGAGCCAGCATTGCTTCATAAAAGAAAAGTCATACCTGACAAATTTACTAGAATTCTTTCAGGAGGTGACAAGAAGTACAGAGAGAAAAAAAAATAGAGCTAACGTTTGATTTCCAGAAAAGATTTGATAAGGTGCCATATATTAAGCTATTTAATAAGCTTTTAAAAAGGCAAGTGCCCATAGTATTGGATGCAGTATTTTACTTGGATAAATGATTAGCTAACGAATAGATGATTGGCTAACTAACAGAACGTAGTAGTTGAATAATGATAATAGGGACAATTTCCATTTCGGGAATAAATCGTCCACTGCCATCTATGACAAAACCACTGACTCTCATAGCTACCTTCACTGCAGCTCATCATATCCCACGTCCTGCAAGGACTCCATCCCATTTTCCCGGTTCCTTCACCTACGTTGCTTCTGTTTGGATGATGCCACCTTCCAAAACAAGACTGCTGACATGGCTTGCTTCTTCCATAACTGTGGTTTTCCACCCACTGTGATTGATAGGGCCCTCAACTGCATTCAACCTATCACCCATACTCCTTGCCCCTTCCCAACACTCACAACAGCATGATCGGGTCCCTCTTGTCCTCACTTTTCATCCCACCAGCCTCCACATTCAAAGGCTCATTCTGTGCCATTTCAGGAAACTCCAGCAGAATGCCACCGCCAAATAATTTTTTCCCTCACTCCCCTTGTGTGCATTTCACATGGATCGTTCTCTCTGGGGCACCTTAGTCCATTCCACGACCACCAACACCACCTCCTTTCCCATGGCACCTTCCCATCTAACCACAGAAGGTGCAATACCTGCCCCTTCATCTCCTCCCTACATACCATCCAAGGGTTGAAACAATCTTTCCAGATGAAGCAGCATTTCACCTGCACCTCCTCCAATCTTGTGTATTGTATTCGCTGCACCCAATGTGACCTACTCTACATTGGAGAAACTAAACACAGATTGGTTAACCACTTTGCAGAACACCTCTGGTCTGTGCACAAGCATGACCCCAACCTTCCTGCAGCTGGTCATTTCAACACAACATCCTGCTCACATGCCCACTTTTAAGTCCTCAGCATGCTGCAGTGAATCACAGTGCAAACTGGAGGAACAAGATCTCATCTTCAGACTAGGCACTGTACAGACTTCTGGACTTATTATTGACTTTTCACCTTCAAATTTTGAACCAACTCCCATTCCTTTCCTTTCTTTTAGCTTTACTTGTTATCTTCTCTGTCACCATGTCCTCTATTCCCTCTTCCCAACCCTAGTAGGACTAGCTTCTCTTTCAAATCTGGCACTTAGACACACCATCATTCTGCCATTCTCACATTCCGATCACTTAACCTAAACTATCAACATCTTTTCTCCATCAGCACTCTACAGCCACCACTGCCTTTCCCGTGCCCCCCTCCACCCCACCTTCAGCATAAATATTGCCCCCTTCCACACCTCACTTCAGCTCTGATGAGGCTACATCTAGACTTGAAACATTAGCTTGCTTTCTCTCCATGGATGCTGTCTGACTCCAACTCTGATCTCCACCATTTGTTATTTTCTGGGTAAGTTCAAGAGGCAAAACTGTAACTAGTGACAGAGGGATCAGTACCTGGGCCATAATTGTTTACAGTATATATTAATGACTTGGATGAGGAAAGTGAATATACTATAGTCAAGTTTTCAGATGACATAAAAATAGTTTGGAAGGCCTGTGATGAGGCTGACACAAGAGTTTGAAGAGGGGTAGAGATAGGTTAAGTGAGTGGGCAAAAATTTGGCAGACAGAATATAATGGGGGAAAGTGTGAGGTTTTGCACTTTGCCAGGGAGAATTAACAAGCTGAGTGTTATTTAAATGCAGAAAGACTGCAAAAAGCTATAGTAGGGGGATTTGACAGCACTCTTGCATAAATCATCAAAAACAAGTAAACAGGTTCAGCAGACAATAGGGAAGGCAAATGAAATTTTGGCCTTTATTTCAAAGGAATAGAATACGAAAATAAGGATGTCTTGCTAAAACTATACAACACACTGGTTAGACCACAGCTAGAATATGTGAACAGCTCTGGGCCGCTTATCTAAAGAGAAATGGATTGGTATTTGAGGGAGTTTGGAGGTTCACTTGGCTAATGTCAAGTGTGTGCGACTGTCTAATGAAGAGAATTTGAGTAGATTGAGCCTGTGCTCACTGATATTTTGAAACCTGAGAGGCAACCATACTGACACATATTAGGTTCTTCAGGGATTTGACAGGCAGATTGTGGAAAGTTTGTTTCTCCTTTTTGGAGAGTCTTGGACCAGAGGGCATGATGTCAGAACAAGGTGTTACCCCAAAATAAGATATGGATGAAGAGGAATTTATCCTCTCTACAGGCAGTGAATCAGTGGAATTCTGTATCACAGAGGAGTGTCAAGGTTGGATCATTAAGTATAGTCAAGGCTTATGTACAGTCATGCTTTTAAAAGTATTTTCTCAATCCATTTCAGCCAATTTGCACCTTATACCTTCATAATTTTGTCTTTTTGACATCAGTCTACATTCAAGGCATACTCGGTGCTCAGGCATGTTTCTCTTGCCTTCTCATCTCCCTAGAAGCTTTTGTACTTCATGTTACCAACTTACCTTCTTCCAATTTGGGTCACCACCCAAGTTCCCATCCCCCGACAATGTAGCTTAAGGCTACAGCATTAGTAACTCTCCTTGCAAGAATGTCAGACCCAGTCCAATTGAAATGAAACTCATCTAGATCCCACCTGTCCTGGAAAAAGTGCCAAAGTCTCAGAAATCTGATGTCCTAACAACGGTCTATATCCCACCCCATGCCACAATGGAGTACACTTGACAAAGTATACAGTGCCACAAACAGTCTTGAGATGGAATACCCTGAGGACATGTTCATCATAGCCAGCAGCTTCAACCAGGCCAACCTCAAGAATGTGCTATCAAAATACCATCAACACATCTCCTGTCCCACCTGAGGTCCGAAAATCCTTGACTATTGCTACACAGCCATCAAAGATGCCTACTTCTCCATCCCCTGTTCACATTTTGGAAAATCAGATCACAACGTTGTGCTCCTCCTCCCCACTTACAAACAGAAATCAAAGCATTAGGGCTCAGTACAGAAGGGAATGCAGTGTAGGTTTGTGGCAACAGAAGGACTTCCACAGGACTGCTTAGAGTCAGTGGACTGGTCCATATTCAAGAACTCAGCAGCCAATCCAAATGAGTATGCTGCTACCGTGACAGACTTCATTACTAAGTATGTAGAAGACTGCACGCTGAAGAAGGTATTCCAAATATTCTACAACTGGAAACCATGGATGACTGGGAGATCCATTCTCTACTGAAATGTAAGTTGAGGCATTCAATAAAAACCGAAAGAACTGCAGATGCTGTAAATCAGAAACAAAAACAAAGCATTCAAGTCAGACAAACCTGACCTATACAAAAAATCTAGGTACAAATGTCAAAATGAGATCAGAGACGCCAAGTGACAATACCAAACTAAGTTTGAGACTGAGACCAACCAAATGGACACCTGTCATTTGTGGCAAGGCTTAAATGACATAACGGGCTACAAAGCAAAGTCAAACAGAATCGCAGGCAACAATACATCCCTACTGATGAGCTCAATGCATTATACGCTCAATTTGAACAGAAGGTCAGTGAAATGATGTCATCTATCCCAACAGCCTTAGATGCACCTGCATCCATTGTTACCGCCACAGATGTTAGATCAGTTACTTGACAGTGAACTCACAAAAATCAGCTGACCAGGACAGATTTCCTAGCCATGCACTCAGTTCCTGTGCAGACAAGCTGACAGGAGTATTCACAGACATCTTTAACCTTTCCTTAAAATGATCTGAAGTCTCCACCTGCTTCAAGAAGACCACCATCATCCCGGTGTCAAAGAAAAAGCATTCCGTGTGCCTCAGTGACTGCTGCCCAGTGGCTCTGACCTCCATAATTATGAAGTGCTTTGAGAGGTTTGTTATGGCTCACATCAACTCCAGTCTACCAAATTGCCTCGATCCCTTCCAATTTGCCTATTGGTGCACAGGTCCACAGCAGAGACCATCTCCCTGGCTCTACACTCACCCCTGGAACATCTAGATAACAAGAATACCTACATCAGACTCTGACTTATTGACTACAATTCTGCCTTCAACATCGTAATTCCAAACAAACTCATCTCTAATCTCCAAGACCTAGGTGTTGGCTCCGCCTCTGTAACTGGATCACCGAATTCCTGACCCATAAACTGCAATCTATAAGAATAGGTGACAACACCTCCTCTACCATAATCCTCAACACTGGTGCCACACTTGGCTGCGTACTCAGCTACCCAACTCCATTTATAACTTCGCTGATTACATCACTCTTGTAGGTCAGATCTCAAGCAATGACAAGACAGAATATAGGAAAGAGATTGTGTGCTTATTGGCATGGTGTAAAGACAACAATCTCTTTATCAATGTCAGCAAAATGAAGGAACTGTCATTGACTTCAGGAAGGAGAATAGAGGGCACACCTTTTGCATCAATGGTGCTGAGATGCAAATGGTTGAGAGCTTCAAGTTCCTGGGATTGATGTTCACCAACAATCTGTCCTGGTCCACCCCTGTTGAAACAACATTCAAGAAAGCACAACATCTCTACTTCCTCAGGAGGCTAAGGAAATTTGGGCATGATCACAAGCACTTTTATCTATTTTTGCAGTTGCACCATAGAAACAATCCTAACTGGATGCATCACAGCATGGCATTGCAACTGCTCCTCCCAAGATCGCAAGAGACTACATGACATGAACACAGCCCAGTACATCACACAAGCCAGCCTTCCATCCATTGACTCCATCTATATTTTTTGCTGTCTTGGGAAAGCAACCAACAGAATCAAAGACCCCTCCTACATTGGTTTTATACTCTCTTCCATCCTCTTCCGTCGGGCAGAAGATATAAACGTTTGAATACATGTACAAACAGACTCAAGAACAGTTTCTTCTCTGCTGTATCCAGACTTTTGAATGGACCTTTCCGATGTTAATTCTGATCCCTCTCTCTGCACCTTCTCCGCACTCTGTTCTGCTATCCTGATGCACTTTATATGGTATACAATATACAATCTACCTGTACAGCATGCAAAACAACATTTTTTGCTGTATCTTGGTACATGTGATAGTAAATCAATCAGTCAATCCTCCCTCCTACACCACTTGTCCAGTCACTTGTTCAATTGATTGATCCTTCTGTTCTTACGTTCACTGGAACATCCCACTATGAGTAACCCTAAGTTAATTACTTCTGAATTTCTGCTTTTACATTCTTCCCCAGCTCCCTGAAATTGGCTTTCATTCCTCATCCCTCTTCCTGTATGTATTGGTATCAGTGTGGGCCATGACTTCTGGCTGGTTCCTCTCTTCCAGAAGGATGTCCTGTAGCCAATCCATGACACCCTTGAACTTGAAACTAGGGAAGCACCACACTATCCTGGAGTCACATTTACTGCCATGGAACACCTGTCTGAGCCCCTGAATATGGAATCTCATACAAAATATTCTTTCATTTTTCTTCCTTTCATTCACAGCTGAATTGCCCTTGGTGGCATGGACTTGGCTTTGGCTGCATTCTACTGAGGAACAATTGCCCTTACCAGTTTCCAAAATGGAATACTGATTAGCTTGCAGAATAGATTCAGCTAACTCCTGAAATATCTGCCTGCTTCTCCTAACCTACCTAGTTGCCATGCGTTCCCTTTCTGCACATGCACTTTTAACATGCAGAGTGACCATCCTCTCTATCGATTTGCTATTGATGTAGTCCTCTGCCTCATGAATGCAAAACAGTGATGGCAGCTATTACTCAAGTTCCAACGCATGGAGCTCATACTGCAGAACCTGTGACACTTCTTGTAAGCAGGTTATCTGAAAATCATGTTACAGTGATGATTAAACAAATACTGCAGCATATCCTACACTCCACTAGGCCAGCTGATCTGGCATCTCATGACTCTTATAATAGATTTCCTATGACATCATCATTGAATTTCCAGTCACATTCAGCCTGGCTGCCAAGTAGTCCAGAGAAGAGATTCTTCTGTGGGTCTAGATGTCATGCCTTTTAGTGAAGGTACTCCTTTTCTGACATCACTGAACTTCTAGCACTACAGTCAGGTTGTTGGATTCAGACTCCTTTCATTCATCTCCTGACCATCTGCACTAATTTTCTTTGAAAGATCATCATAACCTCTCTCCTCCTGTTCTTGTTCATGTCTAAAGGCTTTAATGCCACTTTTGTGAAGTTAGGAGACGCCTCCCTCTCTCGATGGTCTGCTTACATAGCTTCTACATACAGCCAGTGTCAGCACTGTCTGGTAGCGGTCATCCCCTCCTATCAAGATCAGGTCTACTTTGAGAGGAATAGATTTCCTCTAAGAGCGACATGCTGCTTTTAAGAATGACAGACGGTCTGTAAGAGAACCAGGTTGAGTGCACCAGGCATTATCAGTGGATGCTGCTCAGCACTCTGCTGAATTTTTAAGCAGTCAACACCAAGGATCTGACTCAAATGAACACTACCACCAAGTAAATGGATACATCTCCAAGCTTGTATGCATCCTTCCTCAAGGACAATGGGCATTGGAAAGGTGCAAACCATGAGCTCCGCACCCAAAAATGGGCTAGTGAGTATTTAGCACTAAGTGTGAACTGAATGTCTAACCAGAGATGATTTATGAAAAGGACCAAGAGAGGTCAATATCTGTGGCAACATTTACGTAAGTAATTGAGGAGGGAGAAGTAGATTCACTTCCACTGCATATTTATCTGAGAGATGCATGAAATGGTTTCAAATCAGTGAAGTTGCACTGTAACTTTCTCAAGCCAATAATAATGAATTACATTTGAGAATGTGAAATTGCTTTTTCCAATTGAATGTTATCTTACAGATAATGAAAGGAGTGTAGAGCAATTTTCTCTGTAAGTTTCTGAGAGAGTTTTCAGACATGTATTCTCTGATTCAGGGAAAATAGGCAGTGAGTTGGACAATTGCAAATACAAAAGCAGGGTACCACAGATGCTAGAAATCTGAAAAGAAAGTAGAAAATTCTGAGAATGGCAGTACCGTTTGGCAGAAGAAAAGTCTTAAGGGCTTGGATTTTCTCATGGTCAGACAGTTCATTATTCCAATGTAGATGGGAGTTGCACACGGGGTCCCTGTAGAATCCTCATTGTGGCAGACTCCAAATTGCTCTGGAAATTGAAGGTTTCAGTGAACAATTCCCCTCTGGCTGGACACTTCTGAAAGTCTCTGTTTAAATTGGTAAAGTAATGCTGTTAAACGCATACTCTAAACTCTGAAACAATATTAAATCAACCACATACTTCATCCCCTGCTCCTCTGCTCTGCGAGACCATTTGCACTCCATAGATCCTGCCTCAAGACCCAACCTGACCCTTCTGCTTGTCACAATGTCACCAGCTGCAACATGGAGGAGCAACATTTCATATTCCACCTCGGGAACCTACAGCCCAATGGCCTAAACATAGAATTCACCAGTTTTAAAATCTCCCCACACCCGGCCTCATCCCATGTCCAACCCTTCCTCTCATCTCCGCTTCCTTGACCTGACACAACCTGTCCATCTTCTCTTCTACCTATCTGCCCCTCCTATCTCACTGACCAATCCCCACCACTGCCAACCTGCACTCACCTATCACCATCCCACCTATCTTCCCCAGCCCCATCCCTCCTCTCTCTATTTATTTCCCCGCTCCTTCCCCCTCCCCAATTCTGAAGAAGAGTCCCGACATAAAACATCAACTTTCCTGCTCCTCTGATGCTGCCTGGCTTGCTGTGTTCCTCCAGCTCAACACTGTGTTATCTCTGACTCCAGCATCTACAGTTCTTGCTATCTCTGAATGATAGAACAATGATTGGTTAAAAAAAATTGTAGTTCTTATTCAAAGATAAAACTATATAGATACATTGTGAAATGAAAGGTGAACTTCAGATGCTTGACCTTGGTCACTGTTGCAATATACTGTATTTAATGTCAAGTGTTGACTACATTGTATATATCTTGGTGGAAGTCATTGTTGACAGTTTAAGATACACCTTAAAGGTAAATGTACATCATAAACAATATCCCCCTTTTGGTCTTAATTTGTGGTTTATCCTCACACAAAGCAATACATTTACAAGTTTCTGAAATGCATTGGTGGTTTGTTTATCCATTCAGATTTTGTTTTACAATGATTTTGGTTGGAGGTTTTGGTTGGTTTAGGAATGTTGATTACAGTTGTTTTGTAGCTTCTTTGATCTTCTGCTGGTTACAATAGAACATCATGGAGTTTCAGGCTGTGGAATTATTCTGCTGTTCTGCTGTTTATCTGTCCTAATATTCATTGCCTGTACTTGATAATGTTGTTTTCTGGACAAACGCTGAAGATTGCTGCTGGGTTATATGTGCCATCAGTTGGGTGTTGCATTCAAACTTTTTCTTCAATTTTTCAGGTTGTGCAGTTTTTAAATTACATGACACCTTTGGCAGATTGTGTATTCTCTTTTTTCTTCCCAATTAATGTATCAAGTGTTCCTGAGAGCATTGATGAGTAATGATTGAAAAGTGTTGTTGCTGAATAATAATACTTCATTAGTTTTGCAGCCCGATAAATTTCGCAAGTCCAGAATGGACACATATATTTGAATCAAATTGTGCCATACAGTCTCGTGAGTAATGCTCTGAATTTCATGGTTAGCTGTTCTTCTTCTAATGTATGCATGGAGTTTACAGTGACACTGAAGATATCCTGCAGTGGTCTTCATTGTCTTGACAATAACATGAATGGTGACCAACAAGAAATCCCTGCACACCCTTCGACCTGCAATCACTCTAACTGTAGAGTACACAAACACAGAAAATACTTGGAATGACCAAGATGAATTGTTGTAGCATCATTTAAGTGTAGTTGATCCTAGTGCTGAAACCTGTAAATTCTTATACATGGTGATAAGGCAGTTGTTGGTTGAATTATCACTTGGTATATCTGTAAGTACAAAAATTTCAGTTTTCAAATGGAACGTTTTTGAACCTGCATCAATATTGGCTGTTGAATTTGGGCAGTGTTGACCCTTCACCTATGGAAATATAATCTGAATGGTGGCAAAGGCTTTCTTTGGAACCAATGAGACAATACATTCTTTGTTATTCACTGTGGTGACTGCTCGCTTCACTCTGTGTATTGACGTTATGGCCATCCTCAAAATCTCACCACTGTCACCATTCACCAGGATACTGTGCTGGAAATCAAACTCTGCTAATTACAGAGTCAACATAAATGTGAAAATTTAATGAAACTACTGAAAATACCTATTTGTCTCTGTCTGACCCAGGATAATAGCAAACCTAGCTGGGTTTATTAAGCAACTAATAAAGCAAAGATCTAAATATCACTATTCATTGTAACCCTCCTGAATTTAATAAGAACAAAAAAATTTCAATTTATACACCTTAAACTTTACCCCTGTTGAAATTTTCCCCAACACACAGTTTTACAAAGAAAGAAAAATGGATAAAAAAACATAAATAACATGTGCTGAGGGAAAGTAGCAGTGAGAAGAACACAGTTCTGTATCACCAGTTTCAATCACAAAACTGGATGGGTTTTAGTTCCTCAATGATTCAATGATGCCTCGATGACCTGCATAGTAATGATCGGTCTGTGGCTGACTGGTTACTTGGTTGGCACTGGGGTCTTTCTTGTTGACTTTAGCTTTTATAATTATTTTTTTCAGGATCTTTAAATGTACTTTGTTCTGGTCTTTTGACAGAAAATTAAAGAGAGCAACTTTAAATAGGAGATATATGCAGGTAACCTCTGGAGGTCTCCTTGCATCTCAATCTTTCACTCCCCTCAGCAGGTCTGTGTTTAACTGTAAATTGAGGATTGTTGTTATGCTGAGCTTTCCTGAATCTAAAATAGGTGGTGCCAATTAGTCTGCAATCAATGCCCCAAAAAGTAACATCGAGCTGAATCTTACTTTCTTTATGTCTATGTACCAATTGGTTGGAAATTTGAGACCCACTTTATGGGTAGAAACTTGGAGATCTTGCTAGATTGAGTGTTGCAAACATGGAACGTTCCCTTCCTCTAGAACTAGCAGTGGAGGTAACGACACTAGCCATGCCAGCCTGGTTCAAGGTTGCGACCAGGGTCAATGCATTCTTAGCCACCTGGAGGATTGACCAGCATTGCAGGAAAAGGTGAATAGCCTTCTCCACTCTGCCAGAGTAAGTGCAATCCAAGTAAGTGCAACCATCTTCTCTCTGATACCCCACACCTATTCTCTACTTCTGCTACTGCACTCACCTGCCAACAAGGCTCATTGTTTCCTGCAACATCTTCCATCACTCACTTTTACTCGTGCTAAACCCAACACTGTTGACCATGCATGTCCTCTATGCTGCCTATTCACTTACACAAGATATCGCTGATCTGCATGAAAAATAACAGCTGCGCCACCCTTTCTCATCTTGCTTAATACCTGGCACTTGCTCTCTCTCTCTCTCAGCCACACACACACACACACACACACACTCATTCACTCACTCACTTCAGGAAGAAAACAGCCCACCAAAGGCCAGAAAGAGTCAAAACAGTGATGGGTTGCCTACCAATTATATCCTCATCCCTTGGCATTTTGACCTTGTCTATCCTGAGTGGATAAGGCATTGGATGCTACATTTAATTTATTGTGCCAAGTCAGCTTGAGCAAAGGCTGTCTCCATTGCTTTGACTGAGGACTGAAAATATTAGGGTCCACAAAACATAGCTCTTTTCATTTTCAGAACAAATTAAAATCAAATATGCTGCCTTCCAACTGAGTGATGGAAATATTATCCCGTGCCTATTTGCAGAAATATTTAGAATTTGTCTCTGAGTTGCAGTATCTTGCAGTCCTCCAGTTAGTCAAAGGTTGTTAATTGACTGAAATTATAGCGTTGTTCAACAGTTTCTGCATTACGCATTTTTTTCTGATTCTCTGCCTACAGAATTGCAATTTTAGTGCAAATTGTAGTTGCAGTGCTTCAAAAGGTCATTTAAACAGTGAAAAAAATACTTTTCCACCCTTTTTTTCATGTGTTGGGAGCAATTTGGTGATTTTACCAGATGGACTTTTCTTCCCTCACCAACTGCAGTTTTTTTTCATCTATTCATGCACCCCAACCCACCTCTTGTAAAGATAGCCAGTAGTACTCATGGATGGATGGCCATAGTGGATTGAGAGGAATCGGAAGATGTGTTGTATCTGAGCTTTCACAAAGGACTTCTCCAACTTCAAATACTATCGATCTTGCTAATGTTGATTTTGCTTTGTACACCTTCTGTGCAGGCATAAGCTTGTATGCCTCGCTCTGAATAAGTACCCTTTAATCTGTATGTCCTTGTTTGCAATGATCTGCCTGCACTGCTCGCAAAACAAAGCTTTTCACTGTACTTAGGTGCATGTGACTGCAATAAATCAAATCAAAAAGCATTCAACAAGGTACCTCACCTCATATTTTTTATTCATTTGTGGGATGTGGAGATCACTTACTGGCCAACATTTTATTGCCCATCCCTAATTGCCCTTGAGAAGACAGTGGTTATCTGCAGTCCACATGACTGCAAGTCATAGGATAAAACCTCACAGTGTTCAAAGTTGTACATCAGCATGGATAGAGAATTGACTAATGAACAAGAAACAGCGAGTGTGGGTAAGAGATACAGGTAGTTCTGCTATAATGTGTGTTTTGTTAATGCAAATCGGCTGTAATGAGATTGATAATTAATGGACTCTGTTTGGATAACATGAACTTTCTGCTGTACAGGTAAAACGATTTTAAACAGCACGAAGTCACATAAGAATGCAACTGTCGCATTATAAGAGAACCACTTGTACCTTTTGAGAAAAAACATCAAAGAACTGCGGATGCTTGAAATCAGAAACAAAAACATCATTTGGAACTCAATATCGAGTTCAATAATTTTAGGGCCTGTGCACCTTCTCCCATGTCCTTACACTAACTCCCACACATCAGGCCTTGTCATCGCATGGGCTGCTACCACAGCCCATTGTCATCTATTAATCTTGCCAATTAGCAGCTCTTGATTCCTCAGGTTGACCTTTACCTATTCCTTTGTCTATCCAACTGTTGTTTTTTTCTCTCTCTCTAGGCTTTATTTCCACCTATTGTTTACTCCTTCCCCCTCCCTAACCACATCTTCAGCATATATGCCAACGTTTTCCCAGATACAATCAGGTCTGAAGAAAGGTCATTGACCCAAAATGTTAACTTTGCTTTCTTTACTTAAGTAAAGAAAGTAGTAATTAAAATATTACTTAAAGTAATACTTTAAGTATTACTTAAAAGGAGAGGAAAAAAGAAAAACTGCAGACGGCTGCAACACAAAAAGACTTAGGGGTGCTTGTGCACAAAACACAGAAAGCTAACACACAGGTGTAGTGGATAATCAGTAAGGCTAATGGACGTATGGCCCTTATTTCAAGAGATTTGGAGTATAAGAGTAGGAAGTCTTACTGTAACTGTACATGGTGCTGATGAGACCACATCTGGAATACTGTGAGCATATTTGGTTCCCTTATATCATTTCCTTGGAGGCAATTCAGAGAAGGCTCACTAGGATAATCCCTGGTATGGAGGAATTGTCTTATGGGTAAAGGCTAAACTGATTGGGACTCTACTCACTGGAATTAAGAAGAACGAGAGGTGATCTCATTGAAACATATTTTTTTTAAGGGGCTTGAGAAGGTAAATGCTGAGAGGATGTTTCTCTTCATGGGAGAGTCTAGGACCAGAGGGCATAGTCTCAGAATTAAGAGGTGCCAATTTAAGACTGAGATGAAGTGGAATTTCTTCTGTCATATAGTTATGAGTCTTTGCAACAGAGGCAGAGTCCTTGCGCACATTTAAGGCTGAGATAGGTAGATTCTTGATCAGTAGGGGAATCAACGGTCAAGGGAAAAGAGCGGAGAAATAGAGCAAGGAGTTTTGGATCAGCCTTGATCCTATTGAATAGCAGAGTAGGCTTGAGGGGCTGAATGGATTTCTTCTGTTCCTATATCTTACAGTGTTGTGCTCTTACCGTTCTCTGTCTTTTGAGCTCTGCTTAAAGTTTTGACTTTCCAAAGTTTGCTATTTCATCTGTGTCCCTGCATTTCTTTTGCAAATGGACTTAAGGCTGACTCAGGGTGCAATATCTCATAATAAAAAGTTTTGATATGTAGATTTGTATACTTCTGCTGAATCACTTTGACACAATGAATTAATACTTGATACTTGTCTCACTTCCACACAAGTTCATCTGCTGTGTATTGATGCTTTTATGCATTTCAATCATGTCTTTAACATAAAACACTGCCACCATTTTACATTCTTACATTTAATCCAAAAATACCAATCATATAACTCAGACTACTAAAATAAGAATGTTAGTTATTCATTTGAAGATAAGATGATATATACACTATGTTAATTGGGAGACTAGCTGCACATGCCTAAACTCGGTCATTGCTGCTGAAGGCTGAGTTCAAAGTCATGGAACTTTTATATCAAATCGAGTTTAGATGATTGACAACGATTTAAAATACATATTTTAAATGGACATCATGTCACAACATTAGCTAGACATGTGCTGCAATAGTTAATTCTAGAACGAAAAAAAACATAATTGAAGGTATCAGCAATAGATGATCTGACAGAGTTGAATTAAAGTGACATTAAGAGGTGGAAGTATGTAGTCCTAGTAATAGCACAAAGTTTTGGTTGAAAGCTCATCTTGGGGTCAAATGTGAATCCAAGGTTATGAACAGACTGGTTTAATCTCAAACGTTTGCTTGCGAGACAGATAGAATGAGTAACTGTGGAATGGAGTGAAAATAGAAAGTGCTGGAACAATTCAGCTGGTCAAGTAACAACTATGGATGGAGAAACAGCATTAATGTTTCGAGTCCTTCACTGTTTCTCTCTGCACAGATGTTGGCAGACCTACTGAGTTTCTCCAGCACTCCAGCACAGATTTTTATTCAAATCTCCAGAAATCATAATACTTTACTTTGAGCTATGGTAACAAAATTAATAGCTTCAATCTTGCCAATATTTTATTGGAGGAGTATCCTATTCCTCCAGCACCGAATTTTAGATAACCAATCTGGTCATTTAACAATGGTGAAAGAGCCAAGAGAAAGCAGTGGTGAAGAAAAGCTGTGTTTTACCAGTCTATGTGTAAAAACTAACATTGAGCTTTCAGACAATATTGCTGAGGGACACATTTAAATTTAAAACAAATGTTGTGGGCCAAGGATAGGTTCTTGGCATCTAATGATGGGCTTGAAGGCAAACTGACCGTTCAGCTAGGACTGAAGAGGCTGCAAAAACACAAGTTTTAAAATATTTCTTCAGTGGAAAGAAGAGCAAGTGTTCCCACAATGTCTGTATAACCTTTGATTCCATTGCATCTAGCAATATCTAACCTGAAATTACTCAACAAATAGTCACAGCTGTCTGCAGTGAGAACCTCCAAGATTCTTAACCTTTAGGCTGAAGTAATCTCTCCTCATCTAAGTCCCATGAAGTCAACAGCCATCTGGCGTTGTGACATCTATGTTCTAGACTCTCCAGCCAGGGAAATATCTCCCCATTGGTACTCCAGTAAACCCGTTACAAAATTAATGTTTTAAATTGATTACCTTTCACTGTTTTAGACTCTGGGAATATAAGTCAAGCCAAATTAATCTCTCTTCTAGGACAACTTCCTCATAACTGGAATCAATCTTTTGAACATTCATTACACTCTTTAAAAGCAAGTATGAGGATGCTGCATTTCAACCTCTTGGCTAGCTATTAGCACTTTCAGACAGACCTTAGTCCACTTATTTATAGTGTTCAATTGATACATTTCTAAGACCCTTGAATCCTTTTTGTTGACAACAACCTGTCTCGGTTCCTCTTGAGATCAATTAATGTTTCTTACCCCACAGACTGTAATGATAATCATCTCCATATACTTAATACTTTATCAATGGAAAGATTCCTTCCCTATTTCTTACTTTTTAAATTTATCACCCATTCTTAAAGATGATCTGTTGAATGTAAGTTCTGTACACAGTCAAAATTCATTCTGGAATTAGTCTGTAAAGAAATTACATAATTGTAAATTTTTAATTAAAACAATGAAGAGTAACAAATGCAGTGTAGAATGCGAAGGAACTGCATTTGCAAGGGGCCTCCGATTAGTATTCGTAACCATAATATTTCCCTGTATAAATCCCTTATTTAACTAACTTGTACAGCTTAAAACTGTTCTAGGATCCTATGAGATTTCTCTAGACAAAACATTTTGGAAGTAAAATTTATGGAACATCTAGCAGACTATATTTATCCACTGTTTAGTCAACCACTGGAAGAATTTAATCAAGTACAGTACTTGTTTTCTAGAGTTTATTGGGATGAGGTAAGGAACTCCCAAAATACTCTTCTGTCATCCCACAAAATACTTTCCATTTGTTTCACTGTTACAATTAAATTCCCTTTTTCTCCAGCTAAAGGTTCACATCTATTAATATTAAGTAGAAACAGAAGGAAATGACTGAGGCATTAAATGAATGGTTTGCATTTGTCTTTACCAGGGAAGTAAGTGTCATGCAGGCCATGGTGATGGAGGAGGACACCCTGCCCTTAGAAGGGTTCAAAATTGACAAGGAGGAATTTTTGTATAGATGGTTAGTACTTAAAGTTGGCTAGATGTGATGCATTGAAGAATATTGAAGGAAATGAGAGTGGAAATTGCTTGGGTACTGGCTATTATCCTCAGTTTTTCTTAGATTCAGGGGAGACGCCAGAAAATTGGAGAATTGCTGACATTGCACCCTTCTTCAAAAAGGGTGCAGGTATAAATTCAGCAATTATAGATCAGTCTGTTTAACTTCAGTAGTGGGAAAACTTCTAGAAGCATTATTTGGGATAACATTGTTGGCCATATGGAAAAATGCTGGGTTGATTAGAAGAGACAGTTTAGATTTCCAAAGGGGAAATTGGGGCTAACTACCTTTTTGAATTCTTGAAATAGAAGTATCAATTAAGGTAATGCTGTTGATATGGTGCACATGGACTTCCATAAGGCATTCAATATAGTACCTTACAATAGATTTGTGAAGAAAGTTATAGCTCATGAATCAAAAGCAATAGTAGCGATATATATATAAAATTGGTTCAGTAATAGGAAACAGAGAGTAATGACCAACTGATACTTTTTCAGGCTGGAGGAAAGTTTGCAGTGGTGTTCTGGATGATTTGGCTTTGGACCATTGCTTTTTCTGGTGTGTATTAATGTTCTGGATCTCGATACATGAGGAACAATTGCAATGTTTGTGATGATACAAAACTTGAAAGCATTGTAAACTCTGAGGGGGACAGTGCGGAACTCCAAAAGGATGTTGACAACTTGATGAACTGAGGGGATCTTTGGTAAATAAAGTTTGACAAAAGAAGTATGAGAATTTTGCTCCAAGGATTGATCATTTAAAACAAAGATTGCAATTCTATAGGAGGTTCTGGAACATGAGAACTTGAGTGTATATGTGCACAGATCATTAAAATTGGCAGGATAGGTGGAGATAGAAATTAATAAAATAATATCCTGGGCTTTGCTAGAAGGGCATAGGGTAAAGAGCAAGGAGGTTATGTTGAATTTGTATAAGATACTTGTTAGAGCACAGCTGTAATATTGTGTATAGGTATTAGATATCACACTATAGGAATGGTGTGAATACATTGGCGACAGTACAGGATAGATTTACAAGGATGTTCAAGAGTTGAGAAACTTTAATTATGAGGATTGATTGGAGAGGTTGGCATTGTTTTCCTTGGAGAGAGGAAGGCTAAGAGATCTGATCGAGGCTTTCACAGTTATGAGCAGACTTGATAAAGTAGATAAGGTGAAACTGTTCCCATTCATATAAAGGACAAAAACAAAAAGGCACTGATTTAAAATGATTTGCAAATTGAAACAAATGCAATTTGAGAAAAATGTTTTCATAAAGTGAGTAGTTTGGGTCTGGGATGTGCTGTCTGGAAGTGCAGTGGAGGCAGGTTCAATTAAAACATTCAAGGTACCAGTCAATGATTATTTAAATAGAAATAATATGTGAGAGTGTGGACAAAAGGCAGGAGAATGGCCCTAAGGCACGATGCACATTTGGAGAGCCCGCAAAGAAACAATGGACCAAATGGCCTCCTTCTGCATTGTAACACTTCTGTGCTTTCATAATAGAAAGCAGATAGGGCTATATCTGCTCGTACATTTTGCATCATACTCAAATAAGATGGACGGCCAAACTGACCCCATTGGATTTGTTTAGGTTAAAATAGTCTCCATAGCCTTTATTTCAAAATGGATTATTAACTACATTTACATTAGATACATTAATTATTATAAATGTTAATGCAAAGGACTCTAAGCTTTGCAGACCAAAAGAACATATATACATAATGTGTCTGTTTCACCTGAACAAAGCAAGCAATGACTATTCTCTGTTTCATTCCTTTGGGCAACGTCTTGATCAATCAGAATCAAACTGCTTGGTTTAAATTTAACAATGTCTGATAATTAATCATCCAGCTGGTGTATTCTCCACGGCCTCTGCCAATCAGATGCCATGTGCCAACCAATCAGCGTATTCTATTCATACAGTGTGTAAAAAAAGTGTTGTTGCCCCTAATTTTGCTATTCTTGTGTATTACCCTACTTAGTGCGAGAAGCTTCATCAAAATGGGTTTTGTTTTCAGCAACACTCAAGAGCTGCATTTTCTTGAAAAATACATTAAATGCCCTATTTCCAAAGATATTATTGAATACAGATCAGCAAGTACTCTTAGGCAATAGCTGTATTTGTTTAATATAGATCAATTGCAAAAGTAAAAGAACCAGGTTATTCATTGTGCACCTCTAATAATTCACCATTTACGTTTCACAATAAGTTAATGATCAAAATGAGTGTTTTTCACACATGAAATGTATCAAACTTGCATTAACTCTTCCCTGCTAATCTAGGAATCCTAATGTGCACATATAATTCAATCTTCCTCAGAAAAGTTGGCCCCAGCGTTACGGATATTTTGCAGTTCAGGTATACAAGTACTTCTCCTCAGGTAGCAAGATCGATTTCGATATATTGAGCCTGTCAACTGCAGAATATTCACTTGACTCAGTGATTCATAACAGTTTTTTTAAGATTTCATAAATTTCAAAGATACAAGTCAAGTATTTGCTGTTAAACAAGTAATGATCCAAGTGATTGCAGAGATAGAAAGATTGAAGGTTGGCAAGCAATAGGAAATATATATATTTTTCAAATTAAATCAGGTTGACTCACTGACTGTAAAATTAGACCATGTGGTCCCAATGAAGAAGACAGGATATTGCCATTAAAAATAGCCTCTATGATCTAACTGCATTTGCACAGTTCCAACTGATGTATTTTCAAAAATTGATTGAGTTTTTGGGGAAGTTACTAAAAAGGTTGACGAGGAAAGAGCAGTAGATGTTGCTTACTTGGACTTTAGTAAAGTCCTTGGCAAGGTTCTACATGGTAGACCAATCAGTAAAGTTAGATCACATGGGTTTCAGGGTGAGTTTGCTAAATGGACACATAAATACCTTTACGATAGGTGACAGAATGGTGGTGGAAGGTTATTTTTCAGACTGGACGCCTGTCACCAGAGGTGATCCATGGGGATCAGTTCTGGGTCCTCCTTTGTTTGCCATTTATATAAAATGATTTGGATGAGAATATAAAAGGCATAGTTGGCAAGTTTACAGATGATATTAAAATTGGTGGCACAGTAGACAGTGAAGAAGACTTTCTAAGATTACAAAGGTGTCTTGATCAAATGGGTCAATGGGCTGATAAATGGCAGATGGAGTTCAGTCTGGATTAATGTGAGTTATTGCATTTTGGTTCAACAAACAGGGGTAGGAGTCCTACAGTTAATAGTAGGGCCTTGTGTAGTGTTGTAGATCAGGAAGAGGTTCAGGTATATAATTTTTTGAAGTTTGCGTCACATATAGGCTTAAAAGGTGTTTAGCACATGTGCCTTCTTTGCTCAGTCCTTGAGTATAGGCGTTGAGGTTTCATTTTGAGTTTGCACAGGATATTGGTGAGGCCTCTTCTGGAGTACTGTGTCTCGTTCTGGTTGCCCAGTTTTAGGAAGGATATTATTAAGCTGAAGAGGGTTCAGAAGAGATTTACCAGGATATTACCAGGTATAGAAGGTTTGAGTTATAAAGAAAGGCTAAGCAGGCTGGGACATTTTTCACTGGAACAAAGGAGGTTGAGAGACAAACCTCATAGAAGTTTATAAAATAATGAGGGGAATAGATAGGGCTTTTCACTAGGAAAGGGGATTTCAAGTCTAGGGGGTACATTTTTAGGATGAGAGGAGAGAGATTTAAAAAAAAGACATGAGGGGCAAATTTTTTATACAGAGGGTGGTTCATGTATGGAATGAACTTCCTGAGGAAGTGGTAGATGTGAGTTCAATTACAACATTTAAAAGACATTTGGATAAGTATATGAATAGGAAAGATTTGGAGGGACATGGGCCAGGAGCAGGCAGGTGGGACTAGTTTATTTTGGGATTATGTTCAGCATGGATTGGTTAGACCAAAGTGTCTGTTTCTGTGCTATACGACTCTATGACTGTATGACATAGTTTGAAAGCACCAATTCAATTTTACGCATGTCCATGTGGTGCTCCACCTAGTGGTGGCATTGGCCACAAATAGCTCTATAAAGTATGAGAAGCAACAAATTCTGTATGAATGGTGAAAGCTTAGGTTATTTACAGTGTTAATTTACTTAAATAGATTAACATTCACCTATAAGTGATGAACAAAATAAAGCTTGAAAAATAAAAATGATAGCATAATAAGACTTTACATTTCTGATGAAGAGCATCTGCTAATATTCTCCTAAATATAGTTGCTCCACTATTACAATCCAATGAAATATAAACAGGTGCAGCGAAAGCTGTTTTTGAGCAAAAGAAAATCTTTACAATGCTGAGAATGCCTTGCAAAGGTGCCTGTAAAGTCAGTTTGGAGATGTAAATAAGAAGGCTATTGTCATTTTTACAAGCAATTCCAATAAAAACCAGTATTGATTGCAAAATACACTATAGGTCATAATATTTTGTTGAAGTGGATTTCATTTCTTCATCGATCTGCATAATTTATGATATCCCACTGATCTATCATTTTCATTTTCAAGTTCTGCATTGAAAGCATTAAATAAATAGCTGCATCTTGAATGACTAATTCATACAGTATATAATTTAATCTGGATACAACTGGTAACAAACATATTGATTGGTAAGTATATGTTGAAGTTCAAAAAGACAAGGAAAAAAGACAATACTGGAGTGCAGAATGTTTTCAGTTCAAAACTATTTCCTAGTTCTGAGAGAACTACAGCTTAATTTTACCTTGAAGTGTAGCTATGTGCTCAAGTGGGGTCCACCTTTTATTCATAATGCTAATCCTGAGCAGACAAACAGAGATTGAAATGCACAGAATGCTTCAGCTGTGCCAGCAGAGAATTACCTGTTTGCAAAGAGTACTGCTCACTATATATCAAGATGAAATTAACTTCAGACAGACCCATTACACAGATGGTGTTGTCAGTTCCTATCATCTCATATAAGGTCCAACCCAAAAGCATCAGCCTGTTTTTTTAAAAATTACAATTTCATTGATTTGTATTAAGTCGCTATCATTTCCTACCAGATGCTAATTATATTGGAGGATACTAAATCTTTCCTATTGGTCACATTATCTAATATAAAACCAACAAAGTGCCAAAGGCAATTTCCTGAAGAGCAGTTACTGGACTCAAAACCTTAACTCTGTTGTCTCTTCACAGTTGTTGTCAGACTTGCTGAGTTTCTCCTGCAATTTCCGTACTTTTTTGTTTCTTGAAGGCTATTTTGGAATGGCATTGTTGTTCTGTAATGTTATACATATTGTTTTAGCTATAAATATTAGAACTATAAATTAATGTGTTTTCTATAAAGGCTTTGATCGGGAATATTTCACTGCGACACGTAATAAGCTTTATTAGACTGGTGCAGTATAAACCAGGACCCTCTTCTGTACAAGCAGCCTGCAACAATTAAACCAGGTATAATTCTAATTTCTTTAGTCATTAAGTGTGATTATTCAAACATCACAGACCCTTTATCAGCATATCAATAACAGTACAAATAGCAATGAGATAAATGTTAATCAAACAAATGAGATAATAACAGCAGTTATTTCGCTGTTAATAATGTTGATTGAGGAATAAATATTGGCTAGAATCTGTCAGATTTTTCAGCTTTTGGTCTCACAAATGAAGGTAAAGCTTCAAAGTATAATTTAATCAAAGGACCATATCTAGAAAAATGTAGTTTTTGCTCAGCGTCAGTAAATAAGTGAAGTAAGCCTTGACTGTATTCACATCATAGAAACTTGAAACAATCACCCACTGATTCAATGAATATTGGTATTCAAAATAGGGGGTCAGTTAGTTCATTTGGCCGGGTAGCCGGTTTGCGATAAAGAATGATGCCGACAACACAGGTTTAATTCCTGCATCAGCTAAGGTGACCATGAAGCTCCTGCCTTCTCAACCTCTCTCCTAGCCTGAGGGGTGGTGGCCCTCAGATTAAACCATCACCGGTTGCCTTTCTCTCTAATCTTGTAAACTTGGAATAGGGGAGTCTGGAGTATGGTCAAGAAAGATACAGGCATTAATATGTCCAATCATCTACAAGGAGGCTATTTGGTGTAGAGACATCTGGAGCCTATTTGTTTCCATACATTTTTAATGAGCTTATATAACTCTTGAGGTGAAGAGTTGTGATTTATTAGTTCACTACATTAAAAAGAGAGGTTGGAGAAATAAAACTATGCAATTTCCTGGTGATAAGGATTCAGGGACACACAGACATGCAAAAGAATATAAAAAGATGTGTCTACATGCCTCTCTGTGATTGTTAGGGCCTAGGATTCCAGGTGCTTTTTGGGAGGCCATGGAAATGTGATATTTTTGCTGGACTATGAGTAATCCAGAGACATAGGAAATATTTGGGGGACTTGGGTTCGAATCCAACCACAGCAGAATTAAAATAAGAAAATCTGGAATTATAAGTCTAATGATGAACATGAACAACTCATGGTCACAAAAACATATCAATTTGAAAGACAGAGCTGAAACATTTGCTGCAATCTTCAGCCAAAAAGAAACTGAATGGATGGCCCATCTCAGTCTCCTTTGGATGTCCCGAGCATGTTCAGTGAATTCAATTCACACCATATGATATCAAGAAACAGCAAAATTGTTGACATTGCTCGCTGAACTGGCTTGTTCTCGTTCAGACGTTTTGTCACCATGCTAGGTGACATCATCAGTGGAGCCTCTGATGAAGCGATGTTATTCTACTCCGCTTGGAATTTATACTGTCCGGTCCGTTATGGCACTACTCACCATAACAGACCGGACAGTATAAATTTCAGGTGGAGTAGAATAACATCGCTTCATCGCTGGCCCCACTGATGATATCACCTTGCATGATGATGAAACGTCTGAACGAAGACAAGCCAGCTTGGCCAACAAGTCAACACACTCACCCACAACCCAAGCTACAGATCTTTGCCAAAACTTTAATCAAGAAACAGCTGCAGGCATTAAATTCACAAAGATAATAGGCATTAAAAACGTTCCATTAATAGTACAGAGAGCATGGACTCCAGAACTTGCCACACCTCCAGCCGAGCTGTTTCAATACAACTACAACACTGGCATCTACTTGGCAATGTGGAAAATTGCCCAGTTATGCCCTGTGCACAAAAAGCAGGGCAAATCCTAACTGGCCAATAACCAGACTGTCAGTCAACTCTCAATCATCAGTAAAGTGACAAAGGGTTTCATCAACAGTACTTTTGTAAGGAGTTCGGTATCGAACTGCTTACTAATTCTCTGTTTAAGTTAGCTCCATCAGGCCCATTCAGCTCCTGAGCTCATTACAGCACTGGTTCAAACGTGGATAAAGGAGCTAAATTGCACAGGGGAGATGAAACTGATTGGTCTTGGCAACAAAGCTATATTTTACTGTGTGTGATATCAAAAGAACTGAGAAAAACTAGAAACAAAGGAAGATGGCTGTGGATGTCAAAGGTATGTCATCTCAGCTGACGGACATCTCTGCAAGAGTTCCTCAGAGCAGCATCCTCACCTGAACCATCTTTAGCTGCTTTATCACAAGGCCAAAAATTAGGATATTTGCTAATGATTACACAATGTTCAGAAACATTTCAAACACAGCATGATCTGGACAGTACTCAGGTTTGAGCTGATAAGTGGCAATTAATATCCATGCCACACAAGTGCCAGGCAATGACCATGTCCAACAAGATAGAATCTAATCAATACCTCTTAATGTTTAATGGCATTACCATCATTGAATCCTCCACTACTAACATCCAGGTAGTTAGCATTGACCAGAAACTGAACTGGAGCAGCCACATAAGTATGATATCTACAACAGCAAGTCAGAGGCTAGGAATCTTGCAGCCAGTAATTCATTTCCTGACTCCCCAGTGGTTGACTACAATGTACAAAGCACAAGTCGAAGTGAGATGGAATACTCTCCTCGTGCCAAGATGAATCCAGCTCCAAAAACACTCCAGAGCTTGACACCAACCATGACAAAGTGGCCCTCTTGATTGGCATCTACTCCTTTAACCACCAACAATCAGTAGCACAGTGTGTTCCATCGACAATATGCTCTGCAGAAAGTCACCAAAACTCCTTAGACAGCACTTTTCAAACCTAAATACCACTACCATCTAGAATGACAAATGTAGCAAACATGGGATCGCTACCAACACCAAGATCCCACCCAAGCCACTCACTATCCTGACTTAGAAACATATCACCATTCCTTCAGTGTTGCTGGGTCAAAATCCTGGAATTCTCAAAATTCCCAAATCCAGCACACCAATTGGACTGTAGCAGCTAAGGAAGAGAGGTCAAGACAATCTTTTCAAGGTCAACAAGAGATTGGAAATAAATACCTGACCCAGCCAGCAATGCCCTTGTCCCAAAAAGAAATGAAAAACATATTTCAACTTCTAATTTCATAGATTATTTCCAAGTCACATCATTTTACAATAGCTTTTCTTTATTTGGAATAGAAATGAAGAAATAAGAACATTCATATGGCATGAGATAGTAGGAACAGCAGATGCTGGAGAATCCGAGACAACAAGGTGCAGGGCTGGATGAACACAGCAGGCCAAGCAGCATCATAGGAGCAGAAAGGCTGACGTTTCAGGCCTAGACCCTTCATCAGAAAAAGGGGAGGGGAAGGGGGTTCTGAAATAAATAGGGAGAGAGTGGGAGGCGGATAGAAGATGGATAGAGGAGAGGATAGGTGGAGAGGAAACAAACAGGTCGAAGAGGCGGGGATGGGACCAGTAAAGGTGAGTGTAAGTAGGGAGTTAGGGAGGGGATAGGTCAGTCCAGGGAGGACGGACAGGTCAAGGGGGCGGGATGAGGTTACTCGGTAGGAGATGGAGGTGCGGCTTGAGGTGGGAGGAGGGGATAGGTGGGAGGAAGAACAGATTAGGGAGGCAGGGACGAGCTGGACTGGTTTTGGGATGCGGTAGGGGGAGGGGAGATTTTGAAGCTTGTGAAATCCACATTGATACCATTGGGCTGCAGGGTTCCCAAGCAGAATATGAGTTGCTGTTCCTGCAACCTTCGGGTGGCATCGTTGTGGCACTGCAGGAGGCCCAGGATGGACATGTCGTCTGAGGAATGGGAGGGGGAGTTGAAATGGTTCGCGACTGGGAGGTGCAGTTGTTTATTGCGAACCGAGCGTAGGTGTTCTGCAAAGCGGTCCCCGAGTCTCCGCTTGGTTTCCCCGATGTAGAGGAAGCCACACCGGGTACAGCGGATGCAGTATACCACATTGGCAGATGTGCAGGTGAACATCTGCTTGATTTCACAAGCTTCAAAATCTCGCCTCCCCCTACCGCATCCCAAAACCAGTCCAGCTCGTCCCTGCCTCCCTAGCCTGTTCTTCCTCCCACCTATCCCCTCCTCCCACCTCAAGCCACACCTCCATCTCCTACCGACTAACCTCATCCCGCCCCCTTGACCTGTCCGTCCTCCCTGGACTGACCTATCCCCTCCCTAACTCCCCACCTACACCCACCTTTACTGGCCCCATCCCCGCCTCTTCAACCTGTTTGTTTCCTCTCCACCTATCCTCTCCTCTATCCATCTTCTATCTGCCTCCCACTCTCTCCCTATTTATTTCAGAACCCCCTTCCCCTCCCCCTTTTCTGATGAAGGGTCTAGGCCCGAAACGTCAGCCTCTCTATTCATATGGCATATTTTTATAGCCTTTTGATGTCCCAAAGCTCTTCAGAGTAAATTAAGTGTGTTGTTTTTTTACATAGTTATTCTGTAATAAAATGCTATAGACAATTTGTTAGTTCCTGCAAAGTTTAATGAATTAAATAATTAACTACACTGTTTTAATGATATTAGTTGAGGGATAAATATCAGCATCATTGAAACAGATGAAATAGACTGCAATGTTCCCATTGCATAACATAATCCTGGTCACGGATGACTTGCTACCAACTGTATTAAATCAAGTTGCAACATCTGGATATCAGCTTATATTATGATACTTGTTTCAATTCTAGGATAGAAGATTTTATTGACTGTATCTTTCACAAAGAATGTTATTTTTTTCATTTCTTTGATTGCAAGATCTTATTAGATGATATGTTCTCAATGCTGTACTGTTAAGAAAATACTGTCTTCAATGATAAAATGTAGAAAGATCCAGCAATCAATGTGTGCGCAGCAAATCTAATGAGAGAAACATGCAGGTAATCTACTTTAATGATTTGTTTACACAACAAAAGAAAGATCAAAAGTTGTATCCCACATGTTGTCACGCCGGATGACTAGAACCACTTCACAGTCAGTAAAGTACTTTGTAAGTGCAATTAATGTTATAACATATGAAACACAGCAGCAAATTTGTACACAGGTTCATGAATAAATATGGACCAAGACATAGAGAAAACCAATTCCGCTCTTCTACAAATCACCCCGTGGATTTTTTTTTACTTTCACCTGAGTCTAATAGGGTTTAACATCTTACGTTAAAGTCTCCAAATTTGCAGCACTTGTTCAGTATACAGAAACAAGTTGTCAAATTGTCCCATTGTGTACAATGTACAGCATGTAGTAAACTTCCAAGATAAGCAATTCATGCACCCACCCTGTGCTGTACAAAAATATTCAGTAGCTGATGGGTCATTGCCTTTCATTCAATAGAAAATAGCAACAGAATAGAAGATGGACTCTTTCAAATGAACCTATAATATGAATACTGGCAACAAACTAAGCAAAACCAATATTGCTGTACTATATCCATCATGAAATGATAAATCACCACAGCTATTCAATTCTGCAGCTGGTTATAGAGCTGGAGGTGGAGTAAAGGAAATGCACTCTTATATCGCTTTGCCACTTAAAGATTGAAGAAACATGAAGGATTCAATGAGGCTTTTAAGAAGATGAATTTGAAAAGCTTTGCTATCCTGAGACAGAACTGTCAAAGGAAAACTGGTGAAATGTCATCTGTAACCAAATGTGACTGATCATTTTGCATGACTAGTGTAACAATTTGGTCCCAATAGCTTGCCTTAGCCCAGCTATTCTTGCCAATAGATTAGTTACAATTATGGCAACAGATGGATCATTGTGTGAGACTAAGAATTCTTTTCACTACATGCATTGGAAATCTGGATACAATAGGAAAATTAACTATCCAAGTGGATATACATTACCTTTCATTTCATATCTCTTATCTGACCTTCAATGGATGTTGCTTTGTCAATGAGACACAATAATTATAGAAACACACCAACTGTCTCAGACTAGTGTCTCAAGGCATCCATCCATCTGGTTGAACCTAATCTAAATGACAACCACTAAACTCAAACAAAGCTGTTCCAATGGCTGGCCACAATTCATCTCAAAGATCTGCTAGCTCTTCCTTCAGAAGTGACATTTTTCTTTGTAGTGTTCACAGAACAGACTTCAGCAGTCTCCTTGATTTCTGAACTAATTACAATAGCTAATAGATCAAGTGTTAAAACAAACTACCTTGCTGGATTCACAGCAATATGAACAGATTACGACGTTTATACTAAGGATTTTAGTCGTGTGATTGTAAGAGCCTAAGTGGTATTTGGCAGCCTTCCATGCTGGGGGACTTAAGCTAATATCAAAGGAGAATCTTCAAGAACATAGGACAGATTTTCTTGGGATATATAACTGATCGATGACTAAAAGCAGTTACTGTAAAGAATGGTAACGCTAACTCTTGATAATTCAAATTAGTTTGCTATGGTAACGAAATTCAATTAGCCAACATTTTAAATTAAATGATGGAAGTGAAACAGCAATGTGCAAATTAATACTACATATGTTTGAAAATCAGATAATTCAAAGAAAGCAATTTTGTGAAAAGAGTAGAGATTGAACTGCTTGAAAATGCTTCCGACTAAAATGAGTTGAAGCTATTGATTGGTAAAGGAAGAATTACTCTCAGGTCCTGTCAATTCCAGCTTGTGAGGATTCTTTACAATCAACAAGTATAGCTTGCAAATTTTATGACCCAGTAGGCTTAGAAATTCAAACCTACTTAGGAAAGATTATGTGCAAGTGGGCAGTGTACAGCATACAGTTTTCATTATCTGTACTATTAATTTGTGATGTGCTTGTTTGGAGAGGTGAGGAGTGGGGAATCTCTAATGCTGTCTATCAACAACCAGCATCTTTTAAAGGAAAGTTGCACTCTGGCCATATTAGGTGGTAGCTTTTAGATCCATTCAGCGTGTAGATCCTGTAAGAACCTGTAGAACCTTAACAGCTGGTTGTAGGCCTTTCATCCATCGAAAATTTTTCCCACTAAGGTCATGGCTAATCTAATTATGGTCTTCACTTTAGAAGAATGCGGGGGATCTCATGGAAATCTATAAATTCTAACAGAACTATACTGGCTAAATGCAGGAAGGATGTTCCCAGTGACCAGGGTGTCTAGAACAAAGGTCACAGTTTAAGGATCTGGGTAGACCATCCAGGACCGAGATGAGAAGAAATTTCTTCATCTGAGAGTGGTGAGCACGTGGAATTCTCTGCCACAGAAAGTGGATGAGGCCAAAACATTGAAATGTTTTAAAGAAGCAGTTAAGTAAAATGTTTAAGGGCTAAAGTTACCAAAGAGTGTGGAGAGAAAACAAGAACAAGGTATTAAATTGGACAATCACTATGATCATACTGAATAGTGAAGGGCTGAATGGCCTACTCCTATTTTCTATGTTTCCTGCCTGGTTGCCACAAGCTTTCACTTTGAGAACAAAAACAATCTCCTCATTTGCATTTTAAATAAGGGAGACTTCTATTTATGCTATGACTTCTAGTCCTTGATATCCCATGAGAGGAAATATTCTCCAGTTACCTGCCCTATGAAGCTTTCTCACAACCTTATAAGTTTCAATAAGAGTATCTTTCAATTTCAAAAGTCTAACACATGTGGCCCGAACCTTCCACAGAATCCATACACTGTGGACACAGGCCATTTGGCCCATCAAGTCAACACCAACCCTCTGAAAAACATCCCACCCAGATCCATCCCCCTACACTATCCCTGTAATGCTGAATTTCCCATGGCTAATACACCCAACCTACACACCCCTGAACACTATGAGTAATTTATCATGGCCATCTATCAAACCTGCACATCTTTGAACCGTGACAGGAAACCGGAGCACCCGATAGAAACCAATGGAGAAACAGGGAGAACATGCAAATTCCACACAGACAGTCATCTGAGAGTGGAGTCAAACCCAGGTCCGTGACACTGTGAGACAACTGCGATGACCACTGAGCCATCATGCAAACACCTTCTCAATATAGTTTTATTATTCATTCAGGGGATGAAGGCATCGCTGACAAGGCCAACATTTATTGTCCATCTCAAATTGCCCTGTGGCAGTTAAGAGTCAACTACATTTTTGCGGGTGTGGAGACATAGGTAGGCCAGACCAGGTAATGATCTTGCCCTAAAGGATACTAGTCAAACAGATGCTTTATTTCCCCCACTGACAATCAACAATGGATTCATGGTCATCACTAAACTCTTAATTCAGATGTTTGTTGAATTCAAATTCCACTGTCTGCCATGGTAGGATTCAAACCTGGGTCACCAGGACATTACCGGGGTCTCTGGATTAACAGTCCATCGACAACACTACTGGGACATCACCTCTGCTCTGTGTCCTGTCCCATTTTCTCATAAGTTGACCTCTTCAGTCCAGGTATCAGTGCAGTGAGCCTTCTCTGACTTGCTTCCAAAAAACGCTTATCCTTCCTAAAGTAAGGAAACTGAAACTGTGCCCGATATTCACAGTGTATTCATGCCAGTGTTCTGTTCAATGGAAAAAAATCTGCCCTAATTTTATATTCCGCTCATTGTGTTAAAGGCCAAAATTCCATTTCAATTCCTAATTACTTGTGGTACTCACATATTAACATTTTTGTCATTTATATATGAGGACGTTCAGATCTCACTCCATTGCAGCATTCTGCAGTCTCTTGCCATTTGAATAATTTGCTACTTGTTGATTCTTCCTTTCATGATGGCAAACCTCACATTTTCCCTCAAAGTGCTGCCAAAATGTTGTCATTTTATAAACTGTCTGTATCTTTCATTGTCAAATCAGGAGAACTGGATATAATACAGCTAGTCCCTTCATCCAAGACATGAGTATAGACTATACAGAGTTGAGGTTTCCATCTTGATCCTTGTGGCACTCTATTTGTTAATTCACCAATCTGAAAATGGCCAATTCGTATCAACTCTCTGTTTTCTGATAGCCAGGCCTCTATCTATGCATTTACATCATCCCCAACATCATGGCCTCTTGTCTATTATCCTAACTTTTTATGTAGCGCCTTACTGAATGCCTATTGAAAATTTAAATTCACTACATCTACTTATTATCTTTTATTCACATATTTATTACATCCCGAAGGAGCAGTTTATAAAAATTGATTCACTTTCACAAACATTTTGATTTTGCCCATTTGTATAATGGTTTTCTAAGTTGTCTGTTGCTTCATCCTTAATACTAGATTTTAACATTATCCCTACGACAGATGCAATGCTGTTTAATCTATAGATTCCTGCTTTGTTCTCCTTTCTTTCTTGAATGGTGGTTTCCATTGCCCCACCAAAAGTACTGTAGCATCTACACACCAGGTTTATGAGTTTCTTCTGTGCATACATCCAAATGTCACTGACCACCAACGTTGAGAAGTTTCAGACCTTTTAAAAAATAACCAATTGGATACAAAACTGGCTTGAAGATAAGGGACAGAGGGTGGTGGTAGAGGGTTGCTTTTTGGACAGGAGGCCAGTGTGACATTTATCACCAAATCATTTTGAAGCCTGACCTTGTTGCTTTGACATTTTCACCACTTATAGAGTCATAGAGTCAAACAGCAGGAAAATGGACCCCACAGTTCACCTTGTGAACATAGATCAGATAAAAGTCCTGTACAGTCACAACATGACATCCCAATTCCTATGCTCAATGCACTGATTAATGAAAGCAAGTATGCCAAATGTCTTCTTCACCACCTTGTCCATCTTTGACTTCACTTTCAAGGAACTATACACCTGCACGCTTAGTTCTCTTAGTTCAGCAACACTCCCTCGGGCCCATCCATTAACTGTATAAGTCCTGCTCTGGTTTACTTTACCAAAATACAACAGCTCACATTTATCTAAATTAAACTCCATTTGCCACTCCTCAGCCCAATTGGCCCATTTGATCAAGATCCCATTATACTCCGAAATCATTTTATTCGTCGTCCACTACACTACCTATTTTGCTGTCATCTGCAAGCTTACTAGCCTTATCTCCTATGTTCACATCCAAATTTCTAAAATAAATGACAAAATGCAGTGGACCCAGCACCAATCCTTGTGGCATGTTGCTGGTCACAGGTCTCCGGTCCAAAAAGCAACCCTCTACCACCGCTGAGATAACAAAAACTGCAGATTCTGGAGTCAGAGATAACAAAGTGTGGAGCTGGAGGAACACCGCAGGCCAGGCAGCATCAGAGGTACAGGAAAGCTGGCATTTTGGGTCGGGACCCTTCTTCACCACCCTCTGTCCCCTACCTTCAAACCAGTTCTGTATCCAATTGGTTATTTTTTAAAAGGTCTGAAACTTCTTAATGTTGGTGATCAGTGAGATTGGGTGTATGCATAGAAGAAACTCATAAATCTGGCAAGTGGACACTGCTAAAAACGTAGAAAGCAAATGACATATTGTGCATCATTGCAATGAGTTTGGAGTAGAAGAATAAGGAAATCTCATTGAAATTGCAACTGCACAGCTCACAGATAGGATATTATGTGCATTTTCATCTCTGCTTTAATTGTTCAGTCAATGATCCTTTTGGGTATTATGAAATGAAACCTCTGTTACTCTTGAGTGGGAAGATACCTCTTGTAGACCTCCCAGTCATTAGGAGTCTAGCTGCTTGGCAACATTGGTATCAGGAGTGGTAAAGATTGCTGTTACCGCAGCTAAGCCAAGGAAGCAACGATCAATAAAGTATCGAGGCTGCTAGGGATCTCAGGTAGGATCCATTGGGTAGAGTGAAGTGGATGGAGTTGGAGGGTGTTGAGGTGTCCGCGTCTGATTATGTTGGACACAGCAGGGCAGGGAAGGTGGATACAGGAGCATAGACTGTTAGATTTGAGTGCCTCTGACTGGCATCAGAGACAAAGAAAGGCACCCCTCATGGCCAGCAAACTATGGAGACATTACTAGCAGGGTGCATGTTGAACCAGGCACTTCCCATCCCCCTTTAAAGTGTGGAAGCCCTGAATTGTGCCTTAAATGGGCCACTGTTAGATGTCCTTCCACCCAACACCTATACATACACCTATTTGAATTGGGAGAATTGGGTGGTACCACACATCCTCATTCACTATTGTGCTTGCTGATCTAAACGGCTGATCCCCGTCAAGCAACACGTCAATCTTTAAGTTGTTGTTTTAGCAGTTTCTGTAATCTCTTCCAACCATCCAGTCCTCCAAACTAGCTTTCGTCATCTAGTTCTTGCCTTTTGATCATCCCTGACTTTAATGTTCCACTGTTGGTGACCATGCCTTCAATGTCTGGGCCACAAGCTCTGCAATACGGTCCCTAAATGAGTCTATCTCTCTACATTTATTTCTTCCATCAATACTGTTCTAAACAACCTATATCTTTGAACCGATCAAGTCATCTTTCGTATTGCTGTTGTGAAAACAGTTGAGACATACAGCTATGTTAATGATGTTGTGGTAATAATCATGAGCAGATTGAGGCTGAGATAGACTGCTGTCCCCAAAGGATCTTTTGGTTCACAGTAGTAGAGGATGATCCACTCAGCAGTGTTAGTATAAAGAAATATTTATCTTAACATCAAGATATCGTTTATTGCACAATAGCAATAGGTACAAGTTACATTAACCAGATAGACATAATTACATAGAGTATCAGGAGCCAGCGATGACATGGCTGTCTCCACTGGGACCTTATGCTAGTCTGCTTCTGCTCCACACAAAGACTGGATGTCGAAGATATTAATTTAGTCACACACTGGAGCTTTAGACTTCGAGGTAAAGAGGCTTTGTTACGTGATTTCATAGGGAGCCAACGCTGACAAAAGGTCAGGTCCATAGTCTCCGATAGGTGCAAAACCAAGGCAATACTTATACACATCGTTATAGATTGACACAGTTGTTACAAGCAGATAAGCACATACACAGTTTATCACATCCCCTTAAGGCAAGTCATATGTCATGTCATACATCATGGTTCCACAACTTGTGGTTGCTGATACATTATCTTTAAGCGGAATGTGTCTGAAGCTTTGGGTCAACATTGAACAACAGGTTCTAAGCTTTCTACAGATATGCAACAATTTGTCGCATATCTCTTACTTGAGCTATTTTCCCATCAATCCAACCTCTAATTCTAAGCTTTAGCTGCATTCTACATCGAACTGCTCTTGACACTTTAATTATTCTTCCACATTGGATGACACCATCAGACTGGTTGGAGATTAGTGCAGCTTCAACCTAAACTCTTTCAGAAGCACTAAATTATACAACAAACAAAGCAACATAAATGCAAGTTGAGATAACAAAGTGTAGAGCTGGATGAACACAGCAGGCCAAGCAGCATCATAGGAGCAGGAAGGCTGATGTTTCGGGCCTAGACCCTTCATCAGAAAAGGGGGAGGGGAAGGGAGTTCTGAAATAAATAGGGAGAGAGGGGGAGGCGGATAGAAGATGGATAGAGGAGAGGATAGGTGGAGAGGAAACAGACAGGTCGAAGAGGTGGGGATGGAGCCAGTAAAGGTGAGTGTAGGTGGGGAGTTAGGGAGGGGATAGGTCAGTCCAGGGAGGATGGACAGGTCAAGGGGGCGGGATGAGGTTAGTAGGTAGGAGATGGGGGTGCAGCTTGAGGTGGGAGGAGGGGATAGGTGGGAGGAAGAACAGGTTAGGGAGGCGGGGACGAGCTGGGCTGGTTTTGGGATGCGGTAGGGGGAAGGGAGATTTTGAAGCTTGTGAAATCCACATTGATACCATTGGGCTGCAGGGTTCCCAAGCGGAATATGAGTTGCTGTTCCTGCATCCTTCGGGTGGCATCGTTGTGGCAGTGCAGGAGGCCCAGGGTGTACATGTCGTCTGAGGAATGGGAGGGGGAGTTGAAATGGTTCGCGACTGGGAGGTGCAGTTGTTTAGTGCAAACCGAGCGTAAGTGTTCTGCAAAGCAGTCCCCATGCCTCCACTTGGTTTCCCCGATGTTAAGGAGGCCACAACGGGTACAGCGGATGCAGTATACCACATTAGCAGATGTGCAGGTGAACATCTGCTTGATGTGGAAAGTCTTCTTGGGGCCTGGGATGGGGTGAGGGAGGAGGTGTGGGGGCAGGTGTAGCACTTCCTGCGGTTGCAGGGAAAAGTGCCGGGTATGGTGGGGCTGGAGGGGAGTGTGGAGCGGATGGGAGGGAGTCACGGAGAGAGTGATCCCTCCAGAAAGCAGATAAGGGTGGTGAGGGAAAAATGTCTTTGGTGGTGGCGTCAGATTGCAGATGGCTGGAGTGTCGGAATCTGATGCGTTGGATCTGGAGTTTGGTGGGGTGGTACGTGAGGATGAGGGGGATTCTTTTTTGTTTGTTATTGCGGGGACGGGGTGTGAGGGATGAGTTGCGGGAAATGCGGGAGACACGGTGGAGGGCGTTCTCGACCACTGAGGGGGGGATGTTGCGGTCCTTGAAAAACGAGGACATCTGAGACGTACGGGAGTGGAATGCTTCATCCTGGGAGCAGATGCGGCGGAGGCGAAGGAATTGGGAATAGGGGATAGCATTTTTGCAGGAAGGTGGGTGGGAGGAGGAGTATTCTAGGTAGCTGTGGGAGTCGGTGGGCTTGAAATGAATATCAGTTTCTAGGTGGTTGCCCGAGATGCAGACAGAGAGGTCCAGGAAGGTGAGAGAGGTATTAGAGATGGTCCAGGTGAACTTAAGGTTGGGGTGGAAGGTGTTGGTGAAGTGGATGAACTGTTCGAGCTCCTCGTGGGAGCACGAGGTGGCGCCGATACAGACATCAATGTAACGGAGGAAGAGGTGGGGTTTAGGGCCAGTGTAGGTACGGAAGAGGGATTGTTCCATGTAACCTACAAAGAGGCAAGTTGTTGTTTTTGCTCCTCTTTCTCTGCTCCGTCTTCACTTCTATACATGTGATGCAAAGGGCTGGTCCAATATGATGGAAAAATAATTAAATAAATCTGCTCCACACATACCTGGGTAAGCAGTCAGGGCAAAGAACTTGCAGAATCGTTCATGCATTCAAAGCATTCCTTCCATACACCGATCTTTGCATGAAGATGTTTCTTAAGACTAAATTTTTCACTGCTGGTCAACATTACAGCAGCACCCACCAGGAGCCTGGAGCACTTGTTAAACAATGTTTTCATGATATATGGATTATGACTTTAGAAAACGGTCAGCTGAAATAAATTATAAATTGCCAATAAACGGATACAAAATTCCCCTGACTTCTACTTTAACAAATGAAATGTTCTTGTTACTTTAAACAGATAAATTTCATTATTAAAATGCTCAATATGTTTACAAACAAAACAGTTAATGTATTAAATGCGAACTGGAATGGGAACATCAATCTTTTAGACTGCATAGGTTAATAGCTTGATTAAGATAAAGTGCAAAATAATTTATTATGAACCCATTCACATTTTTTGGATCATACCTAATAGTGTTATTTCAATCAATTCAGAGATAGTAGGAACTGCCGATGCTGGAGAATCTGAGATAACAAGATGTAGAGCTGGATGAACACAGCAGGCCAAGCAGCATTAGAGGAGCAGGATATCAAGTTTTAGACAGTTTGTGTGTTATATTATTGTAAATATAGACTAACAGCTGGTCTGATATCAAACCCCAAAGGTACAGCCCAGCTCAATTTAAAAAAAACAAATATCAATACTCAAAGAAAGAAGTCAGAAGGTCTGATGCCTGAGCAGATTTGACCAGTGAAGCAGTTCTAGATGAGAAATACTAGAAATTGATTATCAGTCTGTTAATTGAAAGAATAGAAGATGAAAGGTTCCACGGTCCTGATCTACAGGGACCCTGTGTATGGAGGGGTGGATAGGTCATAAGGCATCCTTGTGGTTCGACTCTTGGGCCCAGCCGAAGTGGACATTAATAGATCCAGGCAATGGACCATGGAAGGGTTTGTTGGACCTTGACCGTCTGCCCATATTTTACGCTCCAACCACGTTCATGTGTCCATGTAGAGGTAGCATGCAGTGTTCACTGGCACAATAGAAGCCTTTAGAAGTTGGTGGGTACTGTATTGGCAGGAGTCCCTGGACAACATAATGTTAATTTAATAAGTTTACATTCTCCTACATAAGCTTAAGTCAATTGCTAGTTTGTATTTTTGTTACAGTGGCCCATAAGGGGCTGTTTAACCCAATTTTGTTAATTTCCAGTTAAAAAGAGGAGAAATTTAAAAGTGCTTGATGTGTGATTTTTTAATCAGCAGTTCCTGTGCATGGTGCTCCTTAACCAGAACACTCCCTCAAAGAATTAACCCTCCCATTATACATAGCATGCCTCCAATATCTCACAGTCTATGTGGGCTACATTTAACAGGTCCCCATTGCTGCCTAAAAGATCATGGACAGTCCGGGCTCATGACACCGATGACTACCCCATAAGACTTAAAGATTTAAAACATTGCTCATTCAGCTGACATGGGGCATCTACCCCCTTAGCACCAGGAGGTCCCATGTCAGAAAAGTGACAGCAAATTAGAGGCCAGCAATTCTCCTGTACTGACAGTGCTGCCAGAAAGAGTGACCACTGTTGATACTGCAACAAGGTTGAGAGGAAGGTGATTTTCTTCTGGAACGTGAATGGCAAGTCGGTGGTCGTGCCACAGCCAAATTGCTAGCTCCTGAGTATAAGAGAGATGGATAGCTGGGCTCGAAATCTGGTGTTGAGGGGAAGAGAACTTAAGCGTGGTAAGGGTCCTTCTGATTGATAGGGACCTCATTAAGGAGTAAGCACCTTTTTCCCACTACCAGCCTGTACAAGAGTCACTGTCAATTGGGTACATGACATGGACATCTTCCTCAATTGTTTAAATCCCAGTACAGGCAGAATGAGGCTTTAAATTGGGGATTAGCTCCCCATTTAAAGACTTAAATCACTTCAAGGATGGAGATATATAATCGGAGTTGCCCCCACAACAGGGAAAATTGCAGAGGAGACAGAGGCAAGCAGGTCAGCAGCAGGCATAATGCCTGCTGAACTTAATGGGCCACTTCACCTTCAAACCTATCTCAAGAGGTGTGAGAGTGAGAAATGTTATCCAGTCCTACAACCATGCAGATAAACCAGCAATCATCTGATACATTGAAACTGTTCTATTCTTACTGTGGTAGAGCAAGATAATCTAACAGAGAGGAACACATTTGTAAATTACACGGTATAGAATTCACCAAGTTACTCACTACAACTCCTCCAACCCCAAACACACTCATTAATGGGTTCCAAATCTTGAGATGCATCTGCAACATACATCCCATTTAACCTCCGAAAACAGCAAAAATAATTTGTCCAATTCGCCTTTGAATGTTAACAGGGAATCTGCAGGCACTGCATAAGCTAGCAACCTATTTCAAAGGCTAATCATTCATTGTGAAGAAGAATGCATCCTGACATCTCACGGTAGAAAGGTTGCTAATAGGTTCTGAGATCTTGGGACCTATGAGTGCTGAATAATAGATTGGTGCAAAAAATTGACATTTATTATAAACTATATTATTATAAACTAGACACTGAAGCACAGGTAAAACAGGACTCCACTAATGCCTTCTATCATCATGTCTCTGTCCCATGTGATCTCATATTATTATGACATAGCTCCTTATGCACAAGCTCAGAAATTGTTGTCAGAGAATTGACATAGTCAATCCTTTACGCTAAATCTTTTTGTCCTGTATGTATGCACTGTCAATTCACACTCTTCAAGTTTTCCACTGATCTTTCTCATATAATCTGTCTGTACACAGTAGAGTCCGTTCATCATCTTCAGTACTTCAGTGAAATCTCTCCAGTCCCTACGCTTCTCTGGAGTAAAAGAACCCATCCCCTATCGTAACTAAGGATTTGTTTATTAGGTTTTTAAACTTTTATCCTCCGACAAATGTTTTTCCAGGGCTGCTGTATCTCCTGAAATGTTAGGAGATCCGAACTAGATGCAGTTTTATAAATGAAGCTTCACCAAGGTTTTCTACAGGAAGATTTTGAGGCCTTTGTTTTCTTAGCTGATTTTCCTATTATACTTTAAAGGACTTTAACTGGTACAGTTTCAATCAGGCTTCCTGCCACAAGGAGAAGGGAAGCAAATTTAAGTTTCCCAGTACCCCATGAAGAGTAATTTTTTTTTGCTGTCAACATTTTCGTTATCAATGATCATCACCCAGCCCCCAAACCAACTGAATAGCAAGGCTGAATCCAGCAAAGCCTCTGGGAGAAAGCATTTTTTCTGTTCAAACAGTGGGTCATGGGCAGAGAAGGCAGCCCATGGTCCCAGTAATATAGTCAGAGGAATTTCCCATCAATTATATGTTGCTTTCTACAAATTTTAAAATATATATATTTATTTGTGGCCTTCTTGGTCAAGGCAATATATCTCTATCTATCTTTGAGAGGTGTTTGCTTAGTGAAATATTTTATGAGGTTTAAATTTAACAGTATTTTTCACCACAGTCAGTTGAGTTTCCTCGAGCTTGGAGGTGTTTCACATGTCAAAGGATGTGCCATTTGCTGAATTCACAAACAAGAGAATTTCCACAAGGCCCAACACATGCAACAGTAAAACCCGCATTCCCTCTCCCTCACCCTTACCAGCTATCATCCTGACACACCACAACCAGAAGGTCAGGAACCCCTGTCATTGAACAAGCCACATCTACCATTTTCCTCACCAAAAATGTACACACCCCAACTCTAATCATTGTCTCCCAACTTCATGATTTTATCCACACCGTGCTCTCCTCATTGCCAAGTTAGACCTACCTACCTTCAGATCAGCTGCAACCTTGTACTGCAGTTTCCTTCCCTGGCAGAATGGTAGTAGGCGGAACATCAACAGAAATATGTTAAAAGACACTGTGTAATGTTTCCAGGTTTTCCATTTTCATTTTCACTTCATTGAACATACTTTGGAAATAACAATGGATCCTCAGAAAATAATATGCCAGAGTAGCACAGATGGAAACTATTGTGCACCATTGGTGGACTGGTTAATAAGATTAGTTCACATGAGATCCAGGGGGAGCTGGTCAATTGGATATAAAATTGGCTTTAAGGTAAGAGACAGACAGTGGCGGTAAGGGTTGTTTATCAGACTGCAGCCTGTGACCAGTGGTGTGCCACGAGGGTCGTAGCTGGGTCCACTGCTTTTTGTCCTTTCTATAAATGATTTGGATGTGAATAAAGGATGTTTGCAGATGACAGCAAAATAGGTGGTGTAGTGGATAGTGAAGAAGATTGTCTCAGAGAGCAATGGGACCTTGATCAGATGGGGAAATGGGCTAAGGAGCGGCAGATGGAGTTTAATTTAGATAAATGTGAAGTATTGCATTTTGGTAAGGCAAACCATGGCAGGATTTTTACACTGAATGGTCGCGCCCTGGGGAATGTTGCCAAACACAGAGACCTAAGGGAGCAGCTGCACAGTTCCTTGAATGTGGAGTCACAGATAGACAGGGTGGTAAAAAATGGTGTTTGGCACATTTGCATTCATTGGTCAGACATTGAGTATAGGAGTTGGGACATCATGTTGTGGCTGTACAGGACATTGGTGAGGCTTTTAGAATAATATGTACAATTCTGGTTGCCTGCCATAGGAAGGATGTTGAGAGGGTACAGAAAAGCTTTACAAGGATGTTGCCGGGACTGCAGGGTTTGAGTTAGGCTGAACCTTTTTACTTTGGAGCCTTGAAGACTGAGGGGTGACCATATAGTGGTTTATAAAATCATGAGGTGCAGGGCTAGAGTGAATAGTCAAGGTCCTTTACCGAGAGTAGAGAGGCCAAAACTAGATGGCATAGGTTCAAGGTGAGAGAGGGAAGATTTAAAAAGGGCCCGAGGGGTATATTTTTCATACAGAAGGTGGTGCATGTATGGAATGAAATGCCTGAGGAGGGGGTGGAGGTGGGTACAATTATAACATTTAAAAGGCATCTGGATGAGTATGTGAATAGGAAGAATTTTCAGGGATATGGGCCAAATGTTAGTAAAAGGGACTAAGTCAGATTCGAATGTCTGGTTGGCACAGATGCGTTGGACTGAAGGGTCTGTTTCTGCGCTGTATAACTCTATGACTCTATTCCCTTTCTTTGAATGGGAATGGATGTAAAGAAGACCAATTTAGCAGCTTACCTTGAGCAGTTATACAGATGTTGATTCCACTAATAAATTTATACAGTGCATATCTTATGTATCTGGGCCGACACTTGAAGTCAAGCAACTGTAGGTCCAAAATTTGACTTTCTAAATTGACCTATAGCAATAGTAATTAGGTCTGATTGAAAATTGGGCAAACTAAATTAAACAACAGCCAGCAGCTATTGGCGACAGAAAACAGTGGTAGCAAAAGTAAAGAGGTTACAAAGGTTCAAGTGAACCCATTACGACAAGTCCGAGAGCTGTGTGTTGGAGAAATGTCAATTGGACCTTCGGGCATCTTGACTGCCTGATTATGTGCATTTTACATCCCCCAGTATGGCAGCAGTGAAGGGTGTTGGTGCAACATCTTTGGATGATTTGAACTCAAGTCATGACCGCATTGGCCAAAGGCCACAGAACATTCTGAAGGTTAGAGGTGAGGAAGGGTAAGGCACATCTGGACACCAAACCCTCAGTTCAGGCTCAACGAGGACTTAGTTAATACCCTTTGAAAACACAGCAAAGACTTGTAGGGAAGAGTTGCACAAAGACGAATGGCAGAAGACCATGCGCCAACTCACGAAGGCTCAGGAAAAAATTCCTGATCTGTGAGACCCGTCTTTGTGAAGAGAGCCAGCCCTACATCAGACAGGAAGGAGATTCCAATGGCCCTGCTCAAACACGTAGATTGTTGAGGGTAATATCCTTTCTCAGATGGACAGGCCTAGATAGAAAGTAAATACTGTGGGAATTTTGAAAATGCTCACATGGTGTTTTTAATTCGAATATTCTGTTACAAAATCAAGTTGAACCACAAACTGAATTCTGTGTGCAGTTTGTCCGCCTCAGTGACAGGAGAGATGGAGTAAAGTGTTTTTAATACATTAACGAGTCAAAGTGTCCAAAGAATGCACAATACATTTTAAACGGTGTTTATTCTAATAATACTTATTGCAGAACCTATTTTCTTAACCTGATGAACAAGGAAATTATCTGCATTCTTCAACGGCCCAATTACTCTGCCACCGAGGAACCAGAAGAAGCTGCAGTGCTGTGCAGTCTTCAGAAATATTGAGTTCCACAGCTTCCCTGTAGCCTGCTCCAACCTACCTCTGAGATTTACATGAGGGCCACTACCAACATGACATTGGCCCAACATTTATGTCTGTTTCACAGACTACTTATTAGCACACTGCACCAGGCCATTTCAAAAGGGCCCAGGTTGGAACTCGACTGAGTGTCGGATCCATCTGTTCTAGCAGAGAGATCGTACCCTGCACCCAGACTGAGTCAGAAGCTTGTTATTATCTAATTTCTACCCATGATCTCCCTGGACTATGAGGCAAAGCTAAACACTTTATGTCAAGGTCCTAGGAAATCAGCAAATTACATTTGTGAAAAGCAGAGAAATTTTAATTCAGATTAGCAAATGGCAAGCTGTGTGTGTAATTTAGATTGAATAATAAAAGTAACACAATCTGTTTCAAGTTTCAATTCTAGGGAGAATGGTTTCCACTTTAGGAAATCAGGGTGTTAATTTAATTTGATGTTATTATTATTGCTTTAATGAAAACTAACAGAAATGTTAATTATTTCTGTTTTCCATTGGATAAGTTTTTTTTTAAATTTAGAAAAGTCCCAGTAGTCACATTTTGTGCCTGACCTCCCGTCTTCAGAAATTGAGCACTGCAAACATTGGTACAGATTCTGTGAGCTTTTTTTAAGTGCATGTTCAGGAACTCTTCTGGTACAGTCCATGGTTCAGCAATATCACCTCCTGTATTGTGACCAGTGACTCGTCTTGGGCTGGAAATGTACAATATTTTCTTTCTAAAATAGAGTACTTTAGCATTTGAAATCGTATAAGCAGCCCTTTAATTTGTCATTCTTGCACAGCTATTGTGTTGCAAGGACATTATTTATATATGAATGCACAGTTGTTAGGGGATTAGTCCACTGTAATTTCAGTGGAACATTTAGGCCCATAAGCTACTTTAACATGCAGAGTTTCACTCGCCTTACCAGCAGAAACGTGGTCAATCAGAGCTTTAGTCTTGCTCATCATGCTCCTGACGAGTAGGTTAATAGTGATTTAACTGTTAAGGAATAGTCAGAAGCATTAATCCAGCGCGCCAGATAGCTATCAGATGTTAAGAAGAGCAACAAATCTGTGGTTTGATTCACTGACAATTCTGAAATGCTAATATGTAGATTTGTGACATCTGTGAACCAGAGTGTATCCTTTTATGTGTGCAATCTGCCTCTGGGTTTTAAAATCAAACAGAAAAAAGTATGTTATTCATCCTTCAAGAATTGTATGCACCACCTGCTTGGATTGTTTGCATTGCACAATATAGGCTCAATCTAATGGTCCCAGCAGGGAGCAGTTTTCAAAAAAAAACTTGGGTTGTGGATAGAACTATAACACTGTGATGCCAATTCTCCAACTCCCTGCTGCCTTTGAGCATGGCTTAATGCTGGGAGTGCAGGATTAACAAAATCAGCCTTACATTTAAATTCATTTCTTGATTAGTTAGGGACTACTTTGTGCTGTAATGAGTTATTTAAACATTGTGGCTTTGAGATTTTCAATTTCCCATGAGGGGGAATGAAATATACAACTGAGCAGCACATCTGTTTAAACCACCCATGGAAGGAGCTCTGTTCAACTGGTAAAAATGCTAATAAGCCCTATGCAAGATCGTGTTTCTGAACTTCAAGGGTAGGGCATGAGATCACTGTTTGATTTTTTTTCAGTGACCTGCATGCCTTGTTGTTAATTTTTTAAGAGCTGTGTTACTTTAAAAGCTTTATAGATTAATGAGTCAAAGATCAGGATGCGAATCACGTTACCAACTGCTTTGTGGAGTGCAGTAGGGAGCAAGTCAGAGTCGGATTGCATATGTGGTCATCTGTAGCTGCTGCTTGACCTGCTGTGTTCATCCAGCTCTGCACCTTGTTGTCTCAGATTTTCCAGCATCTGCAGTTCCTACTATCCCTGTAAATTGCAGTTTGATCTGTCAATAAACCAGTTTGAATTTATGGAGTAAACTACATCCACACTCCTCAACCTTTGTTACTTACCAATGGCACAAGAAAATGCAACATAATGTGCAGGGCTGCTGATTTTTCTCAAGAAATAAGGCAGTAAAACAAGCTTGAAAACCACAGGAGAAGGTCAAAGACAGGACTTGAAGCAATGCAGAAGGTGGATCTACGCAGGGATATCTAGACAAATAATTGTTACATTATTCTAATTTGTAACCGAAACAAAAGCTTGAGCTGTGGCTGAAAATGGCACAGGATAGCAGTAACATTTGCAAAAGAAAATGAGTATCAGATAGCTAATGACCAAATTGATAAATATAAATTGGAAGGCCACACACATCCTGTTTAAATGTGACCTTTTTAAACAAAAGATGGATCTTTCAGTTTTAGGATTTAGTTGTTGCTCAACCAAATTTGCAATCAGTGAAAATAAACATAGTGATTAGAAACAATGGATTGCACGGAGTCAACGTTCAGGCGTGTCTCAAAAGGAACAGAGAGATTTTGCTAAGATCTTGTAAAAGTAAACTTTAAAATTCACTGTCTAGAGCAAATGTCTTACAGGCAAAGGCAACAATGATTAATTTGACAGTAAGTGTCGTGATGAGAAATGAGGGAGCATGTGAATTTTTAGAGGTTGCATTAACTAAGTTGGTAATGGACTATCTATGGCTTTGTTGCCTCTGAAAGGTTTCTAAAAGTCCATTTGGAGAAAAAGGAAGCTCATGACATTGACACGTTGCTTAAAGGTGGCACAAAATATGAGGCTGTTGCAGCCAAGCAGCAACATCTACAAGCATCAGGAGTAATATTAGGTATTCATGTGGTAGTCAGGATGCAGAAAAGAAGAAAACTTCACAAGACTTGCAGGCAGTTGAGTCCATCATGAAACTGTCCTTCATTCCAATATCCTTGCACGTGACACTCGGTAGCAGCAGTGTGTACCATCAACAAAATACAGTCCAGAAATTCACCAAAGCTTATTAGACAGTCAATTCCAAACCCATGAACACAACCATCTAGAAGAACAAGGGTAACAAGGTAAAGGGGAACACCATCGACTGCTAATTCATCTCCAAGCCACACACCACCCTGCCTTGGAAACATGTCACTGTTCGTTCTAAGTCACTACGTCAAAATCCTGGAATTCCATTCCCAACACCATTGTGAGTCCAACTAAACCAAATGGATAAAATACAGTTTTAACAATATCACATTGAAAGTGTAAGTATTCTTTCCAATGGATGCAAGTGGATCAGCAATAGCAGGCTTACTGACATGCATGGATTCTAATATTGTGACTGTCCCCGAGATCGCCATGATATCATTTGCAACAGTGCCAAGAATCCAGGTTCAATTCCACCCTTGGGCAACTGTCTGTGTGGACATTGCACATTCTCCCCATGTCTGTATGGGTTTCCACTGGGTGCTCATGTTTTCTCCCACAGTCCAAAGATGTGCAAGTTCGGTGGATTGGCCATGCTAAATTGCCCATAGTGTTCAGAGACATGCAGGCTAGGTGGGTTAGCTGTGGGAAATGCATGGCTACAGAGATAGGTTGGGGGAATGGGTTTGGGTGGGGTGGTCTTCATAGGGTCGGTGTGGACCCCTTGGGCCGAATGGCCTGTTTCTAAATTGTACGGATTCTATAAAATAAATACTTAGATTACGTCAAATCAGGATTTGCAACTCGAAATAAGAGAAAGAGCTGCAGATTCTGGAAATCTGAGACAGAAACAAAACTTAGTGGAGAAACTCAACAGGTCTGGAGAGAAAGCAGAGTTAACGTTTCACATCCAATAACATTTCTTCAAAATTCAGGATTTGCAACAGATGTACCCAGACTGATTCAACTCCATAAGAAACTTCAAAGATGAGGCTGTATTGCAGTTCAAAAAAGATGAAGTTTTCTCAGTTGACCCTCCCATAATGTGTACTGTTTACATACAAGAGAAACCTAAGAGTGAGCTAGGCAATATGGAATGTAATAACATTATCTGACATGCAAATCAGCAGAGAGATTGGTGCAGTTCTATTAGATGCATGCTTTAAAAAGATAGCATGATTAGGGTATGCATGAAAACAAAATGTCAAAAATAATTTTAATGAGATGTTCACACAAAATTCCAACGCTGGATTAACTGAGTCCCAAAAGCGCAGGAGCTAAATTCTTCACCAAGCTGGATGCCAAAAACAGATATTGGATGACTCACTTGACAAAGGAATCTGAAATAATCAGCACTTTCAGAAGACCATTAGAAGATCTTGATTCCCGAGACTACCATTCAGTCTGTCTGTCAGTCAGCATATTGATAGAATTACCGGTAATAGGTCTCCAGACTGCAGATGATATTGTGTTGATGGGTAAAACCAAAAAAGAACAAAACTGAGCAGCAGATTGTTGCCTTCAGGTTAGGGTTGGGGTCAGGTCACATCAATGTTTTGAGCTTTGTCTGTTGAAGTTATGGAATCCAATCTGATCTAGGCAAAGTTGAGGATTTAGAGCACATCAATCCATGATAAAAGACATCTGACAAGATGTCTTATTAATCTTTAGTGTCCTAGTGCCATTCCACCAGACTTTTCACACAAAACATCACCATTAAGTGAGCTCTTTTAGAAAGATGGACTACATTGTGGCTGGAGGACCATCAACATGTGTTTGAATTGCTATAACAAACATTTTCAGGAGAAACTAGTATTCTACTGTCCCATGACTCAAGGAAGAAAACAAATCTGGAAGTCAATGCATTTTAGCAAGGTCTAAGATAGCATGTCAAGCAAGATGGCATTTGCAACAAATCTTTTGGATGTGCATTCTAACTATTCCAATGTCGCGTGTCAATCATTTGCCCTAGTATTTAGTAACACAAGGCACTGCATTTTCACGAAGACCTTCTCGTGAAAACCAATCATAAACATTGAAAATGCCTTGGTGCAAACCACTGAGAAGTGGAACACTGAGACTACAATAATTTCTCATTTCAGTACAAGGTTATGACTTCAATGCCTGCTGTAAACCTGGTACCTAAATGGCAAATTAGTAAAAGCAAATTACTGTCAATGCTGGAAATCTGAAATAAAAACAGAAAGCATTAGAGATACTCAGCAGATCCAGCAACATCTGTGGAGAGAGAAAAAAACTGCACCTCTAGACCATCACCAGCAGAAATCATCTTTGAAAGACAAGTTAGGACAACCCTAGTCAAGCCATTACTTGCCCAAATTCTCAGAGATACAAGTCAAACTTCCTGATAAACAAGGGTGAGAGAAGATAATGTATGACTGAGACACAAATGCAATTAACTTAATGTACATCAGACATGCACTTACACAAGGAGTATTGTTTTCTGCTGACATAACCAAACTGCAGTGAGCCTAGATTCAGATCAGATATGATCTATTGAATGGCAGAGAAGGCTTGAGGGGCAGAACAGCCTACTCCTGTTCTTATACTTTATGGTCTTGTGGTTGTATCCCTCAAAATTACAACACCACATGAGGCAAAATTAAGTAGGAACTGAGTTGAACTGAGGGAACTATACTATACTCCCGTGCTTGCTGGTGATAGGCTTAAAGGTAAAGCTATCAGCAACAAATGTAGAAAAAGAAACAGTCTCTGATTGGAGGACCATGAGCAGCTAGGTAAGTAAGTGAAAGAGTCGAGGGTGGAAGTAGGAGAGTAAGATCGAAGGATCGGAGGAATCCAAGGTTTAAGACGAGGCTGAAATCTGTGATTAGGGAGACTGAGATGCTGCAACTGGGGGAGCTGAGGTTGAGAAGTTGGGGGAAGGAGGGGTTGAAAGTTCAGGGTGAACAGCTGAGGTTTGGGGGCAGTGGTGTGGGTGGACATCTAGGAGTAAGAGGACGGGTGCTGCTGTCCAGAATTGTGCTCGTTACCTTCTTCTAACTAGAATAACCACCTTTTACCTTCTAACTAGAATAACCAACCTTTACCACTTCTCTTGTTTTTCGATATAATTGCAGTCAATTCAGAAATTAATCAAACATTTGTCTTTTTTTTCTATTTAATCCAAGCTTTGCCTCTCTATAATATCTTACTAAAGATTTCTTGAAAATCCATCACATTTAACCTTGTTCTACTTTTTTCAATACCTTTCAAAGAATTCAATCAAATAAGTCAAGTTCCAACCTCTTTTCTTATCATATCATTCTAATATATTTTCTGTCCATTGATGCTCTTTCATCATTTTTTTAGTGCAAATCACTGTATCTTGTCTACCATTGATATTAAACTGACTGGTCTATAATTCTTAGATTTTGATATATCTTTTTTTTTGCTTTCACATAGGAACATCATGAGCTGTCTGACTATATTCGAGCATAATTTCTTATCTGTGCTACTTATACTTATGGGTATATTAATTATAGCAAAAACAAAAAAAAAAGCTGCAGATACCGGAAATCTGAAATAAAAACCAAAAATGTTACAAATACTCGGCAGGCCAGACATCATCTGCATAAAGAGAAATAGAGTTGATGTTTCAAGTTCAGAGACAAGTCCAGTTCTGAAGAAGGGTCATTGGATTTCCGAGGTTAACTCTGTGTTCTCTCCACAGATACTGTGAGACCTGCTGAGTTCTCCAGCTATTTCTATTTTTGTCTCTGCTCAAGCGAGATGAGGCAGTTTTGAGGCACAACTCAAACCTTTCACAAGCAAATAAATAAGCTTCTATTAACTTACTTCAGTTCCATTAACTAGGATGACAGAGGGGATAAAGAAATTTGTCATCTAATCTCAAGTAGCCAATAAACAATGACACATATTGAGGATGATTTCAGGTGCATGAGCATGACATCTGCATATAATGTACACTTGACCCAGTGGGTAATTCATAAGATTGATTTCTGGTCGTGACATGTACCAAACTTCACAGCTCTAGTTATTGGATAGAGACAAGCAAAACATACATGAGATGGCAGATTTTGAAGAAAGGACTGTGAGTTGCAGACTTGGGTTTCAGACTTGAAACTAAACATCCAGAAGATCATCTTTTGCATTTGTAAATAGTTTTGGAAGCAAGGTAGATTGAAAAGTCAGTGAGTTTATAAAAAGAATCTGTGTTTTTGAAGAGAGGTGTGAGATTGGTGGTGAAATTTGCTTTCACAGTACCTTTGTATATTTACTTGCTGTCTGTAAAATAAAACAGCTTAATGAGCCATATAATAAACTCATCGTAGCAGATATTTTTCAGTTCATCTTCCCAAAGATTGGAAAAACCAGCATTACAGTGAATGTGGAATGGCATGTCAGTTTATAATGAGTTTATATAACTATGCCCTTGAGGTAAGATGTTGTATATGTGTTGATGAGATCCATTCCTGGTGTTATCACAACCGCATACAACGCATCAGTTGAAGCCATTGAATGAATTGTTAACTTCAGCATTAATCAGCCTGAGCCTTGTGATTCATAACATGAGAAACAATCCAACCTCACAGCATTCCAAAGTGCAAAAACTGGCTTACTTAGTAATGACCCCTTCAATCCTTTGTTAGTCTGTCCATGTTCAACTGTCCAATTGTATATCAATTTCAGTTCAGGTATTACAACTTGTTAGGACCCCAAACTGTACTTATTGCTGGTTTCAAGTATACATCCAGCAAGCCTAAATGTTGTCTGTTTTCATTTTGGTAGTGATTTGCTTTTGATGGCAGTTGGAAATGAAAGATCATCACATCAGATTTACCTACCAACCCTTACATTTATGCTCAAGAAAATGGGGAAACAAAGTAAAAATTTTTTTTCACTGCCTTCTCTAATAGGTAGCAAGTCCAAAACTGCAGCAGATGAAATGATAGTGTGGATTATGTGGTAAATTTCCTGAGTGAGTTTTGAACTCTAAGGACCCTGTATTTTTATTTTTTGTTTGTTACAAAGCTATGGGATGAACCAAGAAGGAGCTGGTTTAAAGCTAGTGCTATGCAGTATAGTGGCTGGGGCAGCACCTTGGCTCAGTGGTTAGCACTGTTGCTTCACAGCAGCATGTACCCTGGTTCAATGCCAGCCTCAGGTGATTGTCTGTGTGAAGTTTACACATTCTCCTTGTATCTGTGTGGGTTTCCTGTTATAGTCCAAAGATGTGTAGGTTAGGTGGATTAGCTATGGGAATTACAGGGATAATATAGAGGGGTTACTCTGGGGGGAAATGCTCTTCAGAGAGTCAGCATGGACTTGCTGGGCTGAATAGCCTATTTTGACACTGTAGGGATTCTGTGGTAAAGGTATTGCAGCTGTGAAAGCAAGTAACTTAGCTCCAATTGAAGCAGCATATAAACAGCAGTTTGAATGAGCAATCATTTGAGTTGCAGGCAATTTGGAGCAAAATTATGATGCTGGTGACATCAGTTTAGTTGGTCTATGGATTAGTGACCAGCTGTCAATGACACTGACCTTTTCATGCTTGCCAACAATCATGCGATATGTCCTGAGGTAACTGAACAGCTTGGAGTTGGGAACAGATTAAAAGATAGAAATAGAAGTCTTCAGGTCCTCCCTAGCTCAGAAGTGGTCCCTCTGTTCTCTGCTGTCAAACTTCCCCATAAACCTAAAGAAACCAGTTTATCTTTCCTGCAACGGTTATTGCAAGTTGTGACTTCTAACTGATAAGTCAGAGACTTTACATAGGTATACCAACCACATTGTGTCTCTCAATAACCAGTGGAAGAAAATGGAGAAAGAAGCAATATGAATGAAGCAGCATGTTTGTCAACAGAAAAGTCAGAAAGACAGTTTCAACAGCAGAATGTGGAAATAAAGAGTACTGAGCAGTCTTTCGATTTTGTCCTGCCCAGAGCATATTTACTTTGTCTGTGTATATTTAAGGGGAGTATATAATGGGATTAGAGTTTTAATTAGAGGTATTATATGCTGGCAGTTTATAACTGTTTTCCTGTAGTTAGAGTCTAATTAATTGTAATAAATAGTAACTCTCATTCAGTACAGAAACATTGACCATTTTGTTTTATCAATCTGGGTCTGAAACTTAGGGAAATTGGGGAACTTTGCAAACATTTAAAACCTTTAACATTTGTGACAAATCTGAGAATAGCTGGGATTGCTTTCCAGCATGCTACTCTAGTGAGTCGTAACAGAATCCATAATCTTCTTACTTGAGGAGTAAAATGCTATTGTTGAGTCAAAATCCAAGATGGATTGCTTTTTATTTTAATCAGATCAACAAAATTCTCTTCTGATAATTTTTTTCCGGAGAGATTTCAAAACTTATCTGCAAGGATTCTTCTCCAGGCCTGTTGATCTGATTGCTAAATGGTCACATACCAACAATTTTGAAACTGTTGAATATGAAATCGGTCTTTCACAGAAGTGCAAATTAGTGGCAGAATAACAGCAACCCACTTTACACTGTATCCAATCTTCTTTTGAAAGTAAAATCAGACAGAATATAAAACAGCCTGCTGATATGCTATCACCTATGTTTTATTATTGCTGTCAACCAATATCACCCAATTAATTTTTGTGTAGGCAAGATATTCGCATCTCAAAAATACACAGTTCAACCTTAAAGAATAATGTCATAAGTGTATCCACACAGGTTTGTCATAACTTGATTGAATTTAACATTGAGCAAACTTTACCTATGTTCTTTGCAAGAACACATGTCTTCCAAAGTCAGCTATGTTGTTAAAGTTATATGTAATTTTCTAACAAATAAAAAAGCTAATTGGACTGCATGGTAAAACAGATGATCAAGGCAATGGTATTATCAGACTGATAGATACTAGGGCCATAAAATAAGGCTGAAGCCAGCAGAGAACTATACTTCCAGGAAGTGATAACTCCTCCAACTAAACTTGGCCTCAATAAAGAAATGCCTCGCTGAAATGTGAAGCTAATTATCATGCATACCTGATGGAAACTTTTGCGAAGTCCTTTAGGATTATGGGGTTTCCTTTCCTGCTACCCAAACAATTGGAGGTGTACATATTACAGCCAATGCTGGTTGCCCTGCACTATTTAATGCTTCAAGAGTGTTGCTTGGCTGCAAATGGGCCTTCTGCCTCACTTAGGAGGAAATTCCACCTCCAAGGACTGTCAACCAATCTGATAGACTGTAAGCCCTCTACTCCCACCTGTACAGGAAAGGCATGGTTGGCACCCATCAAGTGTTGAAACGATACAAATTGATGCACCTTTCCCATATTCCCACTTAACACTGGAGCAGAGTTCGTTTCTGGGCATTCCTTGGCTGCTGAAGTCCTCCCTTCAACCTGAAAATTTGGGCCAAGTGGGAAATGGACCTCATGAGCTCATTATTTGACTACCTAAGGGCTTCAGTTGTGGCAAGTGGGCAGGTGTGTTGTAGGCGAGCTAGAGCTCACCAGTCCTCCCATAAAATTGATGAAAGGCACTGGAAATTGAGAGGGCGGTGGGAAGGCTGTTCAAGAAATTTTCTGGGGCCTGTCCTGAAAACTCACTGATGGCACATATGAAATTCTACCCCTTTTGTTACAATAGTTCAGTAAGAAATTGAATCACCATTAGGAACAGACCTCTGACATTATTGATTGCTAACATGCTGCTATGGGCAAGGGCACTCTGAAATTTACTTCACAATTAAGTGAAATGAGGAAGACTTTACTGTTTCCCTAAGGGGAGCTCCAAAGCAGGGGTGTGTGGCCAGGATCATGGTGCCTTGAATGCTTTCTCCTCTCATGTCAGGAAAGGTTAATGATGGCCTTATTACCTAGAGGCCAAATAAGCATGCAGATAGCCACTTGAAATTCACTCATGTGTTCTATTCCATTGTTGACGGCTGAATATAAATCTAGGAATTCACTATCTGAGGAGGATGTAAATCCTGGCAGAAATGCTGGAGGCCAGTCGACAAGGAGGGGGCGCAGGGGTCCAAATCCATGAGTAATCTGTGCTCAATTGAGGAACTGGGCATTGAAAAGTCTTTGAAGGCCATTTCCCTATCCTGGCTTCTAGCATATCTCCTTGCCACCCGGCTCATACCCCATCCCCCTATGACCCCCATCCTGGCCACACTGTATCTTGGGATGCGCTGTACTTGTAGTGGTCACCCACCTCACAGTGTCACTGCAAATACTATAGAATTGCCAACCTTTGATCAACTTTAACTGTCCGAAGTTGTCTTTCTGGTGTTCCAAGGGGATGGGAGACCCAGTTTGGTATCTGATTACCTGGTAATCCCATTTGGCCTCCCGGAGAGAAAAAACATGTGACCCCTGTTGGGACCCCAACTATTGTCAAGATTCTCATCACACTGAGCCAGATGCTTCATCAAGTTGTTGAAAACAATTACAGGGAACAGGAGGGAAACAGCCGTGACCGAAATATACCTGAAAGAATGTCAATCCAGCCGACTTTAATGACACACACGGCAGTTAAGGTTGTAAGTTCACTTGAAGCCTGAAGAAGCTGAAAATGACATTGATTGACGAGGAATGGGTTTGTCAACCTTTGAAATGCAACTTAACAAGCACTTTCTGCACTTCCTAATGTCAGATTAACGAATTTTTATTGTTGTCTTAGTGGTCCTGGAATATGTGCTCAAGGTAAATAACTGCTGTTCCACATATGATAATGATCTGAAGAAAGCTATAGCACCGAGGGTGATGGTAATTTATTCAAGTGAATCCTTGTTACAATTTAATTGTTACAGTTTAGATGAGTATAAGAAAACAGGACAAAATCAAGGTGGGCTTTAATTCTGCAGTTTTAACGAAAGGTCAAAGCCACATAAGATGATGCATGATTATGGAGGAATTTTACTGGATGGCTCAGACCTGCCAGTGTACATGGTGTATGTCAATGAAAGGAGGGTACATGGGTGATTGTTAAAGACTGGAGTCAATAGGTAAGCAACTTCACAGGGCCTTTGCTGGGCTGTGGTAATATCCCTACCTCTGAGAAAGGAGGCCTGAATTCATAACCTGCTTCCTCCAGCCGTGTTTAATACCTGAAAAGGCTGATTCAAAAATATTTAAGCAACTTGGTCAATTTGTTGAAGAAAGCACATTAATCATGGGTGGTTACTAATGAGTGTTTAATCATTGCTACAGTTAATCATTGGCACTCATCTCAAAGACCTGCAAACAACAAGGGCTGATAATGCATCGATGGTTGGTAGTGTGTCGCTTCTTGTAACTATATTGGCGTCCGACTCAGAGTGTCATTTTTTTTTACTTTTGATGTTGCGCTAGTGGTCCAGTTGAATCTATCTTGAAGGTACAACTTTTGAAATCATATGGACAAAACTTGTGTGTAGATTGTCATTCTCAATGAATGTTAAGCAGAAGAATCATAGGTCTATCAATCCCAGGCATGAGATCCCCCATGACATTGGATCAATAGTTTAAAGATTCCATCGGAATGGATGAAGTTTATAAACTTAGGTTTTCTGACCGAATTTCAGACTTTTCCACAAATTTCACAAAGGTTTATATTAATTAGGAATTTTGCATCGAAGACCATTCATTCATTATGGCTGCCTTGTTAAAAGCAATCAAATTGTAACAATGAAAGGAATTACCAGGATGATACTTTCTTAACATTTTAATACTTCTGGACTTATTAACAATACCATGCTACATTACATTCATCCCGCAGATTACTAGAAAGCCAAGGTGATATTAGCACAACAATACTAACATTGCAGGCAATTTAGTTTTGCGAGAAAGTGGAATTGAGAATCATCCAATCAACCATGATCTCACTGAATGGTGGAGCAAACTTGATGGGCTGACTGACCTAGTTCTGCTCCTACATCTTATGGCCTAATATCACTTCAGTGATCTCATGAATGCCTTACCCAATGGTGCATCATCTGAAAACAACAAAGCAAGAAACAGAACAAAGACGCATTTTATGGTACATCAGATTCAAAGCAAAATAGTGAGAAAAGGAGAATCAATCATGAGGAAGTAAAAATCAATTAAAAAAGAAAAGGGAAAAAATATTAAAAAAGCATAAAGAGGGGATGTTGTAACTCTTATTTATTTGGGGAATTGTTGTATATTGGCCCTTGAGGACTTAATGAGTGAATATGAGTGTAAAATATATAAACTTTCTTGACCCGTATAGTATAGAAACAGTCGGCACATCCATCATGATCAAGAACAGTGAAATTGCTTTCATAGGAACATGGGAATTGTGAGTTGAAAATGATCAAAGATTCTCTAGTTTAGCTCTATCATTCTGCTCATCACATGATACATACTAATGGAGTTATGACTAGCTACAGCAACAATCTCTATAAATTAGTTTCCAAGAAACCCATAAACGACACAAGGAAAACAGTGATGAGAGCTTAGGGAACCAGGTGCCCAAAGTCATCTGTTTCTTCCAATGTGTGCTTCATTTACCATGCTATATTTTGAATTAGTCATATAATGTATCAGAAATATTATTTTCTGAAAGAAAACAATTAATAAGCAGTTTTAAGTGTTGAAGTAGCTTTGCAATCTAAAAATGATTGGCGACCAATGTTAAATAAATTCAAATATGTTAATAATTCTTTGAAACAATTCTAAAAGGCTTGTTAATGGTGCTGTTTCATTATTCAGTCACAATTTTATTAAAATTCTATCAATTTTCAAATGGCAAGCACAAATTTAGTTAACTCACCTTGCACAAAATAACTGTGTTAAAACAAAAATGAATTACTTTACTTTATCAGCTACTGTCTATTTTTGGTTGTAACCACTTGTGAAATGGAGGCATTTTTCAATTACAACCAAGGCATAATAAGGTAACATTGGTACATTAATAAATTGCTGCTTCCATTCCTACTGCAAACAGCAATGAAAATATATTATGTAATAAGAAGTCCATTGGTGTTGACTTTAATCTGGATAGGTGTTGGATAGACAATGCTCATTTAGATGGTAATCATATCAGTTGCTTCCTTGAATACTTCACAGTGAGTACTCTGGTTACTATTTCACTTTTTAAAAAATCATATTAAATATTGTGCTGAAAGATATTTGCTGCAAATATGTGTTATCTGCTAGAACTTCCCTTAGGTCTAGGAGGATCCCTTAAGATTTGAATGTGGTTGGGCAATTGAAGTGAGACCATTGTTGCTGGAAGGGTCAGAGAGGAAGAGGCCAAAGAGGATACTACATAGTGGGAAACATACTTGGAGAATATTCAGGGAACAATTGTCATACCTCGACTTCAGCATGCACGGTCTTTGCTTCACAGAAAACATTGTGAGAGAAATCTATGAACTGTTGTAGAGGAAACTGCTATTTCAAGCTACGGCAAGGTCAGGATTGCCAGAAACTTAATTTTTAATGTATCTGGCTCCATTCAGGGATTGCTGCTAGATGTAAGAGTAACATCTCACAGTTACAGTACACTGTTGCCAAAATGAAGTCATGGAACCTCTTGATGAGGAAAGAAAAAACACGCACCACATTCAGTTTTGTGAGAGAGAAGCAGGTAGAGAGAGTACGAGGATTTGCACAAATGCAGGTACTCCCATGGTGCAGTGCACCATTGACTGTTAGTTCATTGTTTTGCCTGCTCCTTATCTTATTATTCTCACAAACTAAAAGACATTCCACTCATTTGAAGAGGAGCTGGTATCCAAGCAATAATACTGCATCATCCAAGTGAATACCTGTTATCGTGGCTACAGTCCTCTTTTAAAGCCTGTGTTTAAACCACTATGGCAAACCATATGATGGGTACCGTGAAAAGAGGATAATCAAAGTGGAGTTCACAATACAGGTCAAGTACCATTGCAGATGTGGACAATAGGCCTACCATAAACAGCACACTACCATGAGAAACAATTTAAATCTATTCATTGTGTGCAAATCAATTCTTCAATGGGAATAGATAAGATAGAAGTAGAGAGGATGTTTCCACTGGCAGGTGAAACTAGGACAAGAGGGCATAGCCTCAAGATTAGAGGGAGCAGATTTAGGACTGAATTGAGAAGGAACTTCTTCACCCAGAGGGTTGTTAATCTATGGAATCCTTGCCCAGTGGAATAGTTGACGCTACTTCAGTAAACGTTTTTAAAGATAAGGTAGATTTTTTTTGAACAATAAAGGAATTAAGGGATACGGTGAGAATGCGGGTAAGTGGATCTGAGTCCACGAAAAGATCAGCCATGATCTTATTGAATGGCGGAGCAGGCTCGAAGGGCCGGACGGCTTACTCCTGTTCCTAGCTCTTATGTTCTTATGTTCCACTTTGCATAGCATGTTGGAGACACCCTATAGTATAAGTGGAGTTGAGTGGGGCATCAAGGCTTGTAGTTATGCATACTGCACATCTTGGCCATTATACATTTGTCACCATCTACCTGGTGGGGTGAAGGATCATGAGGCAGAAGAGGAGGAGGAAGAGGAAGCATGGCTTGGCTACTTGGCAGCCTGTCAGTGTCACCAGTAGTGATGTCCACTGCTGGAGGGTATGAGAGTACAGCCTTTGCATGTTAGGGTATGTTTGTTTATATCTGGTACCAGGACAAAACAAGCAGATACAGGGACAGTGGTGTCCCTTGCAATGGGCTACACTCGTCCCCAAGGTGTTCATTGCCAACTGGGAGATGCCTCTGTGTATCTTGCAGTACCCATTATAATGATGTGATGACTGATGTATGGCTTTAAGAGGTGTATTTTGTCCTTTTTTTTATATAAAGAAACAGTGTGAGAGCAGTCTGCTCAAAGCCAATAGAGTTATCAGCTTGTGAGGCATTTTTTTTTACAGTTGGAACAATAGAAACAGCCTGAATGGGTGGGATCAAGCTTTCATTGAACAAGGATATTTTAGTTTCACCTTTCTGCATTTGCTGGGGTCCTGAAGCTGGAAATGGAAACTCTGATTCCTCTTTCTGTTACACTTAGAAACTGAGGCTCTCTTCCTGCTGCAGAATTACATGTGAGACAATCTATTTTAGTGAATTTGCCTTTCCCAAGGTTATATTTCTGTAATATTAGAATATTGGAACTGTTAATTAGTAATAGTTAATATATCTATTATTTTGTTAAGCATTTCGATAGAGTTATGTTGAGCCAATTTTTTCTTTTACTTTTGTTTTGTCTGTATTTTAACTGCAGTATAAAATAAACTGTGTTTTGCTTAACATGGAGTAGTTTCACTAATTGAATTGAATCTGGAACGCAACACAATACACATACCTTTAAGATAAGAGAAAGTTAGGTTCTAGAATATCTTCTTACTATATTTTGAAGGGGTTTGATCTCGTCCTTAACAAACTGGGGGCTCTGATCGGAATCAAAATCTCTAATTATGTTTAGGGTTATTGGACTCAAATGCAATGAGTGGTGAGTATTGGTGTTTCTTTTATTTTGGGTTTTGCATTCAGTTGGCTTAAACAGTGGGTGTCTTATGTAATAATGGCTGTTTCAGTTACTACAAAATTCCTGGGAGTGGAAGAAGTCACTTCAGGTGTTTTACAGAAAGTGAGCAAAGCAGAGATTTAGGAATTGGCAAACAAGCCGAATTGCCTGTGTCTGTGAGGAAAGGGGAAATAATTGCAGTAGTAGCTCTACATTTATAATTTCCAGGAACACAATCAGAATCATTGGAGATTACTAAAATTCAATTGTAAATGAAGCTTGAAGTAGAAGCAATAGCAAAAGAAAAAAAGAAGGCATTTTCTGAAGAAGGGTCCAGACCAGAAACATCAGCTTTCCTGCTCCTCTGATGCTGCTTGGCCTGCTGTGTTCATCCAGCTCCACACCTTGTTATCTCTTATGAAAGAAGGCGTAGCCCCTGGCAGAACAAAAAGAAAGGGAAATTAAACAGTTTGAATTACAATTAAAAGTAGAGGAAAAAAGAAAAGCAAAGGATGGCCTTTGAGTAGAAGAAAAGGAGAAAGAAAGAGTTTTTGAACTTCAGAGGTTGGAACTAAAGACTCAAAGTCAACTTAAAATGGCGGAGGTAGAATTGAAAGGTAGGAGTAGTGATGAGGGCAGTGATGGAGAGCAATCCCATCATAGCCAAAGGCCTGTTGGGGATCTGTTTAAATATGTCCGAGCATTGCCAAAGTTTGACAAGGAGGATGTAGAAGTCTTTTTCATTTCATTTGAAAAAGTGGCTAGACAAATGAAATGACCAGTGACCATATGATTATTGTTCATCCAAACAAAGTTGGGTGGGTAAAGCTAGTGAGGTACTTGCATCACTATAAGAGGAGGTATCTGGGGAGTATAATGAGGTGAAAAATGCCACTGTCTGTGCATATGACCTAATTCTAGAAGCCTACAAACAATGTTTTAGGAATCTAAAAGAGGAAACCTGGTCAAAATACATAGGGTTTGAAAGGATTAAACAGGCAATCAATTAAGACTATTGTAACAGTCCCTCAAATGCATGAATACTTATTAAGAGTGCTGATTTTTTCAATACCTGAGGTTTTCCAATTTATGACATGTCCAGCAAAATTCAACCATATCCTTTTTCTTCACTTGGGCTATATAAGGATGTGGTTGAACGTGATTGGAGAGTCTGATGAAAAGTGTGAAGACAGATATGGGAAAACAGGATATGCCAGCAAGTTTTGTTGAAGTGGTAAAGGAAAGCACAGTGGAAGCTAAAAAGCAGCACCAAAATGCCTTTTTTTCTGAAGAAGGGTCTAAGCCTGAAACGTCAGCTTTCCTGATCCTCTGATGCTGCTTGGCCTGCTGTGTTCATCCAACTTTACACCTTGTTACCCCCCAAGAATGTATAAGCTGGTCAGGGCTTGGTTGAGAAGAGAGTGCCACATCTCTGTAAAGAACTTACATGCATGGATAAGGTTTACTCATGTATGCCAAGAAGAGCAAGTAAAGAAAATAAGATTTTAAGAGATACGGGAGCAACTCAACCTTTGATGGTGAGAGAAGAGGAGATACATAGTTCAGAAGGAGTATTGCCAGAAAAATTTGCCGCATGTAAAATTCTTGGTGAGAAGAGCAGTGTTCTATTATATAAAGTGAGGTTAGAGGGTCTGGTGAAAAGTGGTGAAGTGGTGGTAGGAGTTACTAGAGAAATTCCTGATTGTGTAAGACCCCTATCTAAGACAAAAAGTGGGAATCAGTATTTGTTGACCATAATGAATGTGTCTACTAGATTTTCAGAGGCCATTCCATTGTCCAGTATCACAGTTAAAAGGATTGTAGAAGTGTTACTCTTTTTTGACGAGGTATGGACCAGCACAGAAATATAATTGGATCAAGGGGCAAATTTTACATCAAAGTTATTCAAGGAAGTTATGGTTGACGTAGGAATAAAACAATTCACATCAGCTGCATAGTGTTCAGAATTGTAGGGAGCATTAAAACAGACCAAGGTGAGAAGAACATTGAAATTAATTAAAGAGAAATTGGTAAGTCAGAGTTGAGAGACCACATATTTGGACAATGTGTCAAATTTTAGGCAAAGATTAAATAGAGTGGGTAAGTTGGCTAGATCGCATTTAAAAGTAGCACAGAATGTGATGAAACAGGAAACAGAGAAGAAATCAAAAATTTGTAACTTTGCAAGTGGAGATAAAGTGTTATTGTTACTCCTAGTGGTTGGTGAACCTTTTAAAGCAAAGTTTATTGGGCCTGATTAAATCAAAATGAAATTCAGTGAGGTGAATCATTTGATAAGAACCCCAGATAAAAAGAAATCTCACAGAGCGTGGCATGCAAATATGCTCAAAAGTAATTTTGATAGGAAGGAAAGCAAAAGGAAAATGTATCACTGATCACAACATAGAGTGAAGAACCAAGTTCAGATGATTCTGAATTGGGCATTCCTCTAATTAAATTTAGCAATGAGAAAGTTTTCACAAGGTAGGATAAATTATTGAGTTGCTTTCCAGAGGAAAATTGAAACTTATTTTTTCACCTTTGCCATTACTGTTTGATTCTTTTTTGAAAGGAAAGATGCTGCATGTAAGGAAGGAAAGCAGTTTAAATCGACAATTTCAAATCAGAATCAGTATCCTTTGTTCAAAGGGACACAATTGTAAACTGCAGCAACACTTAATCAAACAGTGCTGTTGGCCCGAGTGTTAAGGAAGGATTTGCATTTATATAACGTCATTCACTGCCTCATGTCCCAGGGCACTTTACAGCTAATGAAGTATTTTTGAAGTCTGATCACTGCTGTAACAGACGCAGCATCTAATTCGAACACATCAAGGTCTGACAAGCACTAATAAGATAATAGCCAGACAATCTGTTACTAGTTGATATTGGATGAAGGATAAATGTTAACCAGGATACTGAGGAGTACTCTGTTCTACTTCTACAGTAAAGGGCCATCCACCTGAGAAAGCAAATGAAGTTTCAATGAAATTACTTCTTGGAAATGCAGCACCATCAACAGTCTAGCTCCATCCATCAAGCAGCACTTCACAAATAAGCAAGAGCAAATGCTGAAGGCATGGATAATGATGGACAGTCAGGCTGCAAGGTTCAGCCCTTTTAATAGTTTTCCTCGATTGGACATAGATGCTATATGTCAAGGCTATTAATGAGGAGGAGAATTGTTCAGCAGCAACTAACAGGCCTTTAAAGATGATTGCACAGAAGTTGGAGGACCCCATCTCAATCATGAAGGAATTAGTTGCAGACTGTTGCAGACAGTTGGCAGGACAACTAGTTTGCAATGCAGGTTACAGTAACAGTGCAGATTCAATTCCCGTACCAGCTGAGCTCTTCATGAAAGTCCTGCCTTTCAACTTCATCCCTCACACCTCACCTGAATTGTGGGGACACTCATGTTAAAATCACCACAATCTCTCTCTCACTCAGAAGAGTGCAGCCCATGGCCTTCTGAGACAATGAAGACTTTCCTTCCTGAGGATAGAGTGACCGGTCCCATAGAATATCAAACACTACAATCAAGTGAGGCAACGCAAGAATTGAAGACCACTGGGCAGACCCTAGATGTTAACACATCTACCACATTAAATTGGTCTACCAGATTTATTAGACACATTAACTTGGGAGTTGCCTACCCATAGAAATTTATAGCAAAACATTTTCTTGCACAAAGGTTGCGGTGAGGTGTGGCTGAACTAAGAGAGGCGTAATGATGAAAGGGGGTATGGAAGTGGTGCCTGTTTTTAATGAACTTCCACCTCTCATCCTTAACCCATGTACTACTTGATTATTCGTCCACATAGTCTATATAAACAGAGAAGCCAGCATTTGGTCAAATTCTCACAGACGCCAAACCCCAAAGTTCTTTAGGTAAAAGCACCTCAGCCTTAACAGCAGAGATCTGAGGAACTGTCTCCACCTGAGAAGCTGCATAAAGGTATACAACATAGGAATAGGAAACTGGATAAACTTTGTCACAAAATGTCTGAAAAAAAAGTGCTGTTAAGTTATTGATTAGATATTACTTTCACTCAGGTCAATATTATTCTTTCTCAGCACATTCACAGCTAGTCCATTCCTGATTGGCAATGACCTTGTGACTTAGTTGATGATGTGTTGATAGGGGTGAGCAGCTAGGACATTCAAAGGTTTAGATTTGGTAGCAGGACAGCTTGGTGCTCATGAAATTAGTGGGTAGGAAGGAAATAGAGTAGCTGTTGCATTTTTAAAGACATGTTGCAATCTGATTAAATGAAACTTGCAGTATTTAGAGGAATCCAGGCAGCAATATGAACAAAGTGGTTGTATAAGCCTTGTCATCCTCCTCCTCTACCTCATATTCTCCCTCCTCCACTCCAAAATCTAAACCACTTCCTCCTCTTTCAGCTGAACAATATTTCATAGCATATAACAGACTACCATTGTTTCAGAGACACTGGCTGGTGTATATTTATGGTTTGATTCAGATCCACGACATCTGAAGCATAGTTTCCGAGTGCAGGGAGCCTAATTGATCATATAGCTGATCATGATATGGAAGCACTATTGGGCTTCAGAGACTGGGTTTCTGACATATGTCAAGAGTCAGGTTTGCAGTGAATATCCCTCATCACTTAACAGCTGTTATATTTGATGGACAGTTCTGAAAAAGATCACTAGACTTGAAATCTCAATTCTATTTTCTCTTGACAGATACTGCCAGACCCATTGAGTTTCTCCAGAAATTTCTGTCTTTGTATGTTTCAGATTTTCAGCATCTGGCAGTTCTTTGTTTTACCTTGTATTTAATGCTTATCAAAAAGAGATCAAGGAGCTTAAATAGTGGCAGGATGAGAGCACAATGGTAACTTTTAGAGATCTTGTCAGTATCTGCTTGAACACCTTTATTTTATTGCTGCACGGAAACAGCTTGATGAGGGAATAAAAGACCTTATCAGTGACAAATATAATTCCTTGTTTTGGGGTGGGGAGAGGTGGGGAGGGGTGATGCCTGTGCTGTGTATTGTTCAGTCATTGGTAAGTTGTCGAGATCCATAATACTGAGGGCCCGGACATTTGGACTGTCACAATCGCTGGCAACTTTGATACAATTGTCTGTTGTGGTGAACAATTTGTCAGTGCTCTGACTTCACCTTTGTGCAGGGCATCAGGATTGATGGTTGGGGGTGGGATTAGGAATGCTGATCGGGAGATTATAGAATACTCTTCAGCAGAACTCCAGAAGGATTCCTTAGCAAAACAATTATCGAATTCTGCGGTTAATTATGCCGGTCAGTGCCAGCACCTTGCCCTTGATTCAGCAGACAGCAAATCTTCTCCCATGATATCTGCCATACGTGTCATGACAGTCTGAGCCTCCTGAGGCACCATTGTTTCAACTTAGCAAGGGAACTGAGCCACTGCCTGTAAATCCTGCTTCATAGATTGTGTCTTGTCAAGCTGTACCACTCTGCTGTTTCTCTTACCCATGGAGGTGTAAATTTGCAAACAGCAGGATATTGCTGGTTAATGTGCTGCTCATTTGAATTTACAGATTCATAGAGATCGACAGTACAGATAAAGGCTCTTTGGCCCATTGTGTCTGTACCAGTCAAAAACAAGCACCATAGAGTCATAGAGATGTACAGTACGGAAACAGACCCCTCAGCCCAACACTTTCATGCTGACTAGATATCATAAATTAATCTAGTCCCATTTGCCAGCATTTGGCCCATATCTCTCCGATCCCTTCCTATTCATATACCCATCAACATGCCTTTTAAATGTTGTAATTGTATCAGGTCTCCAACACTTCCTCTGGCAGCTCATTCCATACATGCACCACCCTCTGCAGGTTGCCCCTTAAGTCCCATTTAAATCTTTCGCCTCTCACCTTAAAGCTATGCCTTCTAGTTTTGGACTCCCCACGCCGGGGAAAAGACCTTGACTATTCACATTATCCATGACCCTCATGATCCTATAAACTTCTATAAAGTCATCTCTCAGCCACCAACTATTACATTAACTGATCCCATTTTCCATCACTTGGCCCATAACCTTGTATGCCTTGGCATCACAAGTGTACATCTAAATATTTCTTAACTGTTATAAGAGTCTCTGCCTCTATCACTTTTCCAAGCAGTGAGTTTTAGAATCCAACTACTCTCTGAGTTAAGAACATAGGACATAGAATAGTACAGCACAGTACAGGCCCTTCGGCCCATGATGTTGTGCCGAACTTTTACCCTAAACCTAACGTCAATCTAACCTCTACCACTACCTTATACTATCATCCATATGCCTATCTAATAGACGCTTAAATGCCCCTAATGAGGCCGACTCCACTATCCTCTCCGGCAATGCATTCCACGCCCCTACCACTCTCTGAGTAAAGAACCTACCTCTGACATCTCCCTGATATCTACCTCCTTTCACTTTAAAACTATGGCCCCTCGTAAAAGCTACCTCCACCCTAGGAAAAAGTCTCTGGCTGTCTACTCTATCTATTCCTCTGATCATTTTGTACACCTCTATCAAGTCACCTAAAATCCTTCGTCGTTCTAAAGAGAAAAGCCCGAGCTCTCTCAACCTTTCCTCGTAAGACCTTCCCTCCATTCCAGGCAACATCCTGGTAAATCTCCTCTGTACCTTTTCTAACGCTTCCACATCTTTCCTGTAATGAGGTGACCAAAACTGGACACAATACTCCAGATGTGGCCGAACCAGGCTTTTGTATAGCTGGACCATAACTTCATGGCTCTTGAACTCAAGCCCTCTATTAATGAAAGCTAACACACCATATGCCTTCTTAACAACTCTATCCATCTGGGTGGCAGCTCTCAGGGAACTGTGAATATGAACCCCAAGATCCCTCTGCTCCTCCACACTGCCAAGAATCTTTCCGTTAACTCTGTATTCTGCTTTCAATTTTGTCCTTCCAAAATGAATCACCTCACACTTTTCAGGGTTAAACTCCATCTGCCACTTCTCAGCCCAGCTCTGCATTCTATCAATGTCTCTTTGTAACCTAGAACAGCCCTCCGCACTGTCCACAACGTGACCCACCTTTGTATCGTCCGCGAACTTGCTAAACCACCCTTCCACTCCTACATCCAAATCATTTACAAAAATCACAAAAAGAAGAGGACCCAGAACAGATCCTTGTGGTACACCACTCGTAACTGAGCACCATGTTGAATATTTTCCATCCACTACCACGTTTTGTCTTCTAAGGGTCAGCCAATTCTGAATCCAATCTGCCACAGTTCCCCCTATCCCATGCCTCCTTACCTCCTGCATGAGCCTACCATGGGAAATCTTATCAAACGCCTTACTTAAATCCATGTATACCACATCCACTGCTCCACCTTCATCCACGTGTTTGGTCACCTCTTCAAAGAATTCAATAAGGTTTGTGAGGCATGATCTACCCCTCACAAATCCATGCTGACTATCACAAATCCAACTGTGCCTTTCCAAGTGATCATAAATCCTGTCTCTCAGAGCCCTTTCCAATCATTTGCCCACCAAATTAAAAAAAGTCCTTCCTTACATCACTTCTAAACGTCTGCCCTTACCTTAAACACTATGCCAACCAGTTGTTGATCTGCCCATCAAGGAGAAACATTTCTTCCTTTCTATTCTATCTACACCCCTTATAATTTTAAGCATTTCTCCCTCAATCTTCTCTGCTCCAAGGAAAACAACCCCAGCCGTCCAAACCCTCTTTATAATCAAACTCTCCAGCCCAGGCAATATCGTGGTAAATCTCCTCAACACCTGGAAATGAAGAGTGCAATCTGAAAATAAAGGAATCTCCATCCAGCCATTATTGAAGAAATTCAGCAACATTGTGGTGATTAGATAGAAGATTTATAGTGAGGATTATGACTGCCAGAAAAGGAAGGGCAGAGTACAAGGATTCAGTGCAGAGTAAACAGTTAACTGCATCAATATTCTAATAGCTACTAACCATGTGTGTAAGAAGCTTTATTATGATGATGTGAGATCACACTGAACTGAAGACTAGTGGAGGAAGGCATTGGTGAAGCTCTGCTCAACCAAGCTTCTGGAAGCAGATAATATTTAACAAAAGTTAACAGTTTGCATGAGCTTTGTATTCACTTATATGCCTCCTTTTCCTCAAATATTTTAACAATATTCTTACATTGTCAGGCATTTCAAATCTAAAAAGGTCTGTGTGAATTTGGAGCTAATTTAGGGTGTTAACAGTTATGCAGCAGCACAACATTGAGGGCATGATACAAGCAACACGGTTGGGAAAAGCAACTGCGAAAAGGAGAAGCAGTGTGAAGGGATTTGTCGAGGGTTATCATTTCCCTGCAACCTCCACTGAGCTCCTTTTGCCTCCAAACATTATCACTGTACCCAATACCACCCCACTGCAACATAGCTCATTATATTCAACCTCATCCCACTCCATGAACTAACATTTTCTATCCATAAAAGGCAAGGTCCAATAGGAAAAGGAAGTGAAAAGTACAGTCAAAGAAGCAGAGATAGACACATCACATTCATTGAGTGGCCATGTGCCATCAGGGGTCAACATTCCATAATTTTCTTTGACTTTTCAACGCAAAAGTTGTTTACATGTTTGAAATTCTACAACCAAAAAGAAAATCGGTTTTGATTCCAGGACGAGATTAAGTGATGCCTTTGAATGCAATGCTAAAAGCAGAAACACACTTGAATAGATTTCCTATTAAGAATGATAGCTTAAATTTTCTTGTCAGGTGTAAATACGGTCCAATTTTCAACTGCAGCCAACATAAGCTGGTAATTGGTAACTAAATCAAATGAAATGATGCGGGTCTATGAAATTACAATCATCAGTTGACTTTCTTTTGTTTCAAGACCTTTCTGCTGAGGACAACTAGACATTAGAAAAACGCTGGGTTGTCACAGTCTTTAACAAAATAATGGCACTTACGGTTTATCGTTAAATTTCAGAAGGGCAAGACCAACCTAAACAAGACTGTGAGCAAATTTGCAAGGAATCTTCTCCACAGGGCAATCAATGAAATGGAATTCATGAATTCATGATCAAGAAATGTTTAGGAGAGGATGTCAAGCACAGGACCCACTGTTCATAATATCCAGTAATTATGCCAGATAGAAAAAAATGAAATTATGCACAATCTTTTTTGGAGTTTCTCAGAATCAAATTTGTTTAGGTTGGAAATGTAGTAACCAAGGTAACTACCATTAAGAACTGATTATTCTTATTGCTGTACTGACTGGCAATCTCTTCAAAATTTGTATATCAATCATTGCATAAACCTACACTTATAATCAAGATCATTACTCAGTGTTCTGAACTGCAAAAATAAGACCATCATCAATGGCACTTTAATAAACAAAGTAATTCATCAGCTATTAATTCAAATTGAGCCAGAGATGGATTACAATTGCTGCCCCCACCTCCCATGAAATTAAATTCAGGCCAATATGATTAGAGAATAAAATAAAATAATTTTACTATCATTATTCAATATAATGTCAAAAATTACAGTATTTATATGCACATTTCACCCAATATTAGTTTATAACGTTACTTTGTATACATTACAGCTTTGTAATTTTCCATGTAACAGATACATAAATTTGTAACATTGTTCTCATCCAACAACATTGTGAATTAGGCTTCTCTTATAAAAGTAATTTCATATATTTAGCTCATAGTGTGTTTTATATTTTAAATCAGTTTAAATAACATTAAATACACAAATATAGCAACAAGCCTAACACGTCTTAGAGTGTGAACAATACAAAAGAAAGGTCAACATTATTGCCCTACTCTCTCTGTATTTTTAGTGTATGTGTTGCCTGTTTAACGGTTAATCAACTATAAACATGAACTAAGGCCATAAAGAAACATATTATACCAAATATAGAATAATTTAGCTGATGCATTTGATGCTGTGATTATCTGCTGTTTCAGACTACTGGCCAATCTAATGAAGCAATGGTATCATTAGAATGTCAGCCTTGAAGTTAAAAATCCCACAGCACAATTCAGAGAAGGATACATGACTTTTTGCACCATTATGGACAATTGTTATTACTTAAATAAAGTTACTAAAAGCAGAAACTGACCATTTATCTCATTGTTGTGTGTCATGGGTCTGCCATATTTCCTTTGAGCACAAGATTGACCACTTGTTACATGTTCTTGATTAGATGTGAAGCATGTCAGTATATCATTAGCTGTCCCTCAATATGAAGATGACATCAGTTCAGGGTGATGAGTTTCTGTTGTAGGTCTTCATGCAACTGAACAATCTGATTCTTATGCTATGAGGTGTTTCACACATGGACCAGGACATTACATGAAGTAGTGCATTCTAGAGAGCAAGATTTGCTTCCTGTTCTTTCTGTTGTCAATGCCTTGGACACTTTGACCAGACTATGTATTAAAAACACTTTACTCAAGTGATCTTGTTGGTGAGGCAGACAAAGGTATGCAGCATTTAGCTTGTGGTTCAGCTCGATTTTGTTAACAAAATATTCCTTGTTAAAAAAAAGTGAGCATTTCCCAGTTCCCAAATTATTTAATCTGTAATTAGTTCTATCTATCTGAGAAAGGATATAGTACCCGCAACAATCCGTATGTTTGAGCTGTGCTGTTGGAATCTCTTTCCTCTCCTCCATAAGGCTGGCTGTCTTCCACGGAGATGGGTTTCACAGATCGGCGTGGATCTTCTCCTGGGGGTTTCCTGGGTTGCCATTTAGTCTTCTGCCATGAGTCTTGCAGCAAATTTTTCCTGCGAGTCTTCACTGAGAGGCTGGCTTCCAGATGTATGTTTATATCCCACACATCTCACCAGATCTTCCAAAATGCTCTATGGCCTTTGGGCAATCATGTCATAAGCTGGGTTCAAATCATCCAATAAGGTTGCACCAATACTCTTCATTGTTGTCATGCAGGCAGACGTAAAGTGCATATACGTAGGCAATCGAGATGCCAAAACACTGGATCAACGCAGAACCCTTGGACTTGATCTAATTTGTTCACCTTGAAACTTTGAAACCTTTTTGATCTTGATTTCTATTGTTGTTTGTAGCCAAAAAATCATTGGGCTGCTCTTTAATTTAGTTTGGGCAATTTCCTGTCAGGCTGATTTCTTTCATTGTGGATCAATTTAGAATGTCCAGTTTTGGGCTTGTGGTAAAATGACAGCATTTACTTTTCTGCTGTTACTCTGACTCTCATCACAAAAACATTTGGACATGTTGCGTGATACAGCTTGATGGACTAGTTGGTGCCATTCTGAGTTCCTTTCAATAACTAATGTCACTCCTGTTGCACTACAAGGTAAGCTTCAGGTAATCATTGTCATGTTTCTTTTAATTCGCCCCTGAAACCTTGGTCACTTGAGTGTTGAACAAACAAGACTTGACAAGGGAGAAGTTCTCTGACCATCCAACAGTGTTCATTTATGTTGATTTTGCAGAAATTTTACCTGAATGCTTGTGGAGCTGACTTCAAAAATAACACTAGCATTTGTTTAAGAGTTCTTTCTTTGAGTCTGACGAACATGGCAGAGGCATTGCTGGTGGAATTTCTTTAGCACTTTTCAGTATCATTGACTAGTCCAGGATCTGACTGCTACACAAGAATATGGTGACGACAACTGCTCTGTACTCTAAGACTTTTGTTGACATGCAGAGACTTTAGGTTCTCAAACACTCGTTGCCATAATTTGAGAATGTTTAGCTGAGCTGTTCCAATATTGGATATCTTCATCAATGGACGCTTTGAGAGATCTCAAAGAACCATAGAGGATTTACAGCATGAAAAGAGGCTCTTCGGCCCATTGTGTCCATTCTGGTCATTAAACTTCTATCTATTCTAATCCCATTTTCTAGCACTTAGCCTGTAGCTTTGTTTGCTATGACATTTTAAATACTCATTTAAATACTTTTTCCACCCTTTTAGGCAGTGATTTCCAGATACCCATTGAAACCCAGCAAAATTTTGTTTTCGCAAATTCCCTCCAAATCTCCTGTTCCTTACCTTAAAACTCTGCCTGTGATTAATGACCCCTCTAATAAGGTGAATATCTTTTCCCTTGTCTATGCCTATTATAACTGTGTACAACTCAGTCTGGTTCTCCCTTAGTGTTCTCTACCCTAAGGAAAACAACCCCAATATGTCTAGGATAACAAGGTGTAGAGCAGGATGAACACAGCAGGCCAAGCAGCATCAGAGGAGCAAGGAAGCTGACGTTTCGGGTCTGGACCCTTCTTTAGAAATGGGGGAGGGGAAGGGGATTCTGAAATAAATAGAGAGAGGGGGGAGGCAGATGGAAGGTAGATAAAGGAGCAGATAGGTGGAGAGGAAACGGACAGGTCAAGGAGGCGGGGATGAAGCCAATAAAGGTGAGTGTAGGTGGAGGGTTAGGATGGGGGTTGGTCAGTCAAGGGAAGACGGACAGGTCAAGGAGGCGGGGATGAGGCTGGTAGGTAGGAGGTGGGGGTGGGGGTTGAGGTGAGAGGAGTGGATAGGTGGGAGAAAAGACAGACAGGTCAAGGGGTCAGGGACAAGCTGGGCTGGTTTTGGGATGAGGGCGGGGGTGGGGAGATTTTGAAGCTTGTGAAGTCCACATTGATACCATTGGGCTGCAGGGTTCCCAAGCGAAATATGAGGTACTGTTCCTGCAATCTTTGAGTGGCATCGTTGTGGCACTGGAGGAGGCCCAGGATGGACATGCCGTCCAAGGAGTCAGAGTGGGGGGGAGTTGAAATGGTTCGCGACTGGGAGGTGCAGTTGATTATTGCAAACCAATCATAGGTGTTCCACAAAGCGGTCTCCAAGCCTCCACTTGGTTTCCCCGATGTAGAGGAGGCCACATTGGGAACAGTGGATACAGTATACCACATTAGCTGATATGCAGGTGAACATCTGTTTAATGTGGAAGGTTTTCTTGGGGCCTGGGATGGGGGTGAGGGGGGAGGTGTAAAATCTCCCCACCCCCGACCTCATCCCAAAACCAGCCCTGCTTGACCCGCCTCCTTGACCTGTTCATCTTTTCTCCCACCTATCCACTCCTCTCACCTCACCCTCCACCCACACCTCCTACCTACCAGCCTCATCCCCGCCTCCTTGACCTACCGTCTTTCCTTGACTGACAAACCCCCACCCTAACTCCCCACCTACACTCACCTTTATTGGCTCCATCCCCACCTCCTTGACCTGTCAGTCTCCTCTCCACCTATCTGCTCCTTTATCTACTTGCCGCCTCCCCCTCTCTCTCTATTTATTTCAGAATCCCCTTCCCCTCCCCCATTTCTGAAGAAGGTCCCCGACCCGAAACTTCAGCTTTCCTGCTCCTCTGATGTTGCTTGGCCTGCTGTGTTCATCCAGCTCTACACCTTGTTATCTCAGATTCTCCAGCATCAGCAGTTCCTACTATCTCTGAATCAATTTTAACCCCAATATATCTAGCGTCTCTTCAGAGGTTATCATTCCAGTTCAGGCAACATCCTGTTCAATTTCCACTGAATCATCACTTGTGCAATCACATATTTCCTATGGTGTATCAACCACAAGTGCTCATAATACTCCACCTGAGGCTTAACTAACATTGAACAGCTCTATCATAATCTGCATTCTCTTGTATTAAAAGAAATCCCATGACTTTTTAACCATCTTATCTATCTGTCTGCTACCTTTAGGGATCTATGGATACGCAAACCAAGGTCTCTTTGATCTTCTGGACTTCCTAGAGTCCTCCTTTCAACACATACTCCTTTGTCATATTGATCCTCCCAAAATGCAGCACCCACCCTTTTTGGGATTAAATTCAATTTTCCAGAGTTCAGCCCATCTAACTAGCCTGTAGATATTATTCTAAAATCCAAGGCTTTCCTCCTCACTGCTTAGCACACAAATAACTTTTGTGAATTCTGCAAATTTAGTAGTCAAATCTTCTACATTCATGCTTAGATCATTAATTACACTCCAAACTGTAAAGGAATTAATACCAAACCCTGTGATACACCGCTGAAAACATGCTTCCAGTCACAAAAACAACCTTCAACAATCATCCTATGCTTCCAGCCACTAGGCCAATTTATGATTCTATAACTGCATTACTTGGGTTGTGGGTGCTGTGGTTAGTTCGCTTGCCGAGCTGATTCATTAGTTCGAAGACGTTTGCGAACTAACAATCCAGCTCAGCGAGCGAACCAACCATGCTTTACTTTCAATTACGCATCTAGTAACCTCCTCAAAAAACTGAACCAAAATCAGTAGACTTGACAGAACCGTGCCGATTGTCCTTGATTAATCCTTCTTCTCCATGTGAAGATTAATTTGATCCCTCAGATTTCTTTTTTCCCCAATAATTTCCTGATCACTAATTTTGGACTCACTGGCCAATATTTTCTTAGTGTTATGGACCAGACCAAACCCCCGCAAAATATATTAACCAGATAGTCTAAACCTTAAATTTTTCTTATTTTAAAGGCAAATGTCAGGCATTGTGTTCTGGATACAATTCGATTGGTCAAGCTACCAGTCTTGAAACAAAAGACACTGTATTCATAAACTATAGTTAAAATACAACAAAAGAAAGAAGAAACTAGACTAACAACTCTATTGGAAAACTTAATGGAATAATTGATTATTTAACTACTAAACAAAAGCTGGTCCAATACAATAACATCCCATAAACAGACCCTTGGCAAAGGAAAATTCAGTAAAATAGATTGTCTCACAGACATTTCTTGAGTCCAGGAGGAAAAGCATCAAGGAAAACTCAGACAGAAAGAGAGAGTAGCAGGGAAAGATGTACTGTAGCTTCCAAACCCAAGACTCCAGAAAATGCTACTGAAAAACTAAAACCAGAAGTCCTGGTTCAGTGGCAACTTTATCCCACCTATTCAGGCTGCTTCTATTGTTCAAACTTTAAAAAAAAAGCCCTCACAAGCTGTTTACTTTATTGCATGCAAATATACAACTCACTACCTCAGGCTTAAAACCTCTCTTAAAAAAAAAGACAAAATACATATCTTAACACCATAGTTTCGTCACATTTGTCTATCTGAATCATACTTCTTGAATAATGATAAGCTGCTCTTCAGTCATCTTGCACCTCTACTGTGTTGAGAGGATTTTAAAATTAATGCTAGTGCCAAAAAATCTCCTTACTTGTCTCCCACAGTAACTTGGTATACATCTCATCTGGGCCCAGGGATTTTTTCGTGTTTAAGCCTGTTAAAAATACTAAAAGGTTTCCCCTCCCTATGGTAATTTGTTCAAGTATATAACAAGCCACCCCCCTCATGATTTCTAGACCTACATCATCCTTCTATATTGTGAATGCATAAGCAAAGTACTAATTTGAGTGCTCAGCTATGTCTTCCAGCTCCACATACAGATTGCTAGTTTAGTCCTGAATGTACCTTATTTCTTCCCTGGTTGTTGTCTTTCCCCTAATATATTTATAAAATGCCACTGGATTTTCCTTACTGTTACCTGGCAGTTTTTTTTTCATATCCCCTTTTCAATCTTCTAATCTAGGTTAAAAAAAACTCTTATGGATACACTTAATGAATTCCACTGCATCTAATCCTTTCACACTTTGCCCCAGTTAATATTCGAGAAGTTGAAGTCTCCGCAATTATAATGTAACTATTTTTACTATTCTCTGCCAACACTCGCTCCCTGACTGGTTAAGATTCTAGCAGTGTAGTTGTGCCATTTTTAATTTTAAACTTCAACCCTATGGCCTCAGTTGAACAACATTCTGAGATTTAGTACTTGACTTCTTGATCAATATTACAACACTCTTCTACGCTTCTCTGTCTCATCTAAAGATTGTACAATTTGGAATATTGAGCTGCCAGTCCAACATTCGGGTGAGGGTTAAGTTAATTCACCCTCAACCATAACTCTATGATAACAATGATATCACACCGCCATGTGTTAATCAGCACCATCAAATCATCCACTTTTGTCGCAAGTCTGCTTGCAATGCTCCCTTGTGTCTTAACGTTACTATACTTGTACTGCCTTCTGGACTGATTTGCTGTTTCTTCTATATCTGTCTGTGCATCATGTCGCACTGTACACCCACTTCATATCCCATCTCCTTGCCAAGATATAATAAGTGCTCAACATATTCCAGAAAATCCCCTTCAAAATGTAAGGGAGGTCGAATATTAGGCTGAACACGTCTGGAATAATAGATCAGTTTTGTTCAGGCGATACTCAAGAGTGAGTTGATTATACTTAGATTGACGCTACATGAATAGGAATGACTTTCTTTTACGCATTTTTAAATGTCATTTTATGCATTATGCCTCTTTTATGACTTTAATTTGCCAGCCATTCTCAATCTCCTCAATCCTGAATACAAGTAACTCACTTTTGTGCTTGAACGTTCTCAGTATAGCAAGTTGTCCAGCAAATGGATCTCTGGAAAATCACACGTAGATCTCATCTGGACAATAGCAAATTGAAATTGGCTTTGAACTAATGAACTATAAAGAATCACACCATTGTGTGACTAGAGTTCATAAGCAACATTTGATAATGAAGTAGTTCTGCTTGATCGATCCTGGTATCATAATTCATCTTCCACATCTGCATTCCAGCAAAAAATGTGTCACTGTTCAATATACAGTGTTGTAGATACACATTGCTGAATGGGACAAAATGGCTGCTTGTGCTTTTTTTTTAAGTGACACAACATGGTGGAAGAAAGTTATTGCTGATGCAGTATTTCATATAGCTCAAATCATGGTCTTCACAGACAGAAAGCAAAATACCTCTGAGTCTCGGTAAAATGAGATTAGAATGCAGTCTTTAAGGCAGTCTGATAGGCAGCTCAGATGGAAACCATCTGATTTGAAATTTCCAATTTTTATCTGAAAATAGAAGGGGAAAGCTTGACCTGTGTTAGATGAGGCCTTTTAAATAATTATAATTACATATTAGAGTAGACACAAATACTCATGCAACAGTTGTAGTTTAATGCACTTGATACTGAAAAATTAAATTATATTCCTGTCAGCATCATATGCAGGGACATCCTTGAGGAACATTTTCTTCTCCAGCAGGATGACTAGAACAATAAAAAAAAGGATAAACAAGACAACCTTGTGAGAATACGAAGACACAAATAATATAGCAAGGAGAGCTGAAATAACAGTGAAACATTACGACCTCAAGAGAATAAACAATCGCTGCTTTGAACCTCACCAACAGCCAAAAGAATCCAAATAAACGTCTTTTAATGACTCGATGAAACTATAAAGGTGCTTGAATTTCAGTCCTATGGATGGGATTTGAATAGGTACTATCTGAAAAGTATTTACTGTAATGATAATAAAGTCCATCTTATTGTCAAATTTTTGTTTTAAATCATCTTACAGCATGGAAAATAGTCAAAGTTGTAAACGTTAGCTGCTAGACAGAGGGTCTAGGCCCAAAACATCAGCCTTCCTGCTCCTCCGATGCTGCTTGGCCTGCTGTGTTCATCCAGCTCGACATCTTGTTATCTTAGACAGAGAGACTGGGTTTCTTTGACTTTTCCAAGTCAGGTAAAAGGGAAGCAGCTCCCGAAATTGTTAGCTTTGTTATAGAGTCGTAGTATTAGGTCTAGCTATGTATAACTTTATCAGTAACTTTACATTAGAGCTGATATTACAAATATTATAACAATTATTAGAAATTAACACGCTTTTTAATCTTCTGTACTAAAGTCAGCAAGGAATATGAATTGCATGACCAAAATTAAAAGTCTTTAGTAAAAAGCAAGTATATGATGAAGCTGGTAAATGTCCAGGAAGGGACATAACAATCGGTGTTGTAATGTGATCAATAAGATGTAGAAGGGTCTAGGCCCGAAATGTCAGCTTTCCTACTCCTCTGATGCTGCTTGGCCTGCTGTGTTTATTCAGCTCTACACCTTGTTATCTCAGATTCTCCAGCATCTGCAGTTCCTACTATCTCTGAAGAAATGAATGTATATATTTATTAAACAATATTAAAAGTGAAAATTTTTAGTTAATTAAAAATAAAATGCACATGTACATTAAAAGTGAAAACTAAGTTTCAGGGCTAAAGGCAAGGAGCCAAGGTAGACTAATTGGTTAGCACTTCAAACATTCAACATGGGCACAAGTGACCTCCATTATGTTGTATGACTCATAGAGTCCCTACAGTGCTCAAGATGCTATTTGGCCCAGGAATCTGCACTGATCCTCCCACCAGACCAAGCCCCCACAATCACTCTGCATTTAACATGGCTAAGCAACCAAGCCTGCACATCTTTGGACTGTGGGAGGAAGCAAGAGCACCTGGCAAATACCGGGAGAATGTGCAAACCCCACACAGGCAGTCACCAAGGCTGGAACTAAACCTGGGACCCTGTTCTGTGAGGAAGCGCTGCTGACCACCATGCTACTGTGCCACCTCAAAGTATTTTGGCAACTGTGGGATATTCTACAATTGATTATACAGTGCTGTATCAACAAGTGGGAAGTAAGTGGAGTCTTCATCTCAGAAATTACACCTTAAAATACCGCACACACAGTATTAGTGTTTGCAGTATATTTCGATCACACTGTAGGGATTCTATGATCTAAAAGAAATAATTGAGATAATACTCTTTTCAGCATGGTAGCTCAGTGGTAATCACTGCTGCTTCACAGCGTCAGGGACCTGGGTTTGATTCCACCCTTGGGCGACTGTCAGTATGGTGTTTGCACGTTCTCCCCACGTCTGTATGGGTTTTCTCCCACAGTCCAAAGTTGTTCAGGGTAGGTGGATTGGCCATGCTAAATTGCCTGTAGCGTCTAGGGATGTTTAGGTTGGGTGGGTTAGACACGAGAAATGCAGGGGTAGGAGAAGGAGTCAGAGTGGGATGCTTTTTGGAGAGGTGGTGTAGACTTGTTGGGCTGAATGGCCTGTTTCCACATTGTAGGGATTCTATGATAATATTACTTCCAATTTAATATATTAAATGTCCATACAGTAATATTGTGCACGATAATTTAAATGTTGTCTTGGTTATTAGACAGTAGGACTGACATTCCAATGAAAATATGATTACAATATTTTACTTTTTGCAAGTTTCTATATTCATCCAGTAACTTGGTTTACCCTGTGCCTGAGGAACATGTTTCTAATATAACTATGTGGGTTATGACACAGGAGAGAATAGAAAGATGCTTAATATGAAATAATCTGCATCTCATGCAGTCCTCTTAGGCTTGTAAATCGGTTCCCAAACATGCATTTTGTATAAGGAGCATTCCATTATACATACTGTGTCATGTCTTGCAAAACAAAATTGCACAAATTTAATTGGAGATATATTTAACATTTATATAGTGGTCAGGCTCCCAGAAAAGCTTGAATAAGCCATATAAAATGGAAAAGTATTTCAGTGGAATGTAACTTTTGGATTTTATACAATGTACAATTTTACTTCAAATTAAACTTAAGTTATTAGTAATAAGTGTGTGCATAAAATGTGAGTCAAGTAGACATAAATCCACAGCAGTGACTCACATAAGAAAATCCCTAATCAAACAGAAAGATAATATTCTCCCATAGCACAATTATCCTTCCTTTATAAAGGGTGAGGGCAACAGTTTGTCAGCTCCATTGTTAACTCGGGTCATCAAGGGCCATTAATATCTCATCAATGGCTAACAGGGGACAGGTTTCTCACCAAATCAAAGGGCATGACACTGGTGGTCCTGGATCGGCAGAGGCTACCAACGAAATTTCCAAAGGCTTGCTTGTTGGCCGCTACTCATTGGAAGATCCAGCAGTGAGACTCTTTCACAGTATAGGGCTTACTGGAGGGTGGGGGTGTTGCTAGAATCATCGGACGTGGAGAACGTCACTTATTCATGATTCCAGCAGCCCCCAGAGAGGGGCAGTTGAATTCAGTATGATAGCGAACTTACCCTGATTTCCATGTCTGGAAACTAGGCCCTTTTCTTACCTGCAGGAAAGACTGGTAATAGAGGGGGGATAGGGTTGTGGTGGAGGTTAGCAAGCTTAAAAGCTTAAGGCCTTAATTGGTTGTGGGTTAAGAAAGCTGTCAATGATCCTTCCTCTCAGAATGTGAGAAGGTGAGAATGGTATGAATATTTAATCAGAACCAACTCATCCAATTGTTTTTCCTTCTCACCACCCTTCATAATTCTCATCCCATCCGGGGGGCAGAATTCTGCCTGTATTTTCCATTCAAAACATATAATTTGATAAACATATAGCTTCATACTTCTTCACATATTTAAAACAAAAATTACTGTCTTGGCATCATGCGATAATATTTGGCTGAAATTGAGAGTTCCCAAAAGTATCTGCTCAGACTAATAGACTTTCATATCTCTACTCATTCATATAGTCATGGACGTTTATGCAAACAGTCTTGCTTTAAAGACCGCGATTATTTCTCAAAATGTTTAGATTTAGATTTAGATTTAGGTTGTAGATTTAGATTTTATTGTCACATGTACTCAAATAAAGAAGTATAGGAAAACAGTGAGAAGTATATAATGACACACACACACACGACACCACAAAGGTACCTAGGTACAAATATCTTAGTACAAAGCCGTAAAAGAATGTTTACTAACCTCATATGAACAATCACGATTAGGAAATTCATTTTGCGTGCTATAGCCTAACTCATAGAGGCTGTAGAATATTATTATTATATAAGATATTATATAAAATATTATTAGAAGCAGTTCAGAGAAGGTTAACTAAACTCATTCTTGGAATGAAGGACTATGAAGAAAGGGTAAATAGGTTGGGCATTGGAGTTAACATTTAGAAGAGTGAGAAGTGATCTTATTAGAATATATAAGATTGCGAGAAGTCTCGATAGGGTTTGTCCAGGCTGATATTTCCTGTTATGGGGAAGACTAGAACTAGGGGAGATGAATGCTTCATGGTGTTATCTGTTAATCCAGAAACCATTCAATAAAGATTGTCCCAAGATTGTCAATGCAAATTACCACGAAAGTTCAACCTTCTCAAAGACTTTAAAGCACATTTTAGAATACTGCGTGCAGTTCTGGTCTTCCTCCTATCGGAAGGATGTTGTGAAACTTGAAAGGGTTCAGAAAAGATTTACAACGATGTTGCCAGGATTGGAGGGCCTGAGCTAAAAGGAAAGGCTGAATAAGCTGGGGCTATTTTCCCTGGAGTATCGGAGGCTGATGGATGACCTTATAAAGATTTATAAAATCATGAAGGGCGTGGATAGGATAAATGGACAAGGTCTTTTCCCCAGGGTGGGTTGGTCCAAAACTAGAAGGCATAGGTTTAAGGTGAGAGGACAAAGATTTAAAAGGGACCTAAGGGGCAACATTTTCATGCAGAGGGTGGTGTGTGTATGGAACGAGGTACAATTGCAACATTTAAAAGGCAACTGGATGGGTACATGAATAAGAAGAGTTCAGTGGGATATGGGTCAAATGCTGACAAATGGGACTAGATTTATCTAGCATATCTGGTCAGCATGGACAAGTTGGACTGAAGGATCTGTTTCCATGCTGTACATTTCTATGATTCTATGACACTGCTGATCAATAATTCAAAGGGACAAAAGTATCTGAAATCACTTATTTATCAACTTCCCTTTCTCACTCATTCAGTCTAAGAAGTTACTTACATTTGTGAACCATCTCCTGTAAGGGACCATATTTTTTCCCCTTTCTTGAATATAAACTGTGGTAAAGTTGGACACTGCTACATTGCTGAAATACCAGAAGCATTTTGCAACTTGGAAAAATCAAGTGGTGCACATTTTATCTTTGCAAGGTGCTGTTACTTTACAAAGCAGTGAAAATGTTATTTTGAGATTGAGCCACACCAAGAACCTTTTGCACAAAGAGAAGACTTGATCTCAGAGTCAGATTACTTCAGTTACAAAATGCTACATATCTGTAGATCTAAGGCAGCAGATACAACCAGAGCCTGTGAACTGAAAATATCTATCTCTCTCTCTGTCGATATAAGTAAACTGACAGCAAAACCAAGAAAGCTTAAAAGAACTTTATCAAGAAAAAATGACTTAGGTTCATCAGATTAAAAATCTGAGTGAATAATAACCATTTCTTTATTGTTGAAATCAAAAGAAACTGAGCAACAATTTAACTCATTCTCAGGAACTGAACTCATGATCTTCAAAATTTTGTTCCCGGACTTTTTTTTTGGTTGTGTTTTTTTTAATGACAACAAGGAGTATGCATGGTATACTCTGAAGAAATGCTAACCCATGCATGGATTAATGAGCTCTTGAACAGTGTCCGTAAACACAAATTTGATATTGGTGATGTTCCTAAGTGCATCTGACCTTTTTGAAGTAAGAGGCCAGCCAACCAGACTGATTGTGACCCTGGATCGAACTGGAATTATTCCAACCCACAGAATAAAACCACAATGATTTCTGATATTGTCTTGGCAATTCAATAAGATTTGAAGATAAACACACACCCACACAGAGAAATAGAACTGCTTGCAGTTTGTCGGGAAGCATGGAGAAAGAGAACAGGCAGTTTCTCAGTTCAAAGGTAGTCTCTGTTTTTATCTGAGGATTGGTAAACCAATATGATTTGAAAAGTGCATGGCAGAAAGGAAGCATTGCTGGACTGAAACTGGGGGGCAGCTAGAAAATGTCCAAGCGTCTTGGCTGAACAGGGTAGGGTAAAAGGTAGGAGGGAAAGAGGGAAGGAGGTAGCTGTGAAAAGAGAATGGGCCATGGCAGACTGAAGGATAGAGGAGGGTAGCAGCCTGCAAAAACTCATTGGAGACAAAGGGAGGATGTTCCAGGAAAGATCAATGTTTGCAGATAATAAGGACAGTGTGATTGTGAGAGATCATAGGTTATACAGGGAATGTCGCTGATGAGGTCCTGAGAGTCGAATGTGACAGAGAATGGTTAAAGCATAATAGAGGGAAGGTCAAGGATGACAGCTGACATGTGCTGAGGGGATGACCAGTGATGACGGGAAGAAGCTCTAGGATCAATGAAATTTGATTAAGCATGATGGGGGTGCATTGCTGCTGGAAGAACAAGGGCATTGGAAAGACATTCTACACAGGCTCAGAACATCCTTATTGCATTCAGATCCTAGTCAGCAAAATCTCTTGGTCTGTTTACGCAATCTCTTTTTAACAGAAAGTGTCGATTCCAAGCACGTCTCACCCTCAGTCTTTGGGTAGCCATTAGCCCAGCTTACCTTTGCCTGGGGTCTGAACCCCAATTACCAGATTTGGTCTGGATTCAAAGCTTTTTCAAAGTGGGAGATTCACATATTACAAAAGTAGGCATTAGAAATGAAGTACAAATATATTGAAGTTAATATGCTGTTTACTCACGAGTTCTTGTTATGGTTAGGGAAGACCTGTCCCACCACTCTCGGTCTATTGTATTCTAATCAACCTATTCAGAAATGTTAAGTGATCACAGGGCAGTGCTTATGGACATACAGCCCAGCAGCTGGATCATAGAACATAGAACATAGAACATTACAGCGCAGTACAGGCCCTTCGGCCCTCGATGTTGCGCCGACCTGTGAAACCAATCTGAAGCCCATCTAACCTAAACTATTCCATTATCATCCATATGTTTATCCAATGACCATTTAAATGCCCTTAAAGTGGGCGAGTCTACTATTTTTGCAGGCAGGGCATTCCACGCCCTTACTACTCTCTGAGTAAAGAACCTACCTCTGACATCTGTCCTATATCTATCACCCCTCAATTTAAAGCTATGTCGCCTCGTGCTAGCCATCACCATCCAAGGAAAAAGGCTCCCACTGTCCACCCTATCTAATCCTCTGATCATCTTGTATGTCTCTAT
>NC_063337.1:71321455-71355610 GCF_021869965.1 Rhincodon typus
GCCGCACCAGAGTTTTGTACAGCTGCAACATGACCTCATGGCTCCGAAACTCAATCCCACTACCAATAAAACCTAACATACTGTACACCTTCTTAACAACGCTATCAACCTGGGTGGCAACTTTCAGTGATCTATGCACATGGACACCGAGATCTTTCTGCTCATCCAAACTACCAAGAATCTTACCATTAGCCCAGTACTCTGTATTCCTGTTATTACTTCCAAAGTGAATCACCTCACACTTTTCCGCATTAAACTCCATTTGCCACCTCTCAGCCCAGCTCTGCAGCTTATCTATGTCCCTCTGTAACCTGCAACATCCTTCCGCACTATCCACAACTCCACCAACTTTGGTGTCATCCGCAAATTTACTAACCCATCCTTCAATGTCCTCATCCAGGTCATTTATAAAAATGACAAACAGCAGTGGCCCCAAAACAGATCCTTGAGATACACCACTAGTAACTGAACTCCAGGATGAACATTTCCCATCAACCACCACCCTCTGTCTTCTTACAGCTAGCCAATTTCTGATCCAAACCGCTAAATCACCCTCAATCCCATGCCTCCGTATTTTCTGCAATAGCCTACCGTGGGGAACCTTATCAAACGCTTTACTGAAATCCATATACACCACATCAACCGCTTTACCCTCATCCACCTGTTTGGTCACCTTCTCGAAGAACTCAATAAGGTTTGTGAGGCACGACCTACCCTTCACAAAACCATGTTGACTATCCCTAATCAAATTATTCCTTTCTAGATGATTATAAATCCTATCTCTTATAATCCTTTCCAACACTTTACCCACAACCGAAGTAAGGCTCACTGGTCTATAATTACCAGAGTTGTCTTTACTCCCCTTCTTGAACAAGGGGACAACATTTGCTAGTCTCCAGTCTTCTGGCACTATTCCTGAAGACAATGACAACATAAAGATCAAAGCCAAAGGCTCTGCAATCTCCTCTCTAGCTTCCCAGAGAATCTTAGGATAAATCCCATCCGGCCCAGGGGACTTATCTATTTTCACACCTTCCAGAATTGCTAACACCTCCTCCTTATGAACCTTAATCCCGTCTAGTCTAATAGACTGTATCTCAGTATTCTCCTCGACTACATTGTCTTTTTCCTGTGTGAATACTGACGAAAAATATTCATTTAGCACCTCTCCTATCTCTTCGGACTCCACGCACAACTTCCCACTACTGTCCTTGACCGGCCCCAATCTTACTCTCGTCATTCTTTTATTCCTGACATACCTATAGAAAGCTTTAGGGTTTTCCTTGATCCTACCTGCTGAAGACATCTCATGTCCCCTCCTGGCTCTTCTTAGCTCTCTCTTTAGGTCCTTCCTGGCTAACTTGTAACTCTCAAGCGCCCTAACTGAGCCTTCACGCCTCATCTCTACATAAGCCTCCTTCTTCCTCTTGACAAGAGATTCAACTTCTTTAGTAAACCACGGTTCCCTCACTCGACCACTTCCTCCCTGCCTGACAGGTACATACTTCTCAAGGACATGCAGTAGCTGTTCCTTGAACAAGCTCCACACTTCAATTGTGCCCAGCCCCTGCAGTTTCCTTCTCCATCCAATGCATCCTAAATCTTGCCTCATCGTCTCATAATTGCCTTTCCCCCAGCTATAACTCTTGCCCTGTGGTATATACCGATCCCTTTCCATCGCCAAAGTAAACGTAACCGAATTGTGGTCACTATCACCAAAGTGCTCACCTACCTCCAAATCTAACACCTGGCCTGGTTCATTACCCAGTACCAAATCCAATGTGGCCTCGCCTCTTGTTGGCCTATCTACATACTGTGTCAGGAAACCCTCCTGCACACATTGGACAAAAACTGACCCATCTGAAGTACTCGAACTATAGCGTTTCCAGTCAATATTTGGAAAGTTAAAGTCCCCCATAACAACTGCCCTGTTACTTTCGCTCCTATCCAGAATCATCTTTGCAATCTTTTCCTCTACATCTCTGGAACTTTTCGGAGGCCTATAGAAAACTCCCAACAGGGTGACCTCTCCTTTCCTGGTTCTAACCTCAGCCCACACTACCTCAGTAGACGAGTTGTCATCAAATGTCCTTTCTGCCACCGTAATACCGTCCTTGACTAACAATGCCACACCTCCCCCTCTTTTACCACCTTCCTTGATCTTACTGAAACATCTAAACCCCGGAACCTGCAACAACCATTCCTGTCCCTGCTCTATCCATGTCTCCGAAATGGCCACAACATCGAGGTCCCAGGTACCAACCCATGCTGCAAGTTCACCCACCTTATTCCGGATGCTCCTGGCATTGAAGTAGACACACTTCAAACCACCTTCCTGCCTGCCGGTACACTCCTGCGACCTTGAAACCTTATTTATGACCTCACTACTTTCAACCTCCTGTACACTGGAGCTACAATTCAGGTTCCCACCCTCCTGTTGAATTAGTTTAAACCCTCCCGAAGAGCATTAGCAAATGTCCCCCCCAGGATATTGGTACCCCTCTGGTTCAGGTGTAGACCATCCCGTTTGTAGAGGTCCCACCTACCCCAGAATGAGCCCCAATTATCCAGGTATCTGAATCCCTCCCTCCTGCACCATCCCTGTAGCCACGTATTCAATTGCTCTCTCTCCCTATCCCTCGCCTCGTTAGCACGTGGCACGGGTAACAAACCAGAGATAACAACTCTGTTTGTTCTAGCTCTAAGCTTCCACCCTAGCTCCTTGAATTTCTGCCTTACGTTCCCATCCCTTTTCCTACCTATGTCGTTGGTGCCTATGTGGACCACGACTTGGGGCTGCTCCCCCTCCCCCTTAAGGGATCATGTGCGTATGTGCAGAGTGATGGAGATCCACAAAGTGAGGAAGACAATGATGGAATGTAAGGGACAAAGGTGAATCCCTGCAAATAAAACACTGCAGAGGAAATCTTGCATTTGTACTTTTAAGTTTGGTTTATCTTTGATATACATTCTGGTGGACTACATCTTACAGCACACAGAATATATGATTTCAATTTGTGATCATTGTGCTTGAGGTTTCAAGTTCATAAGGTGATGTATAGAATCCTGCCACTGCTCATTGTGCCTCCAGTGTCCTGCTGAATCTTATTTCTCCTCCTGTGTTCTGCTAGTCCTCACTGCATCTCCAGTGTCCTGCTGCTCTTCACTGCACCTCCAGTATCCTGCAACTGTTCTCGCGTATCCTGCTGCTCCTCACCACTACTTATTGTCTTGCCATGGAAATGCTGTCTTCCTAATACTCACCTGGAGTCTTTCTGCTTGACATGGCACCGTCTTCTTCATTGTGGCTGCGACATATTCTCTCCATCCTGTGAAGATCCTTCCTCCTGGCTGGTGTGAAATCCTCTTCATCATTGCAGTGGCATTTCCTTGTGCCTGGTCTGTGTTTTCATTATAGTCCCTGCTGCTAAGGCAGGTTTGTTGTCCTCAATGCCGGACTGACATAATGAATTGTGCAGAAACATTGATATTAACATTAACATAGTCAATAAGTACCCCTTGTGTTTTCTTTTTAAATGTTGCCTTTTATTACCAAATGTTTCCTGAGTTTATGATCCCTTTGGCTGTCCTCACCACTTTACAGACGGCAGTTGACAATCACTAAGCCTTTGAAGTGTTTGCATGGTTGTCCGACAGGCAGGACTCCATGTAGAGGTTTAACTTGTGAGTCAATGCTTCTTTTGCTGATCCTTGATGTACCTGCCTCTTTCTGTGGAAAAGACATGGATATGGCAGCCCTCTGAATTCCCTATGATTTTCTTAAGTGCCTCTTGGCATTTGTGTGGCACATGACTGGGCCCAGGATCCTCATCAAGGCATTCCATATCCTCTTATGTTCCTTGTTTCCATCATTGAAGTTGACAATCAAGCCCATTTAATTGCCTATGGAAATATTTTCACCCACTCCACATAAGGTGTGCGACATCTGTTGCAGTGTGGTGATCAGCTCCCACTCTACAAGCATTATGTCACCTGCCACGTTCACTACTCTGGGTTGCAGCGTAATGTGAAAGCAATAGTCAGCACTGAGTTGCTCGAAAGTTGGGGCAAACTGCCTCTGTATAGCAAGGAAACAAATTCTGCATTGAAAAGCCGCAGTTGCAGGTAACTCAGCCATCATGCGTAATCAGATAGAACTACCCACAAAACAAGACACAGTCACTATGGCTGCTTCCTGCTGTTCAACAAACACATGACTGATGGATTTATTGCATCAATCCCACAACATAGCTGTGAAGCCTGTATAAAATGCCTATACATCAGCTGGTGTGTCAGGGACATGATTGAAAGAAGATCCCTGGAGGAACGCTGAGTAAGAGTGCTCATCACCCAAGACGTCATGGTAGAATACAAGTTGCAAAATGCATTCAGTAATAGATGAGGTCAAAGACAGCAGGTGCTTAATCTTGCTGTTCTCTGCTTCTACTCAATTATTATTCTGAAACGTTAGTGCCTTTGAGTAGAAATATGACGCCAACATAATTGCATCATTGATCAAGTTATTATTTCTATGACTCTCTTCCATGGGCTCACGCGGTTTTTCTCAAGTACATTTCAATCCCCTCTGCTGGAGGTATATAGACTGTGCAAAGCAGAAGCAGTTCCTCACACTCTGCATTGCTCAGTCCAAAGCTTTGGATCTTCTTTCTCATGTTTTGCATGACATGAAATTGACAGAGAAGCACTGTCACCCCTGGAACATTTTTTCCCGGCAGCAATAGTCTCATTTATGTCCTTGCCTGAAATTGCTTTCCTCACTTGACTGGCAGTGCAGAATGCAATAAAGGAAAATAAAATGCCCACAATCTTCTCTAAAACGTCAGCAGTCTCATTGTGTGCAAAGGCATAGAACGCCCTTCCATGTACCATCAGCCGGGAGAGAGGGAAACCACACTTAGTCAGATTGTAGGTGCCATCCACCAGCAGTAGTTCAGGGAAGGCCTCCAGCTGAATATGATATATCAGATGCTGTTCCCTCATGGCCAACGCACCCCTGTGCCCCACCTTGCTACAAGCTCACACAATGAGGCCATGCTATCTTCCCTTGTCTTGAGCCAGCTCTTCAGATTACATGCGTCACTTTGGCTCACAATCCTGTTAAATGTCCACTGTATACAGCCCTTCAACTGCATGCAGCTCAACAGCTTTTCCCTGTTCAAAAAAAAAACAAGAGGCTGTAGCTGAAGCTGCTGGAAATCTGAAATAAAGACAAAAGTGCTGGAGAACTCAGCAGGTTTGGCAACGTTTGTGGAAAGAAAGTAGAGTTAACATTTTGTGTCCTGTGAACTTTCTTCTGTTTTTCTGATTTTGTTTCAACTTTCCCCTATTTCTCCTCTTTCAGTTGGTGCCTCCTGAAGTAGACCCAGAAACGTGTGGGATCCAGGACATGACCGGCATGTGCAAGATGGTAGGCAGTAACAGAGCTTGTTCTTTTTGGCTCAAACTGAATTGTGATGCAGGCCTCACAACCCATGGCAAGATACCTGGAAACCATTGCAGGGAAACAATGATGTCTGAAAATATCAGAAGGCAGAATCGCATGTGGGTGTTAAAATAGCAAGACTAAAAGCAGTGCAAGAGTAATGTAGTGAGTGAGATGGGAGCTATTAGAAAATGGAATTAGGCAGCCAGCAGGAGTAGAGCAGGCCTGCCTGACCAGGGAGTCTCAGAAGCCATACTGTATGATTGCAGACAAGCCTCCCAAATGCACTACTCCATTGCTCAACATGGCACAGAACATCACTCACCTAAGGATGGACAGCATGAGTAGGTCGAATGTATATGTTGAATTTATGTTTTCCAAGTCAAGATGTTGACTGCTGCAAATTCAGCCAGAGCGGCACTTCAAGGCTACGTACACTTCTGAAGAAATGAAGAGATATTGGTTTTCTTACCGGTGACAAAGGCTCAATTTCATGTGGCATTCTGGAGGCAGGCAATATTGGCAGGCAAGGAGCTGCGAACATCAGAGATTGGTATTACATCTGAACAGAGAGTAAGATCTGTGGAACAAATCTCACCTTCATTCAAGGGGAATTCTGTCTTCGTTTTTATTGCGGGGAGGGGGTGTGAGGGCTGAGGTGCGGGAAACACAAGCGATGCGGTCAAGGGCATTTTCAACCACTGAAGGGGGATATTGCAGTCCTGAAATATGAGGACATCTGGGATGTTCGGGAGTGGAATGCCTCATCTTGGGAGCAGATGCGGCAGAGACGGAGGAATTGGGAGTAGGGGATCGCATTCTTGCAGGAAGGTGGGTCAGAGGAGGTGTAATATGGGTAGCTGTGGGTGTCGGTGGGCTTGAAATAGACATCAGTTTCCAGGTGGTCACCAGAGATGGAGACAATCAATTCTATGTCCTTTTGAGCCACTTTGACTGATGTCATTATCATTATAGCTTGAGGTTCCAGCTCCACTATTTATGGACTTAATTCTAGAGGTTGACCAAGACATTGAAATGACAATCTGTGCTGAGTTAGTTAATCTTAGTTGAATTGGCAATGGTGATGTTTCAATTGGCCTCAAAACTTCACTGGGGACTGCTTCTAATCTTGTTTTCATTCAAACTTTCTCTGCTTAAACCACCATGGATTTAGCTCAGTCTTATGAAGAAATTGACATGTAGTAGCTTTCCACCATCTCCATCATAGCTCGGAGGTGAGCAGTGGATTGTTAGGCATAGCATTAGAATGCAACCAGTATCATTCAATCAACCCAAGCTAGAAGATAAGGTAAGAGGGTAATTTCTAGGAAAAATTAATGAGACAAATATGCAAGCTACCCTCATTTGTGAAAATGAACCAACTATTGCTGTAAGCTGATGCAATAGAAAAAAACAAATAATACACCATTCAAAGAAAATACAAAGCCATGCAATTAACCTTTTTTTTCTCTCCCTGGCATAACAAGACCATTACTGTTTCAGGGTCATGCTTTCAAGATGTGAGAAACATCAACATGAATATTCAAAAGATGAGCTGAGGACTGTATAGAACTTGGTAAAAAGGTTGTGACTGAATGTACCATGCTAACTAGAAAGTAGGGGAAGTGTTGGCCAAGTGAGCAGCTGGCTCTATTTCAATGCGTTTTAATGATTTAGCTCTGTGACTTACTATAATCTCAATGAAAATTGTCTTTTGCTAGTGCTTCATGTTGTCCAAGCCTTCTAGATTTGTGAACAAGGAGAAACAAAAAACGCTGGCAATAATTCGACAACATCCAGAGTACTGAAAGAGTGTTAGAGACACTAAATGCTGCTTGATCTGCAAAATGTTAGCAGAGCTTTCTGTTTCACTTTGGCTTAACAGATATTTTGCTGCAAATGGTTAAACAAATAAGTTGATTTCTACATCTACGCCTAACAAAATATGTTCAGTATTTGGATCCTTCAATAAATTTTCTCCTTTTTTCTCACCTTCAATAATACAAGATCTAATCAGTTCCAAATTTAAAGTGAAAATGTTATAATAATTTACTGTATCAGATCTCAAGTAAGAATTTCTGCGAGTTAAACATAAATAATGCTCAGGATTTAAAATCATAGACAAAAATAGAAGTTGCTGGAAAAGCTCAGCAGGTCTGGCAGCATTTAGAGTCATAGAGATGAACAGGACAGAAACAGATCATTCTTGTCCATGCTGACCCGATATCCTAAATTAATCTAGTCCCTTTTGCCAGCGTTTAGCCCATATCCCTTTAAACTCTTCCTATTCATATATGCATCCACATGCCTTTCAAATATTGCAATTGTACTAGCCTCCACCACTTCCTCTGGCAGTTCATTCCATACACACACTACACTCTGTGTGAAAAAGTTAAGACCTTTTTAAATCTTTGCCCTCTCATCTTAAACCTATGCCCTCTAGTTTTGGGCTCCCCTATCCTGGAGGAAAGTTCTTGACTATTCATCTTATCTATGTCCCTCATGATTTTGTAAACTTCTATAAGTTCACCCCTCAGCCTCTGATGCTCCAGGGAAAATAACCCCAGCCTATTCAGCCTCTCCCTTTAGCTCAAACCCTCCAAACCTGGCAACATCCTTGTCAATCGTTTTTGAACCTTTTCAAGTTTCACAACATCTTTCCTATAGCAGGGAGACCAGAACTGAATGCAGTATTGCAAAAGTGGCCTAACCAATGTCCTGTACGGCTGCAACATGATGTCCCAACTCCTATACACAGTGCACTGACCAATAAAGGCCAGAGTACCAAACGCCTTCTTTGCTACCCTGTCAATCTGCGACCCCACTATCAAGAAACTATAAACCTGCATGTCAAGGCCTCTTTGTTTGGCACCATTCCCAGGGTCCTTTCCATTAAGTATATAAGTCCTGCCCTGATTTGCCCTACCAAAATGTAGTTACCTCACATTTGTCTGGATTAAACGCTTGTGGCATTCTGCACTCTAAGCCTACAGTGTTTTTATGAGAATTTGCATCTCGTGCCTTCCCTGTTTGTTGAATTGCTTTCATAATCTTCTACTTTATCGCAAATCGCTGGAAGTATGAACTGTTCATGGAGGAAAATGGGCACTTTTGATATTGGTGAATGACAAAATTCAATGGTTTATCTCCTTAACTAGTTTTGCGTAGGGATAGGCAAAAAAATTCATGCACAGTTTTTAAAGAGGCCTTATAGCTGATACCAGGGCTGTAAACTCTGAGTCTCATTCCATAGTATGATTGCTGCTTTGCTACTTGTGATCCCACCTCTTTATCCCAGTACTCCACCGAGGGTCATGACCCACCCTGGGTTAGAGAAATAAACAGAGGAATATAGGAGAAAGAAATAAGGTGGATTAAAGTCAGTTTTTAATATAATAAAAGAAATCAAAATAGGGGAGAACAATGATTGATTGAAGAGAAAGGAAAAAGAAGATACACACAGAAAGGAAAATTAGAAACAAGTATCTCAAGAAGTTGCACTACCTGTGAGACTATGATTCCAGTTTCAATCCTTCTCTGTCAATACAATGTGGAACTGGAGGAGCTCAGCAAGTCAGCCAGCATCAGAAGAGCAGGAAAGTCAACGTTTCAAGTTTACACCCTTTATCAGGACTCTGGTGTAAACCCAAAACATCAATGTTCCTGCTCCTCTGATGCTGCTTAACCTGCTGTGTTACTCCAACTCCACACTGTATTGACTCTGACTCCAGCATCTGCAGTTCTTGCTTTCTCAATCCTTCTCTGTACCCAAGCAGTTAAGTCCAAAATTCTGAAATATTAGTACAAACTTTCTGTGACATGTTTAATTAATTTACACAGTGTGAAAGTAACTACACGTATCTTGAGACACGTGGGGAGGCTGGTGTTCAGCTCTCATTTTCATGAGGCTAAAAGAAAATCTAAGTGCAAATCTAATGGCACATCTCTTCCATGCTACCAGTTGCTGGATATTTTCAATGACGACAGAGTAGTCATTAAGTTTTATCTTACTTTCCAGTCAGTTTCTGTACTAATATTTGTTAAGGTTTTGATTTCCTTGGTTTAAAAATATATTGTGTATGAATTTTCACAGGCATATTGGTCCCAAGATAATTACCAAGAGCCACTGAGTGGAAAGCTCTGCCACTGATCCTGGGGTTGGGGGCATACTCCCTGCTTAAGTTACTCTGGTTAAGCCCCAAAGATGTTGCAAGACTATCTTTATAGCCTGCTTCAAAGATGAGACAGTGGGTTAGGAAACACACTGTGCCACTACAGGAAAAATGAATCCCAGCAGGCTCACCTGATCAAAACAAAATCTTCGGATCACAAGCCTAACTCTCCATCTGGACTCTAATTCTTTTAGCAAGGATAATCGTGTATTACATCATTGGCTAGGGCAGGTACATGACCTGACTACACTCCATTTTTCTGAAACGATAATGATTTGTTTGTGAACAAAAACAAAGTTGCTGAAAACGCTCAGCAGGTCTGGCAGCATCTGTGAAGTTAAAAAACAGAGTTAACATTTCCAATCCAGTGTCCAAATGGTAACTCTGTTTTTTCCTTCACAGATGCTGCCAGACCTGCTGAGCTTTTCCAGCAACTTTGTTTTTGTTCCTGACTTACAGCATCCGCAGTTCTTTTGGTTTTTATTTAATGATTTGTTTGTGGTGGTTGTAAGCTTTATCCTCAACCAGACTCCACAAGAATTAGAAACTAAGCACAAAATCATAAAAGCAAAACATGTTTATGAGTAGAAGAATGAAAAATTGTTGACTGGGGATGATAATCTAGTAAGATGGATCCCGGCCCTCTGTACAAAACATGAACAACATAAATTAAGCAAAACTGAGGATCAGGTTGATTCTATAAGCAATAAGTGAGTCACTGCAGCAGACTACTGTTAAGAGAGTGAGGAAAACAATTTCATCTCCATGCACACAATAAGATCATCTGTCAGAGGTTTTCTTAAAACTGATTATCAATGGAGAACATAATCATTTCCTTCAAACATTAACAACACCATTAGTTAAAAGTAATTATGATCAAATAGAGCAAATCATACTTCTCAGCCATTTTTCATTTTGAGCCACACAGCACATGCAAAGGTCAGTTCATTGATTTAACAATGAAATGGGAGGGGAGGAAATATATTTATTTATTTACCTGCAGACTAAAGGGAATACAGAATTCAACAATTAATGCAAGAAAGAGTTATCACTGTATCTGTTACAATGCTGGGTTAATGTTTTCTCTCAAAGCAGTGATGAGTCCAATGACACATATTTACACAACAGATGTGCGTGATCTCAGCATAAAATTACGTCAAGTCATTTCTAGTCATGATGTGATAAGTACTAATTACTGCCTGCCAAATGCTGGCACTGAAAATTAACAATTGCAGATGTGGATTCTTAGCCACTCAGTTTTATTACTGGAGATTGTATGATTTGTTTAGATTAATTTTCTACCTTTTTCCTTGCTGTCCCCTCATTTTTTTTCTCTCTTAAGCCAATCTTCCCTTCCTTTTTTTTGCTTTATCTGATTTGTCATCAAATTCACCAACTTAAGGGGTGGTGTAATGGCTAGAACTGCTACTTCACAGCCACAGAGACCTATGTTCAATTCCACCCTCTGGTGTTGGAGTCATACAGCATGGAAACAGACCCTTTGGTCCAACTAGTCCATTCCACTCATGTTCCCAAGCTATACTAGTCCCACTTGCCCTGTATCCTCTTAACTTTTCCTATTCTTGTACTTATCCAAATGTCTTTTAAATGTTGCAACTATACCTGTATCCATCACTTCCTCTGTTAGTTCATGTCACACACAAACCACTCTCTGTGTAAAAAGGTTAGCCTTCACGTCCTTTCTAAAACTTTCTCCTCTCACCTGAGAAATAGGCACTTTAGTTTTGAACTTCCCCACCCCAGGGAAAATACCTTGCTATTCATCTTATCTATCTATGTCCCTTATGGTTTTATAAACCTCTGTAAAATCACTGTCAATCTCCCACGCTCCAGTGAAAAAAAGCTCCAGCATATCAAGCCTATTTTTATAACTCAAACACTCCATTCTCGACAACATCCTGGTAAATCTGTTCTGACCCTTCTCCAATTTAAAATATCCTCCTTATATCAGGGCAACTGGAACTGCACACAGTACTCTCCAGAAGAGGCCTCAACAATGTCCTGTACAACCTTAAAAAGACATCCCAACTCCTATACTGAAATGTCTGAGCGATGAAGGCAAGCATGCTAATTGCCTTCCTAACCACCCTGTGATGCAATCTTCAAAGTACTATGCGCCTGAACCACTAGGTGTCTCCGCTTGAAACTGTCAGTGTGGAGTTTGGTTGTTCACCCTAAGTCTGGGTGGGTTTCCTTCAGGTTTTCCAATTTTCTCCCACAGTCCAAAGATATGCAGGTTAGGTAGACTGGGCATGGGAAATGCAGCATTACAGCGATAGGATGGGGGACTTGGTCTGTCGTGCACTGTTTAGTGTGAACTTGATGAGCTGACTGGCCTGCTTTCACACTGTAGGGATTCTATAATTTAGTTTGTTTCCTTTTCTGAGCTTGTGCTGTTTACTTCACAAACTTTCAATTTCTTTAGTTAAGAATATATAGATGCTTTTACTTTTGTCCTCCTTATCCCATTATCAGCTTATATAGATGCAGCAATAAAACTCTAAACCTGAAGATGAAGGGCAACACCAAATAAAGGTGGATAAATTTTCTGTCAAATAAAACTTGTCCTATTCACAATTTCATTGAATGGAAATATGCAGAATCTTGCCAATCAGGCTGAATCACATTCAGGCAGTGGAGTGTCTAATTCAATATGAATGATGGCAAAGGTAAACTGTCAGCTTTATATAAACATGTTGGTTTTTTTAATCAAATATTGGGAAATATCAATTTCTGTGTTTGATAGAGGGTTCCCCTCCATGCTCTCCAGTGAATTATCTCTCACAGATCTCTGTTGCACATTTCAGTATATATGGACCATGCCTTTATAAAGCTGTGGTGGCAGACGTGCTTGCCATGGTCAGGAACTTGTGGGATTCCAGCCTCCTGCATCATAATTAAAGGGCAACTGTGCACTAGGCCAATTTCAGAAAACCAGAATAGCCCTACACAGGACACGCAGAGGGATGAAAACAGGAAAGAGAAGTTTCTGCTGCTACATAGATGGCATGGACGATGGATCATTGAAATTTGAATCTTACAGTTGTAAATGCATAACTTCTTTATATTGTCAATACCTGACCAAATGTCACAGTGACTGCAGCTGCAACGATGAAGCCACATGGGTGACACATCCTTTACACCACACTGTACTGTCTCTCGAATACCTTCTTTTTCTGCTCCAATTCTGCAAAGTACAGCATGCAAGGATCATGCAGCACACTCTGTCTAGAATGTGCTGTAAGCCCACCACAGATCAATCTAAGCATCAGAACTGCATCTTCAGTAGGCCTGTCATTTGCTCTACAATGATGCTGGTGGAAAACTGAACTTTATTGTATCAATGCTCAGCCTCAGTCAAGGAGTTGCATAATTGAATCATCAACCATAGTCGCACAGGGTATCCCTTATTTCCCAGCAGCAATCCTTAAAAGACATCCCATTTGGAAATGAAGAAAGAACCTGAATATTCTCAAAGATATTGACTTCCTGGCAGCTTCCAGATACAGACTTTCAAGATGCGGTACTGATGATTAAAAAATAATTTGTAAATTGATAGTGAAGTACTGATGAGCACAAATAATTTGCACATTGATAGTGAAGGGGTTGGATCACTTTCGGGTATGAAAGTATAAAATTTTTAGTCCCATTGCAAAACCAAATTGGAACCACAGACGGATGAATCTAGGCTAGAAATGTCAGTGATGTACTATCAGCAAGATAGTGCTGACATTGGATAAAATGACTGTAAAACCGTGGGAGAACCATAGATAATTGTAATATGCATGTTGTAATGTTTTGTATTAAGCCTAGAGGTGTATGTAACCTTGTAGAGTTGGTTTTACATTTCATAGTGATATGTCTAGCCCTCCTGACGTGCATGAAAACAGATTATCAATTGACATGATTTCCTGGGTCCTCTTTCAAGTTATTAAAGTTGTACATTTACAATAGAATTGAACCCTTTTCTATTGATGAAATCAGCCTCTTCTTGGTATAGCCCTCTCAATGCAATCTGTGTACAGGCTATAATACCCTGCACTTGGGGGGAGTCAACTCTGTTGGCAAAGTCTACCGGTGGGCTACAGCACTGACTTCATCACAGAAACAAGATGAAGAGGTGTGATCTGGCACAAATTGCATCAGAAACAATCTTGATTCATTTATGGATTGAAGATTGAGAAATCTCACACAGATCCCCAGTGCATCCTTGGAAATAAACAGTAGAATATAAAATAAATTACAGCATCTGTCTGCTTAATGGGGACAGAGATAAGACCCATCAGGTCACAAGCCCTGTTCAAGTGACAGTGTCCTGGGATATCTTCAGTCTACACAGGCAATGCACCTCATTCATCTGAAGGAAGTAGTCTTGGGATGATAGATGTTGGGTTTCCCATACATCCTCCACACCGTGAGGAGACTTTCAACTGCAATCTGTTCATGTGGGACTGTTTGTCTGCCACTAGAGGTTGCTTCTAATCTTGGGCTTTACTAGAGCATCTGTTTATCCTCAATTTTCCTGCACCTTTGATGTACCATGGGCACAATGAATATGAGCCTTATTGTAGTTGGATCCACTAGTCATCTTTCCAATGAACTTGTGCGGGGAATATAGGAAGTAGAACATGCCCTCAGTAATGTGAGCATCACAGTCACATCACTTACAAATGACAGTTTAGCATTGTCCTTCGCACATTGTGTTATTGAAGACTCTGATAAGGATGGCTATGGAATGTGTCTACATGAGCCTTGACATAGGCACCTTACTCTGATGTATGGCACATGGCACAAGGTATGTCACACAAATACAGTAGGAGATTGTAATTGCTGTAGGAATACTAAAATCTTGCCAACCTCACCCACTTCACCTAAGAAAAGCAGAATTGAAGTAAGATTGGTAAATTCCTACTCAAGGTATGAGGATATCAGCTCCATTCCCTTATGCAGCCTCTGAGATTTTAGATTGCCTTTGTGAAGTGTGACAGAAAGGTGAGATTATGAAGGTCATCTGTAATTAATTCTGCATCGGAGATGGCTACGAGCAATTTGCAATGATCAACAACATGGTCAAGATTGGTTGTGTGGTCAAATGACCACTAGCCCAAAAGTTGGGTTTTCTGAATTGACGTACAGCCAGAGAAGTTGGGCCTGACAGAAAATTGCCAAATTATATTAAACAGTAGCCAGTAGACCATGTGTTGTGTATTGGAGAAGTATCGACCAGACGTTCTGGCACCTTAACAACAAGCCAGTGCTGGAGGATGTGCACTTTACCCCTCTCTAGCATGGCAACAGTGAAGGGTATTAGCATAACATCATTGGCTGCTTTGAGCTTCGCTTATGAGTCCAAGGTCCATTGCCTCAGTGAAGAGTCATGGCAAGACTTGTGTAGAAGATAGCACGGCAACCCAAGAAGATGCATCCTGACCTACAGGACCCACCTTCATGGAAGGAAGCCAGCCCTACTTTGTAGAGGAGGGAAGAATCCAACAGCTCAGCTCAAAGATATGGATCAGATGGATAGAGCTAGATAAAGAGCAAATATTGTGGGAATTTTGGAGATGCTCACACAATGTTATAAAAAAGAATATCTTTTCATAAATTGAATTGAAATTCAAACTGCATCCCTTTGTCTACCTCACTAACAAATGTGCTTGGGTAACTGGTTGAAGTGTCGAAAGCATGGACAACACCAGGATTTCAATCCCACTCAGTTGGACATTGCATGTATTTCATATACAGAGTATTATGATTACAGATGGTTTCAGCCTGTACTGTACAAATGCTTGATTAATGCAATTGACCCTTGAAGAACCTCAACCAGTAAAGCTTGTATGCCCCAGGTGTGGTGGCAGCCATTTCTCATTTACATTACATATCTGCTATTTTGAATGGAAATGGAAGGCAATACAGTTCACACTTTGCAGAGTGAGCTGCATCATGATGATGTTGTGAGTCTGGTGCATTTCTGTGGCCAACTTCTGTGAAAAAAGGATGCAGGTGGCTATTGTCCATGGAGTGTTCCTCAAGTTGTTTGGAACTGTTGACTGAGATAGGGTCCCATAGGGGCAAGAGGTGACCTGGTGCCACTATGTGCCCACTTAGACTTTCATGGCAGGAATTGTGTTGTTGCCATCTAGTTTGTCTCCACTGCCTGGAAAAATAGCAAGCTGCATATAAATGAAGCAAGGTTAGGTAATAATGAAATGTTAATGTATGCTAATTGGCTCCTCACCATGCACTAGCAAGATTCTCATCTTGTCATTAGAAGTTGTTATCATAATAAATTTGTGTCAATTTTTTTTGCACCATCAATCAAATTTTCCAACTGACTCACCATTGCCCACATCATTCAACAGCTGAGAAAATTCAGCCTGTGGTCTCGCTTAGCACCTTCACTTTCCAAGGTCTCATTTTATTATTTCTACCAAACAATTTTGCAAGTGAAAGGCAGATATTTGCTGATAAGTTCTTCTGGGCTGGAGGAAGAAATTTATTTTCAATTAAAATTACCACATAATTTTCTTTCAGAGATCTAAATTAGTTATAGCCTCTTCTTGGATGCTTAAGAGCTCCTTAGTTGCTCTGAACTTGAGCCTTAATCCTCATTAACATTATTCACAAGAGCTCTCAGTTGCTCTTTCACAGGTACCTTATAATATTTGAAGGCATTATCTATTGGGATGTTTGTTCCACCATTCTTAGTTCAATGGCAACATCTTGAACATCTAGCCGATTTGCCTTCTTTTAACTGAAGCAAACACTTCAGGGAATAACTGTTCTCTATTGCATTCTCCACGACAACGCCTTGACCAATCAAAGTCACTTGCCACCCTTTTCTTATTTATTGTTGTTGCCTTTAAAAGTTGGCATTCTTGCAGCTGTCTTGATGAGGGCAACATGAAAAAATTTGACAAGGTGTCTCTTTTTCCAGCAATTTGTTCTTTTAAAAATTAATTGTTAAAACTATTCAAAGCACTTATCTGATAAAAACAACTAATTCCACTTGGGGATACCGTCAATAAGTATAGGAGGAACAAGTGATATTCTCTCCCATTCTATCAAAGTGCCAAAGAGTCTTCTTTCTGTGCTGTAGACCTCTATTATTCTTTGACTTTATAGTAAAACTATGGAAAATGACCAGGGGACACTAAACTCATCCGTTGTTTAAACAAGTAATCTAATCGAGTATATTTTCAATATAGACATTAATTTGATTGCTAGCTCACGGCATGAATAGGCAGAATAGAGTTTACAACACAATAATGATTCTGCCAGGAAGCAAGTCTTCCAAGACTTTGAAAGAAGTGAGCAACAAGTTATTTAAAAATTCCCATTCCCCACTTGGTCTGTAAAGTTGATGCATTGAATGTTTTAAGTTTTATTGTGTTTCAAAAGATTTTAAAAGTATCACTTTTTTTCTTAATTAATTAAATTGTAGAAGATACAAAAATAACTGAGATGTTAATTTAAGTGAGTTTGTTACAAAAAGCTTTAGAAACTGGTAGTTATTTTAATTTCATTTAATTAATGAATGTTGTTTCTGTTTTTTTTAAATTTAGAGATCCATTATACATCTAAAAGTAATTATATATTTTTGAATGCTCCTTGATGTGTAACTCAGTCTGAAAATACCTGGGAATGTTAGTGTCATTAACCTCCTTCTGCAAAATAGTTGTTTGGCTTAATTCTATAGGTTGTTGACTTTCCAAACCTGCATTAATCTTCTGAACCAACACCTGACAAGGTAAATGACTTTTACATTGCTTACGCGACGTAAAATATATACGTGTGCAGATCAATCTAATCTCTTCAATTTCTTGCAGTAAGCTTTGCAAATAAAATCCAATTGGCCAAACTCTACTGGTGCAAAATAAAGTAGCTGACATTGCTGTTGACATTTAAGCAAAAGTAAGATTAACAGTTCATTTATGAAAACTAAACTAAAAGGAGCAAATGCTCATCGTTCTCTGGAATTGTGAAGCTACGTTCCCACAAGTAAGGATCGACGATCTTTGCGTTGCTGATGAAGATAATAAACCACTTTCAACAGTCAGATTGATTTTTCGTCAGGGCAGCCGCTGATTGATTACACCACTATAAAACCATGGCCAATTTCATCTATTGGTCATTAACTATGAACCTGTGATCAGCACATTGATCGGTCATATAACAAGGTGGAGTCTGTAACAGCTAACATTGCAATACAGGCTCTTGGTGGTTTCTTTAACAAAAAATTCTACATCAGTTTAGTTAATTTCATACATATTGTTCATACATTGTAGCCCTTTTAGTTTTGCATCATGCTAGTGTTATTTCAGAGTATTTGAGGTCTATGGTTTCCTCTTGAAGACTGAAAGTAACATTGATTTTCCTCACAATACAATTGCAAGGGATGTACAGCTTGAAAGCATGCAATCCCTAAAAATCCGATTTCATTCACACTAATGAAAAACGATCAATTAATCAAAACATACTTTTAAAAAGGTATGTTAACACTTCAGATTCAGTTGATGAGAACAAAGTGAAGGTCAACATGTTGCCTCATCTCAATGTGGAATACATAAATTTTGAAAAAATTATCTTTGTCAATCACAGAGGCTCTGATTGCTTCTGTTCAAGAAAAGCATAAGAACACTTTTGCAGCAAGGTTATTACACTAAAATATGTTATTTCAACATTTTAAAAGATCTGACTTGAGGTCTGGAAACACATGTGAGAGTAAGAATTTTTTTTTAAATGAGCACAGGAATCTTATGAACCAAATGCAGTTGCATTATGTGCACTTAAATAGTATCACTATTTTTAGCACCAATAAATTTCATCCCAGTTTCATGTCTGCACCAGTAAAGATACATAGACGAAGAGGAAGGGATATGGCAATGTTGAAGAAGAAGAATAGAGTGAAGCACCAATCAATTATCAGATAGAATTAGCAACGGTTGTGTACAATGTGGAGTTATAGTATATTAAATAACCTCTTGAGTTGAATGGTGATATTGATTTCAGCGAGCATGCTTTCAACTAAAGTTTAATGCAATAGCTATCCTTACATTGTTGGATAAAAAAGCATAAAATAATTTTGGCAGGATGTCTCAAAATTTAGTTGTGTAACCTCTGTAGTTTTAGCTCTATGCCTGTAATTTTTGTTTCAAAAGAGTGATGGAGCCACATTTCTGGTCCTGAAAATGCTGACATCATTGTGGTAAGAGCAAGAGCCTGGACAGAGAGTGGGCTAAAAAATGTGCAGAATTTGGGCCATTGCTAGGTTGAACACTTCAATTAAATGTTTAATAAAATTAAAAATGGAATGTTTTCTTCACTTTCTTAGACAGCTCCTCAATACCAGCATGACTTTCTTGCACTCTCGAACTGTGGGTCCTCAGGTGACTAAGTTATCCAACGCTGGATCTGTGCACTCTCTCAGAGGTGGAGGATGTGGTGTTTGAAGAGATGGAAATATGGAATGCTGAGATTTTCACATATCGCTTCTGCTGTTTGCACTTGGCCTCCACGTGCGTCTATCGGAGATACTCAAGGTAGTTAGTACATTTGTGGATTATTCTTCTCCAGTTCAGGTGGTTCTTGGCAAGAAAATCCTGTGTTTCTGCAATTCCTGCATTTGTTTGTTTCAGATCTCCAGCAACTGCAGTACTTTGTTTTTCTTTTGTATCTAATTCAGGGCTACATCTCTTCCAGGTATGTCCACCTTGAAGAAGTCTGTCCCTCTCTCCAACAGACCTAGCTGCTATCAGTTCTGAAGAAGGGTTACTGAACCTGAAACTTTAACTCTGTTTTCTATCCACAAATGCCGCCAGACCTAATGAGCTTCTGCAGCCACTTCAGTTTCTATTTATTTCAGAACTCCATGAGTCAGGTTTACAAAACTGTACATTCATTCAACAGCATTGAGGACAGGCCACTTAAATAGATCACTCACTCCATTCAGTTTAATACAAATTGATTCATATTGGCTGCTACCATGTCAGCTAATAAATTTGATATGAATATCTAAAGTTGCTAAATTCAATGGAGGCTGGAATAGAATGTGCTGAGAGATGTGCTTCTGATTGCAAGTATTCTGCTGAGATCAAATGCTCTTGGACATGGGTGGAATCATGTCTAGTCCTTTGCTTTGAAGCATGTGAGATTAAAAAGAGTAGAGGTTATGCACAGGAGGATAGGAAACTTGAAAATGGAAGAGGAGTAGAGTGAGAAGGGATTTGACGGGATATTATTTTCACACAGAGCAATTAACCTATTTCAAACAAAGTGAAGGTAAAGGGTTAATTGTAAAAATACACTAACTTTTCTTCACCTTAACTTTACCTCATGTTCATGGGATATCGGCATCACTAGCTAGGCCAACATTTATTTCCAATTCCTAGTTTCCCATGAGAAAATGGTGGTGACCCACTTTCTTGACTAGTGCAAACCATGTGGTGAAGCTACACTGACAATGCTGTTGTGGAGGGATTTCTAGAGTTTTGATTCAGTAACATTGATGGAGCCAGGATATATTTCTAAATCTGGATGGCGAGTGGCCTTGGAGGGGAACTTACAGGCAGTGGTGTTCCCATGTATCTGCTGCCCTTGTCCTTCTAGAAGGTAGTGCCAGTGGATTTTGAAGGTGCTGTCCAAAGAGCCTTGGTGATTGCTAGAATGCATCTTGTAGATTGTACACATTATTACCACAATGTGTCACTAGTGCAGGGAGTGGACATCAAAGGTTTTAGTTGGTGTGTCAGTCAAGTGGACTGCTTTGTCTTGTGTGACGTCAAGTTTCTTGAGTTTTATTAAAGTTAACTTCATCCAGACAATTGGCAATGATTTCATCACATTCCTGACTTGTACCTTGTAGATGGTAGACAGGCTTTGAGGAATCAGGAGGTGAACATACCCACTGTCGAATTTCTAGCTTTTGAACTCCTTTTGTAGCCACAGTATTTATGTAGTTAGTCCAGTTCAGTTTCTGTTCTATAATAATCCACGAGATGTCGATAGTGAGGGATTCAGAGATGGTAATATTATTGAATATCAAGGGAGGTGGTTAGATTCTCTCTTGCTCGAAATGGTCATTATTTGCCACCTGTTTTGTCACAAAAGTTATTTATCACTAATTGGGACATATGTTTGGTTTGGTGTCTGAGGAGTTGTGAACGGTACTGAAGATTGTGCAGTCATCAGTGAACATGCGCACTTCCAAATGTAGTCATTGACTATTTCTTCCTCTTTTTTGTTATTTTCTTGTCATCTTTTATTGGCTTTAAAAACCTTCCAAACCCTCTGGTTTTCTACTAATTTTGGTCACTTTATATGTTTTTATTTTCTTTCAGTTCGAAACCATCCTTCAACTATTTTGGTTCTGTCTGTTCACATTATAAATCTGAGATGACACAGACATGTTGAAGATTTAGGATACATGGCTACAGACTAAGACAAAGAAAATTTGCCAAAATTTCTCAGAAATGTTTTGGTACCATACACACTAAATATGTCTGACAAAGCATCACCATTTAAAGCACTTTTAAGGTAAGATGTGTGGCATATAGGTAGGAGGACCATCAACACATGTTTGAACCATTCAAACAAGCACTGTCAACAGAAACTTATATCCTTTGATACTCCAAACCATGGAAGAAAACAACCCTAGAAGATTACCACAGAATTCAATACATTTCGAAGAGGCCTAGGAGTGTGCATCATGCAGAGGGCAACATATTTGATTCTAAAGGTCTATTATCAGAAGCACAATCAAGTTATTCCAACATAGAGCATGACAGCTCTTTTATTCCATCTCACAAGATTCCATATGTGCCTGTTCCATATGCATTTCATTGTGAAAACTAGTCATAACACAGAAAGTAATTTGCCACAATCCACTGAACAGTTCACCACCTGTGGTATAATGCCTTCTAGAAAAAATGGAGGGTATGACTTTGACTTTTGTTATAAACCAGGTACCAGAATGCCTACACTTTGGGTCATGGGCTTATGTTATCAGCAAAGATAATATTTGGAAATTGTGTTATGTCAGCCCTGCTAAGTCATCACCAGTCCATGTTCCTAGAGATATGGGACAATCTTCTTGAAAGGCAAATGAAAGTGAAGATGAGCAAAATGCAGGTGTGAAACAATATTGAATCTGTACGTAGGACAGAAGGTCAGAGTCATACATCTTACCCAAGAGACAGGGTTACTTGCAGAGGCATCCAAGTGTGCAGAAATCCAATAAAGGCACAACACCGAACAAAGCAACCTTGGGGAGAAACAGGAACCATTCGAGGGAACTGCACGATACTCCAATTGTGCACAAAACACATACAAAAACAGACTTGGATAATGATGATGTGGAAGACTATCCAGCCGATAATCAACATTCTAATAATACACTGATGTCTAACACACCTATAAGCGGGGAACAATTAAATATAACATCTAAATCTTTCTAAAGCTACGGTAGCGCAAGGATTGTCAAACCACACATATGTTAAACAGTCTCATATCCTTAAACTCTTAAGTCTTTCAAGTTTTGTAAATTTACAAATAGATTTGTAACTATGATAATGTATACATACTTTAACTCTTAGTGTATCTAATTTTATCTTGGAAAAAGCATTGGGATACTGTTATCATGTTTTATGAGCTGTGTTGCTTTAAAAGCTGTAAACCACATGACCAATTGCCATGTGTATTCCAACAATAAGCAGTTCTAACTGGATGTTGCATACATTGTTATCATAACAGCAAGTTCCAGACTAGGCTGTTAATGAACCTGGTTTGAATTTCTCAAGTAAATTGAATTTATACTACTCAGTCTTTGGAAATATGACACACCACGCTATTACAGAATAGCTTCACCCATGTCAGCTTTTGATGGGTTGCAAACCTAAGAACCTTTCCTATACATGAATACCAAGTGGCATGTTACAGGACCAAAAACAGCCCCAAAAGAAATAAGGATGCTGCAAAGGAGGCTAAGACTGCACCTTCAAGCAGAGACATGGCTCTCACATGCTGCCTACATTGAAAGGAGGAAAGAAGGTATGGATCAGGGATCAGTAGTTAGGAGTGACTGTAATTGTGATATTACAGCAATTGAGAAGCTACCTTGTTCAGACAGAAACAAGTATCATCTAAAGAAACAGAAGTACCTTGATTTTATTGAAAATGATACCATTGGCCAGATGGCCTGTCTATAGGGATCCTCAGGAGGAAACAATGATGATGCATTTACTAATGATAGTAAGAAGGGGATAAAGACCCTCAGAGAAGGAGTTTGGAAACAAACAGATCACCAAAACTTCAAGATGAACTGTGTAGACATTTGAGGAGATTGGTAAAACCACACCAAAATGAGTCGCCATAAAAACAGAGGCTTTGGTGGGAGGTGTAGGAGAATGTGTCAATAGCAGGTGGAGGTAAAGACTTGAGGAGATTTGTAGAGTAACGAGTTAAATATCAACATTCTAAACATATCTACTGAGCGTGTACATAAGGAGCAATGTCATGATGATGTCAGATCACATGGGATTGATTCCTAATGGAAGAAGGCATGAGTGAAGCCTGCTGTACTATGCCTCTTGATATAGTTTCTAAATGCTAACAAATTGCATGAGCCTTATGTTTAGCACTCAAATGTCTCAAACTCTTCAAAGCTCTTAATGATATTCTTACAGTGATGAATAGCACATTAGGCATCATCCATTTTATCAAGTTGGTGTTCACTAAAACTTGTCACCTGTTGAAGCCTGAGCTACAATCTCACAGATGGAAGCAATACTGTATGGTGAGGGTGACCATGGTATGAACTTTCATTCTTTGGCTTCATTTCCAGCTGGAACAAGTGTTACTTGCAAACATTCCTAGTTTGCCATTTGTTTTGTATGAGACAATTCATTGGCATCCTGTAAGTCTTTATCCTGAAAGAGCTGGTAATTCTTCTATTGATTCTAAAATATTACATATGAACCTGTGACCAATGAGGATGTAACCGAGGTTGTGCTACCAAATCAAAATATCACTGAGCAGACTATTGGAGCACAATGTCTGCAGCCATTCTAAAATAACCCTGCAGTACCTGTTAGAATGCATGTCACAATTCGTAGGGATATACTACACCCTACCTGCCTCAACAGGATGAAGTCATGTTTTCATTAAATATGCAGGAACTGAAGAGAAGACAAAGACGTGAAAGAGGAGGAAAAACAAGATGAGGAGCAGGAGGAAGTGCAGAAGCAACAAACACAAGCCCTTTCTGGCCAATATATAGCTAGTTTTCTATCTGACTGTGATACTTGCGCAAGTAACCCCAATTCTCCAATATTTATTCATAGCAATTCTTTACTTTTTTTTCATCTGTTTCTGACCTTTTGGTGCAATGTTATCATACAAAAGAACTGTAATGATCAGAATGAGGGCCAGGTGGATCTCATTGTATATGAAATCCCTGACTGGTTTTGTTAATCTGGGCCAATGAGGCACCCCTGGCTGACATATATAAACAGGAGTCTCCGAGAGTCTCCTCATTCTGGGGAGTAGCTCTGAGCTAGCTGGTCAGAGTCCCTGTAATGTGCATGCATATATAAAGGGTAACTTGTTCACTGGATACTGGCCAATGTGCATTTATTCTAGGAACATAAAACAAGCTAAATTTATCAATGAAATCATCTAATATTTCACACAAAACTCAGCCTTGTGCATTCCCTGTGCTTTTGTCTCATGCATACGTTTTTGTGCTCCAGTTCTCTCTGAGGGTTTAAGAATACAAAAGTATGCCTTGTCCCCAACATAGAATTCCTACAGGCATGGGAATATATCACATTGTGATGTGAGAGATAAGAAATGGTTTATTGAATCTTGTGCCACCTGTTTGGGTACCTGACTGTCATGGCTGTGTCTGAATGCTGTGATTTGTGCAGGTAGGGCATGCAGGAATTTGATGCAGAACATAATGAGGTAAGGTATTTATATGTTAAGTTTGAATGATTATTGCTATAAGTGGTTGACAGAGGTGTGATGGGATTGTGTTGCACATCGACAGTTGGATATGACATTGAAGATACAATTGTTGATTTTCAGCAGTCATGTGAGGTCATTGACCTTTTTGTGGCACTTGGAGTTCTTGGGGCTACATTCTACAAATAATACTTCGGCTATATGGACCTGCATTGCTTTTTGTTTCCTTTAGTTTCCAGGAGTTTGTCTGGCCTCCTAGCTCCCTGTCAATACATGAGATCTTTTTTTACCCTATATCTCCTCAAACAAGAACTCTAGTGTAGGGTTACAGCCTGTCCAAAGAATATTGGCTCTATCACATAGTGTTCTCACTCTCAGTCTCTTTTGCAACTAGTTGTAGCATCTTCTGCAACCGTCCCTTGAAAATCCACAGGAAGCATAATGCCTGTGTACTGTCTCTATTGTAAGCAACTGGGCTGATCAATTGTACCCTTACTATACCCACATCCATTTTTCGGTCCTTGTAATTTGTAACTTCATTAATATTCCTCTGTTATCAATCTGAATTATTCCATCCACACAAAAGTGTAATAATGGTAACACTGAGTTAGGTTACAGATATGCCGTAACTGCACTGAGTGGTGTAACAATCACTTATACCTCTCATATACGATTCTGCAACTGGTTTGAAGACTTCTAATTTCAATTCCAAGAGGTAACCAGTCAAATTCAATTTGCTGAATAACATTCACAGATAATTGAGGGAAAAAAAATTTGGATACTACATAGTTGCACACAGTTCTATGCTCATGTGAATGCAATAAGAAGAGCTCATTGATGTTCATATCTGTTTGATGCAAGTTTCCAGATTTAGTTCAGTCCGAATCATTTAGCAAAATTTCTTAAAAAGGTTATAATATCAAATCTCTTCGATGATAAACAGGAGAATGGCTGGAAGCACTATCAAACAAAACTACTGTTTGTGTTATGAACAGCTGCACAAACACATTGGCATATTAAAAAAGAAGTCATTTATCAACTACTAGTAGGGTCATATCACTATTCATATAATTGCTACAAGAAAACAACAGTTCAATTTGAGATTCCAACATTACACTTCCTAGATTCAATTCAACATCGTGCATTATATTCATAATTGTATTGCTGCTATAAACAAAGCAGAAGTCATTTTGATTGAAAGATGTTAATCATTTCATTTTTCTAGTGGGAATTTAGTGTCAATAACTTTGAATTTAATATTGGCAATATTTACAGACAGACACTTGACACATTCCTTTGGCAACGATTTCAGTGGAACAATTAATATTTTTATTTTAAATATTAAAATCTTAGTAGTGAAATAGTGAATGAATATTCTAAGAGGGCTTGTTCCTAACACAAAGCCTCAATATTTACAACTACACATTGGAAAATTACTGACAAGCTCTCTGCGAATGTGTATCCATCAATGCACAGGAAATTGTAGACAGTATATCTATAAAATCTCAAATATGTCCTTACAAGCAGCAATCTATACAGCAAGATGATTTCAGAAAATCAGCCCTGTTAGTTGTTTTTTTATTAACATCTTCCAGATTAATTTCAAGGGTAAATGTACAGAGTGTTTTTGCCAGTGATCATTTTCCTTGAATCTGTATTTTCGATTATTTCATTCAAATTTACTTGAGCCTGATAACAGAGTTTGTTTCTTGTTATGATTATAATTGGTACACTGAAAATTAGTTGAAATAATTCTCCTTTCACTCCACTACTAATTTATTTTGTAAATATTCTTCACCTTGTTTATTGACTCAAGGCCCTTTCATGTTCCCATATTCTGTCCAGTTCTTGCTTTTCTTTTCTAAATGTTTGTCCTCAGTGCTCCCAATCCAATTTTCACATCCAGCATATGCAAAAAGGGAATTCAAACATATAAATTCAACAATTTCTTTCTTTTTTTCTGTTGATTAACATTAATGGATGAAAAACCATGGGGAACTCAACAAAAATACATGATGCAAAATGCAAAACTCTGCGCCAGGAGCATTGAAACCCAAAATTAACCCAATTGATTTATAATCCTATTGTTCAAGGTCAACATAAATAACTCAAGCAAGTTGCAACACATAACTACTTAAAAACTAAAAGAAGATGCTGCCCAAGTTGTAGTGAACGTCCAACCCCAACCTCAACATCAAACCGGCTGATAAGGGGGAAACATGGTGGTGTATAGCATACTGACCCCTACATTGTGAAGGCCAACTCTCCAAAACCTCCTCCTACCAACCCCTCGATTATGACTCTATCCCTGATCACCAAACAATTATCTTCCAGACCATCAATAAGCTCATCACCTCAAGAGAACTCCCACCCACAACTTCCAACCTCATCGTTCGCCAACCCCGCACCACCCATTTCTATCTCCTTCCCAAAATCCACAAACCTGACTGCCCTGGTCGACCCATTGTCTCTGCCTGCTCCTACCCAGCTGAACTCATCTCTGCTTACCTTGATTCTATTTATTTCCACCATGTCCAGGAACTCTCCACCTACATTCGCGATACTACCCATGCTCTCCACCTACTCCAAGACTTTCAATTCCCTGGTGCCCAGCACTTCATCTTCACCATAGACATCCAGTCTCTGTACACCTGTATCCCCCACACAGATGGCCTAAAAACCCTTCGCTACATCCTCTCCCTCAAGCCTATCCTGTTCCCCTCAACCAATACCCTCATCTGCTTAACGGAACTTGTCCTTACACTCAACATTGATGCCTTTAACACCTCCTACTTCCTACAAACTTAAGGGGCGACTATAGGCACCTGTATGGGTCCAAGCTATGCTTGTCTCTTTGTTGGATATGTGGAACAGTCCCTCTTCCGATGTTACACTAGCACCATCTCTCACTACTTCCTCCGCTACATTGACAACTGTATTGGCGCTGCCTCATGCTCAATTGAGGAGCTTGGACAATTCATCAACTTTACTAACACCTTTCACACCAATGTAAAATTTACCTGGACCACCTCCGATACCTTGCTCCCCTTCCTGGACCTCTCCATTTCCATCTCTGATAACCATCTCAGCACCGACAACTATTTCAAACCCTCACTGAACTCCATAGCTACCTTGACTACACCTCCTCTCACCCACCCTCCTGCAAGAGTGTGATACCTTACTCCCAATTCCTCCTTCTCCGCCGCAAAGGCTCCCAAGATGGAGCGTTCCACTCCCAGGCATCCCAGATGTCCTCTTACTTCAAGGATTGCAACTTCGTCCCTCCGTTGATTCATAATGCCCTCAACTGCATTTCCTGCATTTCCCACACTTCTGCCCTCAAATGTCCCTCCCCCAACAAAAATAAGGACAGAATCCCCCTTGTTCTCACATACCAACCCACTAACCTACACATCCAGTGCATCATCCTCCGCCACTTCTGCCACCTGCAATCCGATCCCACTACTAAAGAGATATTTCCCTCCCCACCCCTATTTGTCTTTCATAGGGACTGCTGACTTGGGAGTCTACAGCCTGATGGCCTAAACATAGAATTCACCAATTTCAAAACGTTCCCATCCCCCAGCCTCATCCCATGTTCATCTTCCCTCTCATCCCAGCTCTTTGATCTGACACAACCCGTCCATTTTCTTTATCACCTATCCACCCCACCCTTCCAACTGACCAGTCTCCACTGCCCCCTACTTGCATCTGCATCGATCTATCACCATCCCAACTACCTTCCCCAGGCAACTCGCAGCCCCCCCACTCCCATTTATTGCTGAGCACCCTTCTCCCTCCCCAGTCCTGATGAAGGGTATAAACTCGAAATGTTGACTTTCTTGCTCCTCTGATGCTGCGTGATCTGCTTTGTACCTCCAGCTCCATACTGTGTTGTCTCTGACTCCAGCATCGGCAGTTCTTGCTGTCTCCGAAATAATTAAACTTGTTCTCTAATGCCTTGCATCTGCCAGAAGTGCAGTATATAGGGAAAGGGCAGCATGACTTATATTTGTTATATTAGTTACTTAATCAATTCATTAGTTTGTTGAAATACCTTTTGCTTTAGATCTATAAGAACATAGGAACCATTCAATGCGATCATGGTTGATTGATACTTTGATGTCTTTTACCTACCCATCCCCATAATCCTGTTATGCCATTAATAATCAAGAAACTATCAATCCGTACCTTAACATATTCGAAGACTGACCTTCCACAGCCCTATTTGTTAGATAATTCTTAAAGTTCACAAACCTCTGTGTTAAAAACTTCTTAGTTTGGACCTAAGCAACATTCTCCTTATTTTTAAATTGTGCGTCCTTGTTCTAGACTCCCCACCCAGAAGTGCTCTATTAATGCAAGTTGTTGTTGGTGTACAGACCCTTCCTTTCTCAGATACAAGTACAAACAAAATAATGTTATAAAATATTGTTTGAGCATCCTTGTCAGGACACATTAAATTCTGGGCATTTGGACCTATCTCTCTTCTTGCCAGATTAAAGGCTTCTCACTTATAGAAATATAAAAACATAGAAAATGGCAGCAACAGTATGCGATTCAGCCCTTCAAGTTTGTTCCACCATTCAATGTGATCATAACTATTCATCTAACTGAGTCGTCTGTTCCCACTTTTTCCCTGTACCCTTCAATCTTTTAGCCGCAAGAACTATATCAATTGCCTTCTTGAAATCATTCAATGTTTTAGTCTCAATTATTTTCTGTACCAGAGAATTCCACAGACTGAACACTCCCTGGGTGAAGAAATGTTTCCCAATCTCAGTCCAAAATGGTCTCAATCATATCCCCTTAGAATGCGATCTCTATTTCTAGACTGCCCATTCATTGAAAAATTCTTAAACAGTGAAGACCTGTTCTAAAATTAATTTTAGAAAAAATCCAGAAATCTGCTTAAATTTTACTGATTCTGTGGTCCTATTCTACGATGTAGAGTGGAACACAGTTTCATTGTCTACAATGTCAAACAAGTAATTGATTCAACAGATCAAGTTGCTTATTTGCTTGTAAATTGCATTCAACATAAAATTGCATTTCTAATAAATTCACGGACTTAGAACAAAATGGAAAGTATGCTATACATTGTTAAAATATATTGTTAATATTAAAATGTTGTTGACAGTTCAAAGTTTCTTTCCTATCACTGTTATGCATACACAAGATCATTTCTTCCTTTTACCCATTACCCCAACCATCACAGCAAATTGTTGTGAACTGGAAAAATCTTGTTGAAGATTTATCAGCAAGTTACAAGTTTATTGATGTGCTGTTTTGAGGAATAACATCTGGATATAGAAATTCAAAGATGACTTATAACTTTCATTGGAAGTGTGGAAAATTTCCATAAGCACTGGTTTTCCAAGAAAGATCTGGAAGTGATTGTGCATGTGAAATACGTGATTGAACAATGAGCATGACCAATAAAATAAGGGTAAATTAGTAACTCTTCTTCCTTGTTGTACTCTGTCTTATCATCCCCTTTACTTATTCTTCTTTCCACAGATTCTCCCTCCACTTCAACAAGTGGATCTTGTTAGAGCAGTAAGACACTTCCACCTCCAAATCACAGGATCAGCTGGATGAGCCACAAATCAGGAAGTAGAAGTCTCCCAGCTGAAAAGACTATGTTGCTTGAAAGAAGGGTTGTTTCGAGACTGAACCACTGATTGAACGATCTTGAGGGAAAGTGATATTGGACTTCTTACAGGGCAGAAATAACTTAACAGAGTCTTCAATATATCCACTAATATACAAGCCTGAGTACAGGTATACCTGATACCAGATCTTCTCACCTGTCCTCTCCATACCCTCCTTGAAAAGCTGTATGAGTTTAGAGGCTCTTGCTTTTGTTGGTTACCAGGGTCAGTGGGTGCCAATCCCGTATGTTCATCTACATTGTCCATGAGGGGCAATATCTAGTCTATGACAAGTTCCTGTGGTTATGGGTATAGGACTTTAAGGCAGATTGTGGTGGATTGCAGTATTTCTGATCATAGACACATCACTCTATGTGAGAGCATGGGGTTGGTTGCTCCCACATTGAGTTTAAATCCTGTCTCATGTGTATTGATGAAGAGCACTATGCTCTCAATATCCATTGCCATCTTGGCTACCTCTCCTGGGAATGACTCTTCAGCTGGGAGACGTCTACTTTCTGATTTGTGGCTCATCCAGCTGATCCTGTGATTTGGAGGTGGAAGCATCTTACTGCTCTAAAATGAGCTTTTCTCCCCCAGGCATGGCAACCCATGTTGGTGGCAGGATATACTCCACACACTTTAGGCACCATCTGGAACAGATGGTATTGGTGGCTGTCGTGCTGACTTCTGCTCAGGCTTGTATATTAGTGGATATATTGAAGGCTCTGTTAAGTTATTTCTGCCCTGTAAGAAGTCCGATATCACTTTCCCTCAAGATGGTTCAATCAGCGGTTCAGTCTCAAAACAACTCTTCTCTCAAGCAACATAGTAACAATTGTCTGGGAGTTGGTTTAAGTCATTCACAACTGAGTCTATGCTTTCTTCTAGGTCCTATTTGCATCTGTTAAACATAGCATGCTCAAGCACAACATGCTGCCCAATATGGAAGTGTTTATCAAAAACATTGAGTGCCTGGTCATGTGTCACTGGACTTAATGATTTTTTGTCATGTCAGTATGGAATCAGGGCAACTCCACACAAAGTGTTAGAACAGATTGACCTGTCCTCTGTAAAGTTTGGGTGAAAGGCCTGAGGTATATCTGTAGCACCGGAATGTTTAGCACCAATTGCAGCTTTGCATAGCCTGGTTTACTTTGCAATACTTTGTACCAGGCATCAGGATAAATTTTCCTTCAATAATTTGGCATACCATTTGGGTTTTTTATTGCAATTTTTGTCATTTTTGCTTACTGCTGGTTACAGCCTATTCTGTTTTTTATCAGATGTCCCTTCTATGTGAATCTCTCTGTTCTATGTCTTGCTTACTGCTGGGGTCTATCGGCTCCCATGTTCTTTCATTTGCTGCAAAAGGATTCTGCCTGTTCCATGTTTGCCAGTTTTCGCTATATTTTGTTGATGTGGCCTGTCGACTGAAACTGTCTGCTCTGATCTCTGCCAGTTACATTTACCTCTTTCATCAGTTTTCTCCTTGCCTCACGTTTTAATGTAGGAACATGGCTGTTGATGCTTGCCTTTATTTCAACTTTCCAGGTAATGCAAGTTACCACCGTTTTCCAATCCCACTGTTCAGAGAAAGGTTTCTCCTCTGCCAATATGTTGCAAACTTGCTCCGAGATGGACAGCAGGAACTGTGCGTTTGCAGCCAGACCCTTTTATTGAACCATACATAATTTTTACAGAGTAGAGTAAAGTCTCTGCTCAATCATCTTAAAGCAAAATCTACCATACACTTAATATAATGTGATCTGTGGTAGTGCTAGTGATCTCATTAGCTATCCTATTGATAGCTGCTTCCCCAATACTCCAAACAGACTATACTAGCCATAGTTCATTTGTCTTTTCCTCTTGCCTTCGTAGAGGACCTTATTCCATAATGACAGTTATCTATGTTTAGAGGTGTTTTGGGATTAGCTAAGCGCAGTACATGAATTCGGCTTACATATTACAAGATTGCATGTGCCTCGCCTTGAGTAATTTTATGAGAGTAAGGAACAGAGAAAAATGATGAAATGCTCTTAAAGTCAAATGCTTAATCTAATAATAGCATCCTTGATTTTACCTAACTCCCTCCACCACTGATGCTCAGTAGCAGCAATGTGTGTTATCTACAAGATGCACTGCAGAAATTCACCAAAGATCTTCAGACAGCACCTTCCAAACCCATGACCACTTCCATCTAGAAGGACAAGGGCATCAGACATACAGGAACAGCACCACCTCCACATTCCTCTCCAAGTCACTCACCATCCTGACTTGGAAATATATCGCCGTTCTTTTGCTGGGTCCAAATCCTGGAATTCCCTCCCTAATAGCATTGTGGGTCAACCCACAGCAGGAGGAATGCAGCGGTTCAAGAATGCAGCTCACCACCACCTTCTCAAGGGCAACTAAGAATGGGCAAGAAATGCTGGCCAGCCAGCGACGCTCACATCCCACAAAATGAATAGAGAAAAAAAAATGACAGTTGCTAACACATGTCTGGCTTGTTTTACACCATCCTTCAAACAATTGTGGAAAAGCTGTGTGAACAATTAAAAAGAAAATATTCAACCCTAACTACCTAACATTTGAAGATCTCCCTGTTTTCCCAATCTCCATCCAATTTACAATTTCCGGCTATTGTCCTACTACCCCTGTATGTTGTAAGCTGATAAGTTGTTGTCTACTATGAGATCATCAAACACCCAAACATTCTAGCTTAATCTAAACTTGTTCACCTTGATTGTACCCCAAACTTTTCGGAAATCAAATTTCACTGGGAGGTGGCAGAATTTCCATGAGGCAAGGATAAGAACCTTTTACATCCCAAACTATTCAATAGTACCCTGAACTCTAATATTAAACAGTAATTAATTTGTCAGTGCCTTGACATGTACAAAACCTTTCACAGCTCCTGACACTACACATTGCGCTTCAGCTTAATTAAATCATCATTTTACATGCATTTGCAAAGAAAATACACGCCAAATTAATTTTATTGGTGAGTTACTTGAAAGCAAAAGTTCTTAATTGAAGAAAATAATTGAATGTATTAATAAAAGTAATAGCAGGTCTGCTGAATGTCAAAAAGAGGAATTATATCCAGCAAAATTATTTCTGCTGTTTGCTGGAATGATTTAAGTAAGGAATATAACTGACATATTCAACTTGTAGCAGCTTTAGACCATCACAGATTTGAGGGGATAGTTAGGAAACTTGCTAGAAATGTAAAAATGTTTGAAGGCACATAATATTTCTACAGCTATCAATTCCAAATTGGTTAAGTTTTCTTTCTCCTGCCAGTAGCTGTTTTTGCCCAATGATTGGTCCAAACAGAAAAAAAAACCTTCTTTGACTGGTGAAGGAAATGACTTTAGGTTAAAGTTTTCTTTGCTCAGTTTTGAAGTCCTTCTTATCTCCTAAAATTAGCAAATTCAGTTACTTAAAATAGGAAATATTAAATTGAACAAAAAAGGTACAAAAATTGAAGGTTGATGGAAGTTGCAGAAGTAAGAGTGGTGAAACCACATAGGTGAGGACAGGATTTGTAATGTAGCAGTATGGGAATAGGGATGCAATTGGTAGTTTGAAGCAAACAGAACTAAGCGAATAAGGACTGAGTCTGGGATAGGACATGGCTGGGGTATTGTACATTGAAGACAGAAATTTGTGAGGCCGGCAAAGAGAATTTTGAAATAACTTATTTCTACAGAAAACCCATGGAGACTGAGTGGCATGTGCGCTGCAGTCATCTGAAGGTTTCATTGTGGTATCCATGCAGTATTACGGTCAGTTCTCACTATTGCGCAGTCAGTTCAAAATATGAACTTTATTGGCAAGTGCCTGACATGGAGTTCAGAAACCTATAATGCATTTGCCAAGATCAGCAGCAGTAGCAAAA
>NC_063337.1:71356110-71366312 GCF_021869965.1 Rhincodon typus
TTTTTTTGCAGGAACTTTACATCATCAAAGCTGAAGGCAAAGCCTTCAAAGGGAAACAGATTCAAGAAATAAAGGAGACAGAATCTGACAAAATATGAAGTCTGGAGTGGTAGAATAGAGGTTATTTTCAGTTAGATACTTGATTACCAGTCATAAGTTCTGATTTGATCGAACAGCTCAATCCAGTAACACTGTAACCTTCATCAATTCAAGTCCAAGTTCCAGAGGAGATCAAATTGAAAATAGAAGTCAACTGCCAATCTGGGATACAAAGATATGGAAAGCTCTGAAACATTGTGCATTATCTAGAACCAAGAATGCTCCTTATTAACAGAAAATCATGTCTCAATTTTAAATGAATTTACAAGCTGGATGATGCAATGTGTTCAGAATTAAATTAATGAAATTGTTCAGGGGCTTGGGGAAGTTGTGGACTTAATGGACACAGCAGTAAAAAAAATTGCTGATTTCAATAAGCTCACGGCAGAACCTAGACAGAATGCAAACTCTCCTGTGGTTAGTTACATTGGAATTAAATAAATCATTCAATAAAATAAAAGGCGAGGAGAGCATTTACTAAAGGGCGCTGGGCGAAATGTTTTTTAAACTAAAGCCAGTTTAGAGTTCAAATTTCAAACTATAATAATATTCACAAGGAAACACAATCAAAAGCGCAACAAATAAACCAACTACACCACTTGAGAGTTGACACTTGAGATGTAGTCAGAAAATGGAAGCATTTGCAAATAAATGAAGCTAGATTGCACACAGCATAGTGAACAATCAATTCCAACACATTCAAATCTGCATTAGGTGTTTAGGGGATTAGGTAGGTGGTAGTTCAGTTCTCCACCTTCCAAAGAAGAGTTCCCAACAGCAATAAAAAATGCCATACCCAAAGCAATGAATATTTAACTGAACACAGAAAGGAAGCAGCAAAAATGTTTTAATGAGGAAATTGTTAAAAAACGGAAGATGTGAAAGAGTCATTCACGGATTAAGGACTTGGTTGAATGTAATAAAAATATAAGAAGGAAGAGTAAGCAATTCAGCCCCTTGAGCCTGCTCCGCCATTTAATATGATCATGGCTGATCTCATCTCAGCCTTAATTTCATTTTCCTACCTGCTCTCCATAACTCTTGAACTTTAAATTTATTTCATGTCCCAGCACTTTCAGGTCATGGATTTTACAGATTCACAATCCTTTGAGATAAGTAATTCCTTCTCTTCTCTGTTTTAGGATTTGGGTAATCCATGATGGAGGATGAGAAAAAATTGTGGCTGTAAGAGCTGTTCCTTTTTGAGGTTTTTCAATTTTGGAGCTGATTTTGTCAAAATCTAGGAGCAATAATTATTGTTTTATAAGCTGTTACATTATTTTGGAACTTTGGAAAAAAATACATCAAAACAACGGCACTTTAAAAAGTGGGAGAGGAGAGACAAAGCAGTGACCACTTGGGAAGTGAATTAAATGGAGAAGTAAACTGCAGAGCTGTCTGACCCAGCAGTGAACCTGTACAGCTGACTGCCTCTGCTGTTTGATTTCAAGTATCTCTGGACACCAGAGTTTGTCAAAGAAAGACAAACAAACAGTGCAGTAGGCGGTGCGTGTGTGGAATGAGCTGCCAGGGAGAGTGATGGAGGCTGGTACAATTACAACATTTAAATGGCATATGGATAGGTATATGGATAGGAAGGGTTTTGAGGGATATGGGCCAAATGCTAACAAATGGGACTAGATTAATTTAGGATATCTGGTCGGCATGGATGAGTTGGACCGAAGGGTCTGCTTCCATTCTGTACAGCTCTTTGACTCTAAATCAACTACTTCTTATCCTAAAACTATGACCTGCCATTCTCGATTGTTCCACAAGGAAAACATCCACTCTACTTTATCAATCCCCTTTATTATCTTATGTATCTCATTTAGATCTCCTCTCATTCTCCTAAAGCCTAGTGAGTATAGCCTAAATTGTTCAACCTCTCCTCATAAGCAAGCCTTTCAACTCTGGAATTAATCTAACAAACCTCTGAATTACCTCCCATGCAGTTACATCCTTACTCAATTAAGGGGACACCATACTCCAGGCACAGTCTCCACACCTCTGGACAGCATGCCACCCAGATCCATGCCTTCTACCTTATCCCTTTAATCCAGCATTTCCCATGGCCAATCCACCTAAACTACATATCTTTGAATTATGGGAGGAAGCCCTCACTGACATGGGGAGAATTGGACCTGATCCCCGCTACTGTGAGGCAGCAGTGCTAACCACTGAACCACCATGCCACCCCTAGGTATGGAGATGTATTGTGGTGATGATGTTGTTGGAGATAAAAAGTAAAGGACTAATGCCTGACCATGTATAGAAGAAGCTGTGTCATGGATGATGTTGTATTCACACGATTGTAAACAGTTAACTATATCTTTAATCCCAGAATATTTATTGAATATGTGAAAGGATTGATTACACTGATGTCAGATTACTTGGATCTGTAGCCTGAGTGTTTAAGGCTTCAATAGCTTATCATCTCTTTCCATGTTTTGTAAATAGATACTGTAATAATTTTCACTCAAAAGAGTGCAGACTATACTTTACTGCATGATACTAGTGGTGATCAAAACACAGAATTGGAGGTAAGTGATTGTAAGAGCCTAAAGCAAATCTGTGACAGTCTCATGATATGGGTAAACCCTGAGGCCTGCCCATTGATCTGACCACAGAAGTGGATGGGGTTGGGTGGGATTTACCCAAACAGAAGCTCAGTGAAGGGTACCGGTGAGCAACAAACAACAGGACCCACGGAGGCACTGAAATACAAAGGGGGAAGACCCATGCAAAAGCTGGAAAGTACAACAGGACACTTGCAGCACAGAACACAAGAAAGAAAAATAAAATCAATTGTCTGCAGGAAGTAGTAAATGGCCTGTGGACAAGGTAGACTCAGAAGAAGGCCTAACCCTGTACAAAAGATGATACTTGCCTTGGTAAACCATATCCCCCAGTGGTTCTTAACTGACATTGTCAGAATAAAAAAAATGTGAGAACGGAGAAAATCCTTAACCATTTGCCTGTGACGAAGAGAAAAGAAGAACTGAAAGATAGGGAGGATCTAATTTTTTTTAAAAAGTGATGGTCTGGTTCACAATGAAGAGTTCTCTGTAAAAAAAAGAGCAAACAATGATATTTGATCGTCTTCACCTCTGCACAGGAAGAACAATAAAAGATCTTGCCATGGAATTGTTGCAAATGGAAAGAAATTCTCCTTGGAAAAGCATAGTCGGGAACCACATAAAATCCTGCTGCTGGAACGAAATGGTTTAGATGCAGTCTATGTAGCTGTTCTGCTTCTGGGGATTTTAAAAAAAATTGTGCGAGGTAATGTCATTAATATCAGTAGTGTTAATATCACACCTTTCACAGCAAGAAGTTTCAGAAAAAGCCTAGGTTGGAGAGGTGAGGTTTCTAAAAGAAAAGGAAAGCTTACAATAATGTGGCAACTTTCACAAATTCAGAATGTCCCAAATGCCTTATAGTATAAAAAAAACTTCTGAAATGTCACCACAGATGTAATATTACCATGGCTCAGAAGAGGAGAAACACATTCAAAACCAAGAGCGAAAAATAAAGTTATTGTGAGACTGAAATTGGAGAAGTCTTCTCAGTATTTATTGCTTTTTAGAAAAGGAAAAACATGCTGAAATGTATGTTCAGTATCTAAAACCATATACTTAACATGCGAAAAGGTCACTGCTAGCTACAAGATCCTGAAAGTTAACAGTGATATAGTCAGCTGGTTTGACAGGTAAGTACAGTATTACTATCGTAATGTATGAATGTATAAGTTAGGAAGAGGAACAGGCCACTTGGTCCTTCATGCCTGCTCTGCCATTTAATAAGATCATGGCCGATCTGATTGTAGCCTTAACCCCATATTCCTGCCTATCCTGATAATATTTTAACTTTTTGCTTGACAAGAATCTATCTACGTCTGCCTTAAAAATATTCAAAGACTGCTTCTACCATTTTGTTAGGATGAGAGAGTTACAAAGACAATACACTGTAAGGAAATAAGATCATCTCATCTCTGTCTTAAATAGGCATCTACTAACTTTTATCTTATATCCTGCTATCTTTCTGGGGCTTTCTAATCTCTAAAACCATATTTCAAAGCACACCTATCAGAATTAGCTTTCCGTCCCTAGTGCCTCAGTTTTCTTTGTTTTCTTTCTCTGGGATAATAACTTTGAAAGAAAACACAATAAATTCTTAAATTGATAAATTCCCTGAATTACTAGTCAGAATCTTTGCTGGTGATCCAAGTTCAACCTTCTATAAATTTCTTCCTGACTGTTTCCCTAATAACTCTTTGACCAGATGATTTGTTATTGTGGAAAGGCTAAATTTGGTGCATGCGTTTACAAAATATGGAATTCTTGCCCACACCTTAAATTCCACCGCAACACCCATTCAAATTTATGTCATTAGAAGAATTATAAGAGAATGCAGTGGTCAGCTGATGCTTTTTCATATTCTTCATTAATTTGTTTTGTTAGATTTGCCTATTCTTCCATACCTGCATTTTTTTAATAAGATATTTAGCCTTTGACAAACAAGGTTTGGAAGCTGTCTATATATGTCTACATTTTATTTTCCCCTTCTACTTCTTATAATATGCCATTCACAATTGCCTAAAATGATGACAAATCAGGTTTTGTTAAGGGCATACAATAACATCCCAACTGCGTAAACTGCACATATAATGCCTTTCCAAAAATAATGGTGTAAACATGCTGTATGTCAAAATTAATTTGTTTCTTCCTTGAAAGAAAATTTGCTCAATAGCATAGATATCTCACTGGAGACTATATCTATTGAGCTAAAATGGCTTGCTCCAACAATTTTACATAGAATTCTAACACTATTTAGTGGCACCAATGTGGTATTATAATTAAATCTATAGTAAGCAGTAACTTTATGCTCCTTAAACTTGCATTGATCTTCACGATTGAATGAAACAGGATAATATTTTAAATGATCTGATCTGGACACTGCCAAAGTCTAAACACTATCCAACAGTGCACTATTTAAGTAATCCACAAGCTTCAGATATATCAGAGGACTAAAAGTCCTTGTGACTAATATAATTCATTTGAGTTCATCATGAACATTTTCTTGTCGCTGTTAATTTTCTTTGTCATGAATGCTGACATTCAATGTGAATTCAATGCATAATAATTTTTAATTGTTTTCCATTATTAAGATGGTTATTTTCTATCTGATTTTGTTTCCTTACTTCCAACATTTACAATCCCTTGCTATTGTGTTATAGTGTAGAAAGCCATGCGGAAGGATATAATGAAATCCAAACTTCATTCACTATTATAAGCATTTATTTGCATAGCTACAGATTTCTAAAATAAAACTTCCCAGGCTCCAACAGCCACAGATATACAAATTTAAGTGACTCTCTACATAAGAGTTCAAGTGAGTTCTCACTGATATCCACTACCTGCCTACAATTAAACAAAAGTTAAAAAAAATTCTCAAAATCCATAATTCTCCTGTGTGATGAACCCAGTTAAACAGATAAACACTGAGCAGGTTTCTGCACTCAGCAAATAAACCTACCATTTATTACAAATGAATCACTTCTGACTACAAGTAAACAATATACGAATGATAAACGTTTAAATCTACCCCTCCCCACCCCCCTCCAACACACAGACACGCACACGCACACTCAAACATACAGTCTTGGACAAACAAAAAAAAAATTAGATTTAATGAGTGGAGAAAAAAGTATTAGGGATACAGAGTTCAATAACATCAGTTGACTGAATTCAATGAGGTTTACATTTGCCTCATCTGAGTCCTTCTGATCCTCAATCTTCTTCTTTCCAACTCCTTTCAATTCTTTACTGTAGACACAGGGTGTTTGGTACACTAATTGTTCAGTCTTTCAGTTATTGGATAGAGGCAGCATCTTATAGGCAAATATTGAGTGACAATAGCTAGTTATTTTCCAATTCTTTATTCCTTCTCTGCAAGAAGAGAGAAATGTTGTCTTTTTAGAGTAAAAGACTTTCTGCCCTAAATTGTTCACACACAGGCTGTGTATTTGCCCAGGATCCCAAGCAGACATTTGTTGTAATGCTGATGATACCTGATCCACATAATTCAACCTAATTTTAAAAAAAGAAACTTAAAATCAGACTGCCTTTGTTAAAAGCTGTCCTGAAACACATGCACTGTACCAAAAACCCTTCTTTATCCTCTCCAAAAGCTTGAACAAGGCTACAGATCCAATACAACTCACAATGAGTCCTTGTAAATCATTTTAAAACTGCAACATCTTCCCTCATTCTTGGTTTCATGCAGTACTCTTTTCCCATTTTGGTCCTCAATCCAAAATAAAGAAGGATTAAAAGCTCTGGTCTTCACACTTAATTTTGATTTTCTTAATGCAGATATGGTAGTTAATTAAATATTGAAACTGTTATAATGCAACAGTAATTAGCAATACAAAAGAACGTAGCAATAGGTCTGTTATTCAAAAGGAAATTACCTATAAGCTTTGCTGATACTCTAAGCAATAATTGTGGCTACTATCAGCCACTGAACTTATGAAAGCCCAAGAAATTGGAAAATGATTTATCAGATGAACAACAAAGATAATGTTGTTAGTTAAGTCAAGCATATATGAAGCTCTAAAAGATACATGACCTCCTTTTCAGAAGAAAGATTAATTACCCAAATTGAGGGAAGTTTAAAGGCATGAACCAAAAATAAAGTGCACGTAATTTGATATAATGCATATTTTATAATGTTAGTAACTGGAAAAAATGGTCAATGGCAGCTTAACTATAATGAATGATTTCTATCTCCCAGGTATAAAGCCACTAACGAGCAATATAACTCATACAACTGCTGAGAATGTAGTTAATGAGCTTCAGGAAGTGCTGAACCAGTTACAAGTGTCTGGCTGATATGTTAGAAAAATCTGTTTTTCAGACTGCTTCTCAGGGGCCCAATCTAGTTGAGAGCATGATGACATTTCTAGGCAGACATTATAATGACGTTGATTGCTATTGAATGTAATGGATGCTGTGCCTGAAGCGAATCCTTGGCTCCTCGTCTGCTGATATTTTATCCTGAGCCATTTCTGTGGCAGTTTTTGTCAGTAGTTATTTGCCATTGTCTCCCACACTCAGAGCATTGTCAGAAGACAAGTGCAAAGTTCCCCTTAGAAGGAGCAGGAATCCAGATTGGGTATTGACATATTCTGAACCAAGCGACTACCATCTTCACCAAGTTGGGATGACTTGAGAGACCTTTAAAAATGGTCAGGATTTCTGACCCCATTACCATGTTTTTTTTTTGGTGGCCCTGTGGCCAAATGGCCCAGAGTCTGAATGGCAAGGCCTGATATCAGAATGGGTGACCTTTGAGCAGCCAGGACTTTCTGAATGGATCAAAAACAAAGCATCAGCACAAGACAAGAGCTGGTAAGGACAAGCTTGTATTTGCCCTGGAAAATGGAAATACAGAGCTCTGGGTTTCTGCCAGGACCACGTATGGAGAGTGGGACATGCCCTTAACATGAGGGTAGCCCCAGCATCTTCCATACATGACATCAGGGATCCCATTGGATGCAATGTCCTTGACTCAGAAGATTGATTGTTCTCCGCCCCTCAGCCATTCTGGAAAAATGAAACAAGAAAGGATAGGAATGGACACCTGGCACACATTCCTTCAGTGAGGACTCAAATTGGACCAGTAGTACTGTTCCGGCCACCTACATTTAGAGACATATTTACCACATGTGAGACCAATTTTTGCCAAGTTCATCAGAGCTGACCAAGTTAAACTGCAAGGAAAATACCTGCTCCTACTCTGGTAGCCAGTAATAGTTTTGATAAGAATTATGACAAAAACTTTAATTATTCCACCAATCATAAAGTTATGTAACAATATAATCATAAAAAGGTAGGGTTTTACCTTATAACTCCTTCTGTGTCTTAATTTTATTCACAAAATACACTAGAGTTGAATTACAATTCGACTCTGACCAATTTGTTGATCTCACGAGTATAATACAGGATCCTCAGCTTCCTGGCCCACAGACCGCAGTCAATGAAGATAAACAACAGCACCTCATCCACGATAATCCTCAACACTGGTGCCCCACATGGATTCGTACTCAGCCCCTACTGCACTCCCTGTACACTCACGACTGTGTAGCCAAATTTCATATGAACGCCATCTACAAATTTGCTGATGACACCATCATTGTAGGTTGGATATCGAACAATGGTGAGTCAGAATAGAGGAAGGGGATAAAGCGCTTGGTATCATGGTGCAATTATTACAATCTCTCTCCCAATGTCAGCCAAACAAAATAACTGATCAAGGTTTTTAGGAAGAAAGGGGGAGGACAGGTCCCTATCTACATTAATAGAGATAAGGTGGAAAGGGTTGAGAGGGTCAAGGTCCTAGGAGTGACGATAACCAATAATTTGTCCTGGGCCTCCAATGTAGATGCGATGGTCTAGAAGACATAACAATGCTTCTCCCTCGTCAGAAGGCTCAGGAAATTTGGCATGTTCATAAGGACCCTCACCAACTTTTGCAGATGAACTATAGAAAGCATTGTACCTGGGTGCATCACAACTTGGTACAGCAACAGCTCTTCCCAGGACCGTACAAAACTACAGAATAATACTCTCTTCCAAACTCGTTCAACAGGCAGAAGATACAGAAGCTTGAACACATGTCCCAACAGGTTCAGCAACAACTTCTTTCCAACTGTTATTAGATTGCTGAATGGACCTCTCTAATTTGAAATTGAATGTTGATCTTGCTTTTGTGCACCTCCCCTGTGGCCATAACCTACCATGCCTCGCTTTGTCTAAACACTCTATGATCTGTATGTCCTTGTATGTTATGATCTGACTGTACTGCTCACAAAACAAAACTTTTCACTGTACTCAGATACATGTGACAACAATAATTGAAATCAAATCTAATAGAACCCAAGTAAAACAAGCTTATGAAGAAACTGGTCAAAGTGTCCAAAGCAAGGGCAGCAGATCTTTCAAAGGTGCTGTTGTTTTGAGTTATGAATTGACACAAACTAATTCCCGAACTGACCAATTCCATTATGGAGATAAACAGGGCTTACTCTTCCACAATTTTCATAGAGAAGTGACAGAATTTTAAAGGGTCATGATTCATAATACATCACAGATGTCATGAACCACACTCTGAGTGAAAGGACATTCTGAGCGATAAATTCAAAAGTTTCTCCCCAGGAGCCCATTGCCAAGGTATGCCTCTTCTCCCAACAGTCATGGCCCATCATGCTAATTTGCAAGTGTATGACAGCCCCACACCCATGTACACACATCGATTGAAGCAGTGGACTCAATATGGCAGTTGGATGCATTAAAAAAAGAGTGGCTAATTCATTAGGTTTTAATATGTTAAAATAACTTACTTTCAACTGGAGAAGTTAAAGTTCTAATAATCACAGCTCTTCTATATGTAGAGACAACAAGGTGTAGAGCTGGATGAACACAGCAGGCCAAGCAGCATCATAGGAGCAGAAAGGCTGATGTTTCGGGCCCAGACCCTTCATCAGAAATGGGGGAGGGGAAGGGGGTTCGGAAATAAATAGGGAGAGAGTGGGAGGAGGATAGAAGATGGAAAGAGGAGAGGATAGGTGGAGAGGAAACAAACAGGTCGAAGAGGCGGGGATGGAGCCAGTAAAGGTGAGTGTAGGTGGGGAGTTAGGGAGGGGATAAGTCAGTCCAGGGAGGACGGACAGGTCAAGGGGGCGGGATGAGGTTAGTAGGTAGGAGATGGGGGTGGGGCTTGAGGTGGGAGGAGGGGATAGGTGGGAGGAAGAACAGGTTAGGGAGGCGGGGACGAGCTGGGCTGGTTTTGGGATGCGGTCGGGGGAGGGGAGATTTTGAAGCTTGTGAAGTCCACATTGATACCATTGGGCTGCAGGGTTCCCAAGCGGAATATGAGTTGCTGTTCCTGCACCCTTCGGGTGGCATCGTTGTGGCACTGCAGGAGGCCCAAGATGGACATGTCGTCTGAGGAATGGGAGGGGGAGTTGAAATGGTTCGCGACTGGGAGGTGCAGTTGTTTATTGCGAACCGAGCGTAGGTGTTCTGCAAAGCGGTCCCCGA
>NC_063337.1:71366812-71377862 GCF_021869965.1 Rhincodon typus
CAGAGGAGCAGGAAGGCTGATGTTTCAGGCCTAGACCCTTCTTCAGGTCTAGTCCCGAAACGTCAGCCTTCCTGCACCTCTGATGCAGCTTGGCCTGCTGTGTTCATCCAGCTCTACAGCTTGTTATCTCAGATTCTCCAGCATGTGCAGTTCCTACTATCTCTTACCTTATTGATGGTTGTCTGATACTTAATTATGGATTGTACGTGAGATGACTCACCATGACATTGTCTGCTAGGAGGATGGCAAAAATAAATGGATGAACAACATGGAGAAAACAAATGGAAATTAAATGTTCAATAAGTTTTTGTCCATGTTGATTTGGAGCGTGTCTTCACTTTGTTCCTGTTCATAACAGCAAGTGCACTGTCTTGAAATGTTGTAATGTTTGTTGAGTTAAATCGTGAAATGTGAAAATATCAATTTACTAAATTTCTCGCTCAAATAATTTGTGATTGCAGAGGAGTAGAATTTTGAAGTAGGAGTACTGTAAATGCACAAACTGCAGCTACATATTGCCAGCAGGTGATACCAGTATTACATTCTGCTGTTCAATCACTTGTGATTAAACCTCTCTCTTTTGCAGGCCACTGGTACTTGCTTTTAACTTCATGTAGCAGTACAATAACCAATATCAAATTATCAGACAGAACAATAAATACTCAATTTGCTGCTATCTACTACAGCATACAAAGCTTCTAAACAGCAAATTCAAGCAAAAGCAGTTTGTCATTTAGTAGGCCTTAATATGTGCTTGCTCAAAATACGCTCGTACAGTAAATGCACACAGGAAAGGTGAGGAATTACACCTAATATAAAATAATTTGATCATGCATTAGAATGTGAGACAGTGAACTTAGTAGAGGATGAGATCAACAATAATAAATGATACTTACTTGAGGCAGTTGGCATGTGCAAAACAAATGGGAGATTATAGACCACAAAATCAAAGCTTACAATAGAAATTTTCTGATGGCATGATGAATGAAAGATGACTTGGGATGAATGTTTTTTTTTCAGAACATTTCATGCATGTGATGCAGTAATACAAGTTTTCTGGTTGGCATGGTAAACTTTAATAATGGGAAGGATTCATTCATGGGACGTGGGTGTCACTGGCTGTGTCAGTAAGTATTGCCCACCCCTACTGCCCTTGAGAAGATTGTGGTGTAGTCACTGAGGGTGGCATGTTAGCTCAGTGGTTAGCACTACTGCCTCACAGCACCAGGGACCTGGGTTCAATTCCACCCTTAGGTGACTGTCTGTGTGGAGTTTGCATGTTCTCCCTGTGTCTGCATGGGCTTCCTCCAGGTGCTCCAGTTTCCTCCCACAGTCCAAAGATGTGCAGGCTAGGTGAATTGGCCATGCTAAATTGCCCCAAGTGTTCAGGGATGTGTAGATGAGGGGGTTTATAGGGGAATAGGTCTGGGTGGGATGCTGTGTGGACTTGTTGGGCTGAAGGGCCTGTTTCCACACTATGATTCTCAACCCAAAGTATTTCTGTCCATAGATACTGCTAGATCTGTTCATTTTCTCCAGCAATTTCAGTTTTCATTTCAGATTTAGAGCATCCACACGCAGTTCTTTGTTTTATTATTTGTTGTAAATAATCAGGAATTTAATTATGGTAATGCCATTGAATGTCAAGGTGTGATGGTTAGATTGCCTTTTGTTGGAGGTGGTCATTACTTGGCATTTGTGCAGCATGACTATCACTTGTCATTTTTCAGTCCAACTGTAGATATTGTCCAGGTTTTACTGCATTTGTACAGTGCCTAATAAGATATGAATAATGCTAAATATTGTGCAATTCCAGTAAGGAAGAATATCAATTCATGGACTAGCGCTTGGGGTTTCACTGGATAATTATTGTTTGCCAAATGCAGAAAACCTGAATTAATTCTCAGAGTTAATGGTCTTGGAGTTTAATGTATATCTACTCATCCATCTATTTTTGTGCACTGTTGTAGACCAGATAACCATATGAATAGACAATCTGTAAAGATGAAAGCTTCATGAACACTTGAGTTCAGAGTCTCGGCTAATGGTTTTTAAGGTTATATATAGTCATAGAGCTGTACAGCGTGGAAACAGACCCTTTGGTCCAACTCATCCATGCTGACTAGATATCCAAAGTAAATTTAATCCCATTTGCTAACATGTGGCCCATACCCTTCCTAATCATACACAACATTGAAAAGGCATCTGGATGGGTAATTGTACGAGCCTCCACAACTTCTTTTGGCAGCTCATTCCATATACACATCACCCTCTGCATGAAAAAGTTGCTCCTTAAGTCCCTTTTAAATATTTTCCCTCTCACTTTAAACCTATGCACTCTAGTATTGGACTCCCTCACCTGGGGAAACGATTTTGTCTATTCACCCTAGTCATGCCCCTCACGATTTTATGAGCATCTATAAAGGTCACCCGTCAGCCTCCGATGCTCCAGGGAAAATAGCCCCAGCCTATTCAGCCTCTCCCTATAGCTCAAACCCTCCAACACTGGCAAAATCATTGTAAATCTTTTGTGAACCCTTTCAAGTTTCACAACATCCTTCTTATAGCAAGGAGAACAGAATTGCACACAATATTCCAAAAGTGGCCTAAACAATGTCCTGTACAGCCTCAACATGACCTCCCAAATCCTATACTCAATGCACTGGCTAATAAAGGCAAGCATACCAAATGCCTTCTTCACAATGCTATCTACCTGGGACTCCACTTTCAAAGAACTATGAACCTGCACTCTGTGGTCTCTTTGTTCAGAAGCACTCCCAAGGACCTTACCATTAAGTGTATAAGTTCCACCCTGATTTGCCTTTCCAAAGCGCGGCACCTCACAGTTCTCTAAATTAAACTCCATCTGCCGCTACTTAGCCCATTGGCCCATCTGATCAAGACCTCATTGTACTCTAAGGTAACCTTCCTCGTTGTCCACTACACCTCCAGTTTTGGTGTCATCTGCAAACTTACTAACCATGCCTCCTATGATCACATCCAAATCATTGATATAAATGATGAAAAGCAGTGGACCCAGCACTGATCCTTGTGGCACACCACTGGTCTCTGGCCTCCAGTCTCAAAGGCAACTCTCCAACACCACCCTCTGTCTTCCATCTTTGAGCCAGTCTGTGCTCAGATGGCTAGTTCTTGCTGTATTCCATGTGATAGAGATGCCAAGGGCTCTTTATGATGGCTCCAGAAGGTCACTTCTAAGAGACAATCTCTATTTTTCTATTAACTCGTGGTATGGCTGCTAATGAAAAAGTTGCAAATTTGCCTACTCTGTAGAACCATTTCTGTCAGCTGGCAATTCTTGAGACATTTCATGCTTATTGTATTTGAACATGTTAAGCATTAGTAAGATCCTAATGCCTCTCTCACTTTCCTTCTTAGCTGTTTGTATACCACTCAAACAGTACCTATTTCTACAGCTGTGCATTAACCTATTTTTTCATTCTTTATATTGTATTTATGTCCTGATTGAATTGTGTTTTGCGCATTAAATTCAACTCATTTTTATTTCTCAAATTCCATATGAGTATACATATTTGAAATTATCTGTAAAGTTGACTACTTGGCTGTAGGTTTCTGAATTCAGTTGCATATCTAAATTAGGGATGCAATTTCAAACAATGGGGATCTCCACATCAATGCTATCTTCTAACAAGCATCTGTTGCTTTCTATCTTTCAACCACACTTTTTTTCACCATTCTGACTCCATTAACCCTTCCAACAATGACTGTCAATGCTTCACAAATTTCCTTCGGACGCAGCCCCTTTGTCAAGTGTAATGAGGGAGCAGGGTACACAGACACAGTTTATAGGCAGAGAAATCAAGGGCAGAAGAGATCAAAGGACCATACAATTGGTGTGAGTGGAGTGTCAGATGATAAGTCTCTGCAGGTGACCAAGAATGTTAGACAGTGTGTAAAGTGTTTATAAAGTCAATGTCAGTGCTGTCCTGTCATGACAATCAGGCAGAGCCATAGGAATATGCTAAAGGTGACATCTCAGGTCAGACACTGAATCGTAGGTGTGAGGCTTCGTTCAGAATCTATATCCAAGTTTTAAGCTAGAAGCAGGCTGGTTTCATTCCAAAAGCTAGAATTTATAAGATGCCACCCTGACTGACTGTGACTACACTTAGTGTGTTTTTTGAACAAAGTAGAATGTATCTGCAAATAAACAAACATCTTGGATGAAATGATTGTGCGTGTGTGTGTGTGCGCACGCACGTACGAGACAGAGTGCACGAGAGGGGAAGGGAGAGAGAGAGCGTGTGCAAGAGGGAGAGGGGAGAGAGAAAGAGAGTGCATGACCGCACGAGGGAGAGTGCACGAGAGCGAATGAGCGAGAGCCGCAGTGCGATCCCACCAGCATGCGAGGACAGCGAGCACGCGAGTGAGGGAGGGAGGGAGGGAGGGAGAGAGAGTGCACGAGACGAGAGCGAGTGTGTGTGTGAGAGACGCTGTGTGAGTGTGTGTGTGGTGTGTGTGTGTGTGAGAGAGGTGTGTGCATGAGAGAGAGAGGGAAAGAGAGAATGAGAGAGAGAGAGAGAGAAAGTTTGTGTGAGAGACAGTGTGCGCACACGCTCGCATGTGATATATGCATCTCCATCAAAACCATCACCTCAGTACATCACTCTACTGTAAGCCCACAGATAACCTCACGATGCTGCACTTCTCTAGCTTCCACCCTAAACATATTAAAGAAGCTATCCCCTATAGACAGGCCCTGCACATTCACAGGATCTGCTCAGATGAGGAGGAATGCGACAGATACCTGAAGGTTTTGAAAGACCCCCTCATAAGAATGGGATACGATGCTCAACTCATTGGTCACCAGTTCCAAATTGCCACAGCAAAAAACCGCAATGACCTCCTCAGAAGGCAGGATAAGACCGTTAGAGTACCCTTTGTCATCCAGTATTTTCCTGGAGCAGAGAAACTACGCCATGTTCTTTGGAACGTTCAACACATCATCAATGATGATGAGCATCTGGCCAAGATCTTCCCTACGCCTCCACTTCTCACCTTCAAACAACCACCAAACCTTAAACAGACCATGGTTCGCAGCAAACTACACAGCCTTCAGGACAATATCAACCACAACATCACACAACCCTGTAATGGCAACATCTGGAAGACATGCCAGATTATCCACATGGACATTACCATCACACATGGGAACACCAGCCACCATGTTAACTGCAGGTACTCATGTGACTTGACCAATGTTGTCTGTCTCATACGCTGCAGGCAAGGATGACCCAAGGCATGGTATATTGGCAAAACCATGCAGACGCTATGACAACGGATGATTAGACATATTGTAACAATCACCAAACAGGAATGTTCCTTCTCAGTCGGGGAACACTTCAGTGGTAAAGTGCATTCAGCCTCTGATCTTCAGGTAATTGTCCTCCAAGATGGACTCCGAGGTACACAACAACGCAGAATCGCTGAGCAGAGTCTGATAGCCAAGTTTCATACTTATGAGAATGGCCTCAACCACAATCTTAGATTCATGTTGTGCTACAGGTGACACCACCATTCTGTTCCATATCTGTAAACTCTTCCTTACTTTCCTGTTCTGACCGCATCACCTTGATAAATTGTTATGATCTCTCTAGCTTACTTAGTTTGTACAGTTTTGAATTCCTCCCTCTCTCCCTCCCTCCCTCCCTCCCCCATTTCATTCAAGATGCTTGTTTATTTGCAGATACATTCTATTTTGTTCAAAAAACACACTGAGTGTAGTCACAGATTCTGAACGAAGCCTCACACCTACGATTCAGTGTCTGACCTGAGATGTCACCTTTAGCATATTCCTATGGCTCTGCCTGATTGTCATGACAGCACAGCACTGACATTGACTTTATAAACACTTTACACACTGTCTAACACTCTTGGTCGCCTGCAGAGACTTATTATCTGACACTCCACTCACACCACTTGTATGATCTTTTGATCTCTCTGCCTATAACCTGTGTCTGTGTGCCCTGCTCTCTCACTGCACCTGACGAAGGGGCTATGGTCCAAAAACTTGTGTGATTCCAAATAAACCTGTTGGATTATAACCTGGTGTCGTATGACTTCTGACTTTGTCCATCCCAGTCCAACACTGGCATCTCATCATAAATTTCCTCTCTTACCTGCCTTGATACTTTGGGATAAATACTATCCATCAGGGAAAATGTGATTTATAGTAAAATCGTTTAGAATGTCCAGGAGTTCAATCCTTTTCATATCAATATTATTAGTTCTTGTGGTTGGTTGGCTCATTGTTCCGCAGATGTTTCATTACTCTGCTGGGTAACATCATTAGTGCAGCCTCCGATGAAACGCTGTTGTGTTTTCCTGCCTGGTATTTAAACTCTGGTGTCCGTTGAGCTGGATTATCTCACTTCCGGTTTTCCTTTGCAATGGATTGTATATGGGGCCTACGTGTTTATTGATGGCTTTCTTAGTGGAGAACCAGGCTTCTCGGAGTTCCCGCGCTTGTCTCTGCTTCGCCTGTCCTAGGATCCTGGTGTTGTCCCAATTGAACCGGTGGATAAGGAGAACCACCAATTCGATTGGGACAATACCAGGATCCTAGGACAGGCAAAGCAGAGACAAGCACGGGAATTCCTAGAAGCCTGGTTCTCCACTAAGAAAGGCATCAATAAACACATAGAGCTCAACCTCATATACATTCCACTACAAAGGAGAACCAGAAGTGAGGTAATCCAGCTCAAAGGACACCAGAGTTTAAAAATCAGGCGGGAAAACACAACAGCGCTTCATCGGAGGCTACACTGATGATGTTACCCAGCAGGGTAATGAAACGTCAACGGAACAACAAGCCAGCTCGACGAGCCAACCAACCACAACATCCTCTACCCGAGCTACAAATCTACTCTAAAAAAAATTATTAGTTCTATTCAACTAACTTACACATCAAGTGCAGAATGTTATGGCAAAGTATGCATTACTGGTTTGCAGTGAAAAAAATAACACACACAATAGTGTTGAATTAGTGGAACTATACATTAAAAATCTACAAAGGTTGTACTGTTACTGAAAAACGTATTGATCAGACCTTATTTGCAGTACCGTGTACCTCTGGTCAGATAATAATAAACATATTATTTTGTTTGATGTACAGAGGAGAGAAACACATATTACCAATATTAATTAGAGTAATGAGTATTTGCATTACATGGCAAGATTGACAACCCTAGGTGCTTTTCTTTCAAAACTAAGGAATTTGATATATTTGAAAACAATTGATTAAACGCATTCAGCAATTTATTTGCAACTTATCATCAAAGTTCCAATGTATAATGACACATATCTGGAACAGTTGGGGCTCAGAACCAAGCCTTCTGTCTCATAAGTAGGGAGACCACTATTACACTACAAGAGCACCTGCAGCACAACTTCAAACTATGCTATTTGGGATAATAAGATAAATAACAAGGGAACTTAAAAAAAAAACTAGGTTTCAACTGAAGCACAGTACACCAAAACAAGTCATTGCTTAGTTCTTTGCATAGTTGTTTGTTGGATAAAGTATGAGTGGAAACTAACAGCATAGCTTTCATTAAAACAAGAACTGTGAATTCTGGAGATGTGAAACACAAACAGAAATTACTGGAATAACTCAACCAGTCAGGTAGCATCTGTGGGAAGAAAACAGAGTTAATGTTTTGAGTCTGGCGACAGACTTGCTGAATTTCTGAGATAACAAGGTGTAGAGCTGGATGAACACAGCAGGCCAAGCAGCATCATAGGAGCAGGAAGGCTGACATTTCAGGCCTAGACCCTTCATCAGAAATGGGGGAGGGGAAGGGGGTTCTGAAATAAATAGGGAGAGAGGAGAAGAATTTCTATTTTTCATAGACTCCCTGCAGTGTGGAAACAGGCCATTCAGCCCCACAAGTCCACATCACCCCTCCAAACAGCATCCCACCCAGACCCATTCCCCTGTCTTTCCCCATATCCAACCCACCTAACCTAACCTAAACATCCTAGGACACTATGGGCAATTTAGCATAGCCAATCCACCTACACTTCACATCTTTGGACTGTGAGAGGAAACCAATGGAGACACAGGGAGAATGTGTAAACTCCACACAGACAGTCACCCAAGGCTGGAATTAAACCCAGGTCCCTAGTGATGTGAGGCAGTAGTGCTAACCACTGAACCACCATGACACCATTTGTTTCAGAGCACAGCTTTTAACATATACTACACCTATATAACATCTTTAGCATACACAACTTGACCATTGTGGCCTGTGTATTGAATTACAAATATATCAAAATGATTTAAATAATGGCGATGAATATACTGAGTTACAAGCAAAGTTTATACGTTGCGTAACATATGCTGGTACACAGTTTAAAATGTAAGTTCTCCATAAAGTAATTCTGATGACCCAGGATGCCTTTGATCTTTGAAACAATTCCAAATACTATAAATTTTCATGTGCTGATGGTGCTTGTGCAATCATGTACATTTTCTGCATATTGATTCAAAAGTGAATCATTAACACCGGTGAAGGAACACACTGACTTATATTAGCTCCTCACTCTCTGTTATAATAACACGATTTTTTTTTTGCAACAGGCAATGGAATTTCTTTTCCACGATTATGTTTTGATCCCAATTGCTTTACTGTGAATTCAACTTTTCCACAGGGATTAATTTCTCTAAAAGTTGTATACAATGATGAAGAGTTATCATTTCCAAACAAAAATGTAAGCATATTTAATTAAATTATATACAGATAGATACAGCAATTGAAACTGTAAAGGAAAAGCAGAAATAAAATGACAGTATTCCTTAGGCTTATTGGTTTTGGGACCAATTTCTACTCTTAATCCTAGGTAGCTATGATAATACCCTGCCACTCAATTTCAAATATTAAAAAGAGAAAATCCATGATATTATGAAGCTCCAACTTTGTTTGCTTTGCCAGATACTGAAATAGCTCTGTCCTTGGAATGGAATTTATATTATTTGTCAATTAGTTTTAATTAATTCCATTTTATGTAAAGTATCACAGAATCATGGAATGGTTTCAGCACAAGGGACAATTTTTGTTCAGTCAAGCCTTTGCCAGCTGTCCTCAATAACACCCACAGTCCCATACCCCTGTGTTTTTCCCTTTATGCTATGCAATTTATTTTTCACTTCAGATAATGACACAATCCTCTTTTGAAGCTACGATTGAATCTGTCTCCACCACACTCTCAGGCAGCGCATTCCAGATCCTAACCACTTGCCGGGTTATGAAGCTTCTGCTCACATCATGGCAGCTTTTTTTACCACTTACCTAACATCGGTGTCCTCTGATTCTTGCTTCTTCGGGCAACGGGAACAAGTTTCTCCCAATCTACTCCATCCAGGTCATTTTCGGTTCTGAACACCTCTAACAGATATCCTCCTAATCTTCTCTTCTCCAAGGAAGACAGTCCTAGCTTCCCTGAACTATCCACGTGAGGCACATCATAAAATAAACTCTTTCGCCTCCTTGAGGACAAGGCCATGCACCAATGGGGACTGCTAACACATGGCAGACTATTGCAATGAAAGATGATGAGGTCAGCAACTTGGTGGTGTCTGGTTACTAACTGAGCACCTCTGCTGCCACTATGACATGTTACCAAAGCATCATATCGACAAACATCCAACCCGACCTGTCTTGCTACCCTCAAGGAAGTAGGATTCACACACTAACTTTTCTCCCTTCTCTTTCACAAATGCAACACAACATTGGAGGGCACAGAAGGACAAAGATGATAATTAAGGTATTGGTAAGTGGGAGATGATATTTTGTCATTAAGATCAGGAAGAAAAAGTGAAGATCAACACCAACCTGCCCCATCCTTGAAAATTCAGTCTCCCATACACTCACCTACCTCCCACCACTGACCTTCTTTATCCAGGTGCCTGTATCCAATGAAGCATATCCTAGAGATGCTCACCCGAGGCTAGGAGTACAGACGTAATGCAAAAAAAAACAGAAATCGCTGCAGAAATTTAGCAGGTCTGGCAGTATCTATAGAGAGAAGACACAGTTGACATTTCAAGTTCAGTGGCTCTTCTTTAGAACTGATAACAGCTAAGAAAAGGTGGAATTTATACTGATGACAGGCGATAAGGGAATGGGAGATAGTGAGTGGATAGGTGGAGAGGGAATCCAGAGAGAGCAAGCGAGAGAGAAAGGGATTGAAATAATAAACTAAGGAATAAAAGAAAGAAAAAGGGAAGAAAAGAAGCTAGGTAAGTGATAATGAGGGCTATGAATGGATGAAAATGGATTTGCTGCATTGAAAGCATCTCATGCCATGTCAGGACATGTGATGTGGGGGTAGTTAATAGACATGGAAGAGGCTGTTCATGTTCTAAAATTATTGAACTTGATATTGAGTCCTGAAAGCTGTCATGTCCCCAAGCGGAAGATGAGGTGTTGCTCTTCCAGCTTGTGCTGTGCCTTGCTGGAGCACTGCAGCAGGTCTGAGACAGAAATCTTGGTCAGGGAACATGATGGAGTGTTGAAGTGGTAGGCAACTGGAAGCTCAGGGTCATTTTTATGGAGAGAACATATATGATCTGCAAAGCGGTCACCCAGTCTGCCTTTCATCGCTCCAGTGTACAGGGGACCACATGTTACTTTGGACTCCAGATATTCACAATATATATTCATAATGTTGATGAAAGTACTGAGTATAATATCCCCCAGTTTGCAGATGACATAAAGTTAGATGTGACGATAAGCTATGAGGAGGGTGCAGAGACGCTTCTGAGAGATTTGGACAAGTTGAGAGAGTGGATCAATGTACAACACATATAGTACAGTGTGGATAAGTGTAAGGCTGTCTACCTTGAAAGCAAAATCAGGAATTCATTATTATCAAAATGACAATAGAATGGGATAGGTGAGGTGCGACAAGACCTAGGTGTCCCCATATACCATTCACTGAAAGAAAGCATGTAGCTGCAGCAGAGATAGTAGGAACTGCAGATGCTGGAGAATCCGAGACAACAAGG
>NC_063337.1:71378362-71396846 GCF_021869965.1 Rhincodon typus
GACGTTTCAGGTCTGGACCCTTTTCTGAAGAAGGGTCCAGACCCGAAACGTCAGCTTTCCTGCTCCTCTGATGCTTGGCCTGCTGTGTTCATCCAGCTCTACACCTTGTTATCTCTTCTATGAATAAGATGTGTTTCTGAACAAAAAGCATATCACAAATAATTTATAGATCATAAGATTTCATTGTTGAGTATAATCTGTCACACTTTGAATACATCTTGGTCAGAAGCATTGTTGTTGATGACCTGCAGAATTCCTTCATGATTTTTTAAATCATTCATGTTATGTAGATGTCACTGGCTAGGCAAGAATTTGTTGCCCATCCCTAATTCCAGAGAGGGCAATTGAGAGTCAACCACATCTCTGAGAGTCTGGAGACGCATGTAGGCCAACCCAGGTAAGGATGGCAGATTTCTTTCCCTAAAAGGCATTAGTGAACCAGATGGGTTTCCCTTCAATCAGCAATGGTTTCATGGCCATCTTTCAATTCTTTATTTTTTCCCCCAGATTTTTTTTTTTAACTGAATTCAAATTCCACCATTGGCAGGAATTGAACCTGTATCCCCAGAACATTACCTAGGTTTCTGGATTAATACTCTAGTGATAATACCACTAGGCCATTGACTCACCTGAAGTGTTCTTGAGTTTACTCTTTATCAGTAATCAGGACTGTAGATGAGGTTAGTAGCAAACAAGACAACTCCCCATCACTATAAGAAAAAGAATCCGGCAGAGGGAAGTTTTTCTAATCTTCTGGTTGAAGATGACCAACTTCTTGAAGGATGTGCTGCCATCATAATCTTGGGAAGTGCATTATTAACATTAACCCTTGCACTCTGGCATAGATCTTCTCGGAATATCTGGGTGATTTTCTACAGCTTGCTATATTGCACTCTCTCCCCTAAACTCTTGCAATATATTTCTTTAACTTTTCCAGAACTTCTTCACTGGACTGGAAACTCTGTTAAGTTTCACAGGTTTGCCATCTTTGTGGCATATACATTAATATCAGTAGTGATGTTAAGTCAGTACACAAATGAGAACACCACCACTGTCAAGTTCCCCTCCAAGCCACTTACCATTCTGACTTGGAAATATATTACTGTTCCTTCACTGTCTCTGGGTCAAAATCCTCAAATTCCCTCCCAAATGGCATTGTAGGTCAAGCCATAGTGGGTCAACTGCAGTGCTTCAAGAAGGCAGCTCACCACCACTTTTTCAAGGGGAAATAGGAAAGGGCAATAAATGTTGCCAGCCAGCAAAGCCCACATCCCACAAATGAATTAAAAAAAAAAAAAAATCCTAGCTGTGGAGATGAGCAGCTGTTGTTCTTTACAGAAGTGCTAGTCAAAGAACCTAATCAGGAGACCAAATTTTCCTCAGGATCACATGCATTGGTTCACAGCTCCGGAACCAAAACACAAACATCATTTGTGATATGAATAATGGCAGTGGGTAACAGTGACACTTCCAGCCTGAGGGGGATTCTAGATCAATTGTGATCACATTTCTTTCATGTGCTATGTAGATGGGAAACAACTATCAAGTCTAGCAAAAACAGCTGAAGTGTAATTTAATTCACTGTCAATGAACTTCCTAGTGTGAAGAGAAAGAGTCTGGATAGTGCCATCTCTGACAATCTCTAGTTTCATGAGAGAAATCCATGTATGAGTTCTTACCTAGAGCTATTTTGTAAGATGTGAAAAGTTGTATATGCTTGGCCCTGATGTGTGCAGTGATTGTTGCAGAAGAGAAATCAATGTCAAGGTGGAATTGACCTTTGTTCCACAAAAGTTATTCAACAAAGCCTTCAACATGAAATATTTTAATGGTGAATGTCCTGCTGTCTGAAATCAGAACGCCACAAATTTTGGAAACAGATGGCGGTCATACCAGGGTTATGTCCATTTGACCCTGAGAATGTTGATGGGCCTTGCAGGAATCACAGAGAAAACCATCAACGTGCAATACCAACTGAAGCAAGGAGGAGGCCAATGCTGGGAATAAAGTCACCTTCAGGGGCATTAAGCATAAGGACAGGCAAGTTATGCTGAAGATTTATACAACTTTAGATTACGCTTGGAATATTGCATACAGTTTTGGTCACCACTCTAACAGAAGGATTTGGATGCTTTGGCGAGGGTATAGAAAATATTTACCTTTTCAGGTATGTGGGCTTTTAGCTATGAAGAAAGGTTGGATAGACTGAGTTTATTTTTAGTGGAACACAGGAGGTTGAGGGATGACCTTATAGAAGTTTATAAGATTGTTAATGGCATGGATACAGTGGAAAGTATGATGCTTTTCCTTGGGGGGGGGGGTGGAGTCAATTACTAGGGGACACAGGTTCAAGTTGTCGGTGGGGGGCTGCGTGGTGGAGTTGGAGTTTAAAAGAGATGTGTAAGGCAGGTCTTTCACAGTGGCGAGTGCCTGGAATGCGCTGCCAGAGGAGGTGGTGGAAGCAGACACAATAGCAGCATTCAAGAAGCACCTGGACAAGTATATGAATTAGAAGGGAATAGAGAGATACAGATTGTGTAAATAAAGATACTTTTAGTATGGAAAGGCAAAATGTGATCATGCAGGCTTGGAGGGCTGAAGGGCCTGCTCCTGTGCTGTCTTGTTCTTTGTCCTTCATGATTTTTCACACTGGAAATAGGATTTGCTGCAAGGAACTGCTATTGACCGCATCTGTAATATTTTTCCAGAAATTGTTGAGCACCTACTTAGGCTCAGATTTGAGTCAAAATATGAACTAAACTAATTTACCATTAGAAGATACATACACATGGTTGATGAGAAGCTACATGGTATAAAACCACCAAAACTTCATCTTTCACCTCCCAACATTCATAAAACTGCATATAGCATTTTGGAAGGCACATTAATGCAGAACATAACTTTTATGCTACTCTGTTCCTCTTCTGTGTGGCTTCTACATGATGATTTCTATCAGCATCACCTTTTTCTGGTGGAAGCTTTCTATACACCAAGATAAGCTTTCAATGGGTGATCATTCATTATCATCAATTGAATGAAGCTTAAACATTGTATTAAGTGGATGGTGTTCAGATTTTGGCACCACTTGGAGTCTACAGCTGCTTTTCTTTCAAAAGGCTAATAGAAAGTTGCTGAAAATTGCCTGCAGTACTATCAGACCTGTAATGCAGATAGCAAAAGGGTCATTTCTGTGGATAGAACTCCTCAGCTTGGACTGAGATTCCCTCTTGATCCCAAAACTGTTGGTTACTGCAATCAATTGTGAAATCAGAGTGTTCAGCAGCAAGGTGCAGAGGCCATCTATGCAGTAGGGAAAATGACATCTGTAAATGAGAAGGAAATTGCTGTAGAAAATGGAGTGTTGTTGCTAAAAAATTTTGTACTTTGTCCTCTGAACAAAGATCCATGGCTTACTAGTTCAGTGCAGTATACCGAAGACCGCACAAAGAAGAGAATTTCATCAGTCATTTTTGGAAATGGCAATTTTGTCCAGTTGGAATCATTTCTGAAATACACAAATGTTCATGTGTCAATGTCCAAGACTATAACTGCGACTGTGTGCATATTTCTGTGGTGTGAGTAGATGTTGCTCCTTATACAGAAGTTGTAGCCTGTAATGGTCTATTAACAGGAATCACACTTCAGAAGATATGTTTAGCGTGACGCAAATCTGCTCACTTGCAGCAGACCCTACCCTCCAGACCTATAAACAATGCCTGAGTGTATGGCCAGGGACAACTTGCTCTATCTTGAATTTGTATGGTTTTGTCCCTGAAACATGTTTAAGGTGATTGAAAAATATTAAAAGACAGCTGGCTTCACCAAATTCTGTTTAGCTGTCAATCAATCAACTTGAAGGCATCACCTTGTAGATGATGATGTAGATGTACATAAGGATCAAGCAATATCTCTCTGCCTTGCCTTTTCTCAATTCCTGTTGCACTTTAATATTGATTTCCCTTCTCTGATTTTCACATAATGTTTGTAAATTGGATCTATTTTTGGTAGATTTGAACTGTCATTTACTGTATATATGCTGCAGTATTTAAAAGTGAATACTGCCCTGAACAGTTACCCCTATACCGAATGGAGGGGAATTTATTATCTCACACTTTTTAATGTAATATTGGAGTCATCATTGTAATGTAATTCAGATTGGCACTTATTGTAAGCTATTAAGCAATCCTTAAAGTTGTCAACCTATACTTAAAGTCTCAAAGCCCCCCAACAAAATAAAAGAAATACATTAGAATGCTTCAGATACACTGACTCAATCTGCTGGACTAAAAAATGTAAAGGCTGTATGTTTAAAAGAAAGTTGGACTTAGTCAGATATTCTCTTTGTCTCTCTGAAACAGAGGAGGATTCTTTTGCATTATCGGCGCACTCCAGCTTCACACAGCTAGCCAAGATGTGACTAGCAGCAGCTTGTGTTTACCTTTTTCTGCTTTTAACTCTTTGAGGGACTAGATGCACAAGAATTTTAACCAAAGCACTCATTATTGCAACACACTGCTACATTGGATGCAGGCTTACCTGCAAGTAACATGATCTGTGGTTTGGAGATTGTCAGGGTTCCAAATGTATCCCATTAAGTCAGAGACCTTGTATCAACAATGCCCATTGTTGAACCATGTACCCTGCTGGGTTTGTGGAACTGCTACTTTAATTTGTTAATATCCTTCTGTGACCTCAATCATGGATAGTCCAGCTTTTAACTGTGCAAGTTATATCTGAAAATTGTAAAAATATGAGATTACATTCACTGCGACCAATGGGCTGTTTATATCCCACCTTTATGACATTCCCGTTTCCTCCAGTGATTTGCCTACTTGTGGAGTCTAATTCAGCTGCAGCAAAAGTCAAAAGGAAATCACCTTCAGTTCATGCAGACAGACTTTTAAAACAATGCAGAGAGGCAGGTGAACCAGCCAATCATTGAACAGTAATTATTGGTGACCAATTGGCAGGAGGGCTGGGTGGAGTTGCAGATTTGAACTTCCTGTGGAGGATAGGAAGAGGTGAGGAGTGTTCCTGAAGCCAACATCAAATTTTTTGGTGACCCAAGTAGGGAAAACAAAATCATCTTTATAGAAATACATTTTTTATTGTGCCTTGGTGGATGGGGCAAATGTTTGGGACCTTTTCTTTGCCCATTGACAGGGAATGTGGGACTGGGGAGTCAACTGGGCAGGAGCTGTTAAATAATAAAAGACAAATGAGATGATGAACGTCATGCTCAAATAGATTTTCTATATGTGCATGCATAAAGACACCAAGAGACAGCTTGGGTTTAGTGTGAAATAACCTGTGCTGAAAATTCATGAAAACCAATGTTTTTCTCCAAATTTCTGACCAAAAGAACCACCAGTATTGTGTTATCCTCCAGTGAGAATCCAGGTTTGACCAGATCAAAACAATCATTCACTGGCGTACACCAGTACATCTCAATATGATTTTATACAAGTTTTACACTGGGCTCTGGGCACTGGACACTTTTTTTTCCCCCTTCTGGGTAAGGAGCAGTTTAAGGAAGTTCAATGTCAGTCACCAGTATTCCACTAGCTCTGAAACTACGGTCTTAACCATTAGTAAATTGAGTGACGTAACACCAAATATTGGGAATCATAGAATTCGCCCAGTGTGGAAACAGGCCGTTTGGCCCAACAAGTCCACACTGACACGCTGAAGAGCATCCACCCAGACTCACCCCTAACCCTATCCCTGTAACCCTATATTTCCCACAGCTAATTCACCTAACCTGCACATCCCTGAACACGATCAGCAATTTAGCATGGCCAATCCATTTAACCTGCACATCTTTGGACTGTGGGAGGAAACTGGAGCAAATGGAGTAAAAGTGCCTATAAACACCATTCAGCATGTCTTGCTTGAAGCCTTGATTAATACTTTAAACTATCCTGTCCCCCACTGCTGCCAGATCTGCTGTAGATTCCACAGTCAATTGTAATTTGGGTTCTGTGACTATGTCATGCGGTCACCTGATTCCAGAGACCTAACTGTTAATCACTGCACATCCTCAGAAACCACATGACATCAGGTTATAGCCTAACAGATTTATTTGAAAGCACAAGCTTTCGGAGCCTCATTCCTCCTTCAGGTGTTAACTACAGGTGATTCCTAACCTTGTCCACCCCGGTCCAACATTGCACCTCCACATCATGGCTTTCTCAGAGAGTAACCTCAGTCCTCCATGCAATTAAAAAGTTACATGTGTGCAAAAGAGTTACCAGACAAAAATGAATAAGATCCATCACTTATACTTTTAACATCCTGACATTGGACATGAGGAAAAGCTCTCTGTTTTGAAAACCTTTCCTCACAAACAGACTGCACTGATGGGCCATCTTTTCTCAATTCAATCACCTGCTGCATTCCAAAAAAATTGAAAGAAATCTATTAATTTTCATTTAATTTGATAAATACTATGTGCTTTCACCATCTCTCTCGTAAGATATTCCAGAGATTTATCCCTTGACCATTGATAGTCTTAGCGATTAGTTCTTTTAAATTGGCCTTCCTTAAGTGAAAATAACATTCTCTGGCTCTCTTGTTCTGAAAAATTTGCATAGAAGATTGGAACCGAGTAAGGCATCAAACCTGCTTGATCATTCAATATGATCATGGCTGATCATCCAACTTAGTGTTATGTTCCTGCATTCTCCCTGTACCTTTGTTGCCTTTAGCCATAAGAACTGTACCTAACCCCTCCTGGATTTATTCACGATTTTGGCCTTGATCACTTACTGCAGCAGAGAATTTAACAGGCTCACCATTCTGTGTAGAAATATTTCCTCAGCTCAATCCTGAATGGCCTTAGACTGTGAGCCCTTGTTCTGGATTCCCTGATCATTGGGAACATCTCTCCTGTATTTACCTTGCCTAGTCCATTAAAATTTTACAGGTTTCCAGGAGATTTCCCCCTCGTTCTTCTAAACTTCAATGACTATAATTCCAACTGATCCCATCTCTCTTTATGTACCTGCCACCCCAGAAATCAGTCTGGTAAACCTTTGTTGCACTCTCTCCATAGCCAGAACATCCTTCCTCAGAGAAGCAGATCAAAACTGCACACAATATCACAGGGGTGATCTTACCAAGACCCTATGCAATAGCAGCAATACAACCCTGCCATTGTACTTGAATCCACTCATTGTGAAGGCCATAATATCATTTGTCGCTTTCGCCAACTGCTGCAGCTACATGAGCTCCATATCGGGCAACCACCTCGAAACCGATATTCATTTCAAGCCCACCGACTCCCACAGCTACCTAGAATACTCCTCCTCCCACCCACCTTCCTGCAAAAATGCTATCCCCTATTCCCAATTCCTTCGCCTCCGCCGCATCTGCTCCCAGGATGAGGCATTCCACTCCCGTACATCTCAGTTGTCCTCGTTTTTCAAGGACCGTAACTTCCCCTCCTCGGTGGTCGAGAACGCCCTCAACCGTGTCTCCCACATCTCCTGCACCTCATCCCTCACACCCCGTCCACGCAATAAAAACCAAAAAAGAATCCCCCTTGTCCTCACGTACCACCCCACCAACCTCCGGATCCAACGCATCATCCTCCGACACTTCCGCCATCTGCAATCCGACCCCACCACCAAAGACATCTTTCCCTCCCCACCCTTATCTGCTTTCCGGAGGGACAACTCTCTCCGTGAATCCCTTGTCCGCTCCACACTCCCCTCCAGCTCCACCACACCCGGCACTTTTCCCTGCAACCGCAGGAAGTGCTGCACCTGCCCCCATACCTCCTCCCTCACCCCCATCCCGGGCCCCAAGAAGACTTTCCACATCAAGCAGATGTTCACCTGCACATCTGCCAATGTGGTATACTGCATCCGCTGTACCCGGTGTGGCTTCTTCTACATCGGGGAAACCAAGCGGAGACTCGGGGACCGCTTTGCAGAACACCTACGCTCGGTTCGCAACAAACAACTGCACCTCCCAGTCGCGAACCATTTCAACTCCCCCTCCCATTCCTCAGACGACATGTCCATCCTGGGCCTCCTGCAGTGCCACAACGATGCCACCCGAAGGTTGCAGGAACAGCAACTCATATTCCGCTTGGGAACCCTGCAGCCCAATGGTATCAATGTGGATTTCACAAGTTTCAAAATCTCCCCTCCCCCCACCGCATCCCAAAACCAGTCCAGCTCGTCCCTGCCTCCCTAACCTGTTCTTCCTCCCACCTATCCCCTCCTCCCACCTCAAGCTGCACCTCCATCTCCTACCGACCAACCTCATCCCACCCCCTTGACCTGTCCGTCCTCCCTGGACTGACCTATCCCCTTCCTAACTCCCTACCTACACTCACCTTTCCTGGCTCCATCCCCGCCTCTTCGACCTGTTTGTTTCCTCTCCACCTATCCTCTCCTCTATCCCTCTTCTATCCGCCTCCCACTCTCTCCCTATTTATTTCAAAACCCCCTTCCCCTCCCCCTTTTCTGATGAAGGGTCTAGGCCCGAAACGTCAGCCTCTCTGCTCCTATGATGCTGCTTGGCCTGCTGTGTTCATCCAGCCCTGCACTTTGTTGTCTCGGATTCTCCAGCATCTGCAGTTCCTACTATCTCTAACAACCACAGCCATCTTCCTATGTGCCAGGTATGACTTCAATGGGGAACATTTTCCCTCAATTCCCTTTGACACTAATTTTGCGAGGGTTCCACACTCAGTCAAATAAAGCCTTTATTGAGGTCCACCGCACTGAAGAAGGTCATTTGGTTCATCAAGTTTATCATCTGTTCTAAGGAAAACACCAATCTTTCATGGATAGAGCTCTCTAGACCAGGCAACATCCTGGTAAATTTGCTTTGCATCCTCTTCATTACTATTGCATCTCTCCCATTATATGGATTCTAAAACTGCACAGAAGGGTCCTGACCCAAAACATCAAATTTCCTGCTCCTCTGATGCTGCCTGGCCTGCAATGTTTCTCCAGCTCCTCACTGTGTTGTCTTATACTAATGTAGCTGTTGCCTAACTAATGGTTTATATAGTTCCAGAACACCTCCCTGCTCTTAAACTCTTATGCCTTGGCTAACAAAGGCAAGTATTCCATATGCTTTCTTAACTTTTTTAATTGACTTGTCTGAACATCTTAAGGGACCTGTGGAACTGCACACCAAGGTCTTCCTAATTCTCGGCGCTTCCCAGGGTCCTACCATTCATCATGTATTCCCTTGCCTTGCTTGTCCTGCCCAATGCATCACCCTACCCTTATCTGGATTGATTTCAAGGGTTCACTCTCACCTCTGAAGTTCTGTGCATGTTTGGACCAGGGTTGTAATGGGATCAGAGCTGAGTGGCCTAAACAGAAATCAAACTGAGCATCCATGTGCAGGACTGCAGAGCTCAGATCTGATCTGTCATTGTGTGATCATTTAGCTCTATCACTTGCTGCTTTTGCTGTTTGGCACACAGATAGTTCTGTCTTGTAGCTTCATCACAGCAACACTTCATTTTTAGCTATGCATGGTGCTGATCCGGCATACCCTCCTACACTCTTCATTGAATCAGAGTTTGTCTGGCAGTTTTATTGTAATGGTAGAATGGGAGATATGCAAGGCCACAAGATTGCAGATTGTGGTTGAACATATTTTGCTAATCTTGGTGACCCACAGCACGTCCGGGATGCCCAGCCTTGTGTTGCTCAATCTGTTTATATCTATTGCATTTAGCACAATGGTAATGCTATTCCATGCAACAGATGGTGTATTCAATGTGAAGGTGGGACTTTGTCTTCAGTACAATGGGATTCATTCAATACGACTGTAGACAGTCATATCTGCAACAAGTTGATTGATAAGGATGAGGTCTGGTCAGTTTTTCCATTTTCTTGGCTCCCCCACCAATGGCTAAAGACCTAGTTTAGCAGCAATGTCCTTTCAAACTCAGCCAGTTCACTCAGTAGTGTACAGTAATGTCCTTGCTGCTGTAGGGTTCTGGTTTGCAATCAGTAATTTTCTTATTTTTAAGGGGGTCAAATGACACCCAGATCCCTACTTCTAAACACTGAACTTATTTAGAGAACGTGAAATGAAGAATTGTAGGATTGAGCAAAAATCCAGATAATTTAAAATACCAGGCTTTTAACAGAACTTTTAAGATTTAAGAAAAAAGGCTGCTGGGCTATGCTCTGGGAAAATACACAGTCACAGGGACAGCTGCCTGGAACCATTGTTCAGTTAGAAAATCCAATTCACACCTCAACTCGAAAAGAACACTGAACCAGACACAAGACAACAACTTAAACCAGACATCCTGGAGCCATTACAGCTACCGAGACATCCAACTTCAATTAATATTTATTCGCAGAAATAGCAGACATTCCATCTAATCGACATACATTCACACCTACTCTAAACTTTCAGGAAGCACTTCACCTCAAAAGTGGGCAACAGTTAATACAATTAGAAAAAACAGATTTGGCAAGGAGATAAGAGACCTGCAATTTAGTATAGAGACAAAAAAAACTGCAGATGCCAGAATCCAAGGTAGTCAAACAGAAGGCTGGAAGAACAGAGCAAACCAGGCAGCATTTGGAGGGAAAATGTCCTGAACAAGGGTAATTCCCGAAATGTAGACTCCTCCTTCCCTCCAGATGCTACCTGGCTTGCTGTGTTCTTCCAGCTTCCTGTTTGCAATTTAGTATAATTGCAGACCCCGATATCACCTAAAAAAATGGGGAACAGAGGAAGAAGAAGAGTGATCCACATCAAGAGCTATTGCCTGCAGCTACCAACAGGACAAGGACTCCAGGTAGCTGGTGCACCGAGAACAATCCCTACAGCCATCTCCAACCAACAGTGACCGACCTCGACCTGCAGATCTGACAAATGGAAACATCCGACAACCACCGACCTAATCAATCATGAGGCCTCAGACACATCCTGAGGTAAAAATCCACTCACAAAACCCACCATAAGGTAAGAAAACCAAAGTACTCAACTATAAATCCACAACACGTTTTACCGCATCAGCGGACTCAACCCAGACTGAAGGCCTACACCATCCTAAGTCTTCAGTGAAGCACCGGCTATGGCAAATGGGAACAGCCATTTCAAAATGCGTCTATCCCCAGTGGTGAGTTTATTTTCTCAAGACCCCAAAGTATGCAACCTAGCCAGCAGGGAGAGGAAAGTGAGTTGGTGACAGTGTAGGGCACTCCAAAGTCAGGAAGTCTGATTAAAGTGTCTGTGATTAAAACTACTGCTTAGTTTATAATTGTAATTAACCTGTGTTAAGTTAATAGCATATTTAAGTTCTGTTTTCTGAATAGTTGATCTATCAATTTCCATGTTTATTAAATACTGCCTTCTTCACTTCATATTCCTAAATTAAGTCCAGTGTTAGAACCAGGGATCTGGGGGTGATCCAAACCGCCTAAAACAGTTTTTGGTTTTCTTACCTTTTGGTGGGTTTTGTGAGTGGGTTTTTACCCGAGGATGTGTCTGAGGCCGCGTGGTTGATTAGGTCGGTGGTTTTCGGAAGTTGCCATTCGTCAGATCTGCACTGCCCAGGAAACCCCTGCCCACTGACCGGACAGTAGTAATAGATGTAGATAGGTGTTCCCCCACTACCAAGGGCCCAGAGAATTTCTTAGTTTTAATCCTGACAAACAAACTACTATACCAGGGGATGTATTATGCCGTGGCCTCTGTGATACTAAATTAAACTGAGGTCCACCCACCTGACTGGTGCCCAAAGGAGACAGAGCGCCTGTACCAGGCCTTGATCTGGAAAATGGTCCGTAGGTTCTATGAGCTAGACTGCGGGGACACAAACAAGGCAGATCTATTCACTAATCACATGGGGAACAATTGGTTTTGGGGAAACAGAGAAGGAAGGTCTGGAACAACCTGGCCACAGTGTATAATACTGGGTCATCAGTACTCAATGGAATGAACGATTCTCCAGATAGCCATGCAAATTACGTGTTTAAAGGACCAGCTCCGCAAGATTCTAGGGGAGGAAAACACAGTGGTGGGGCCAGAGCTCTGCACAGACCAGGTCATGACAGTCCACTTAAAGGAGATCATCGCAGAGCTGGAGAGACATGCTGAGACAGTGAATGCTTTAATTCACGAAGACAGGAACACCTTGGAGGAGGCCGTGAGGAATGAGGTGTGCGTGCTGTATGGGGCATGGTTGCTGGGTGAAAGTCGCAGTAACCTGGAGGACTTGCAATAAGGCCGAGTCTCCTCCTGGATCAGCAACAAACTCCTCACACCACTCCACCCCTTCAGCAAGTCACTCAGCCAATGCCAGCTCTATCTGGCCTCTGAGGCCTACCCTGTCCCAATAGATTGTGGGCAGTCTAACCATAACCTCATGGGGATAGCTTTGCGGATGCCAGTTATCACCGTGGCCTCATGCCCGGCACCAGTGTACAGGGTGGAGAATATTGGAGTTATTCATGGAAGAGTGCATGTTAGTTTCAAAGAGGTCCCACCCTACGTCATAAAATGGGCGCACACAATGACGGGTATTGACCTCTCAGGGCGCCGGAGCAAGGGCGCACATGTAGTGCTGTGTCCCAGCACCTGAACATCTTTTCGTGACCCCATTGTGGGTTCAAAATTGTGACCACGTTCCTCCACAGGTGGCATACATAGGCAGTGGGACCTATTGCGTTACCATGAGTATTTCCAGTTACTGGTACAAACAAGACATGCGATGTCCAGAAAGTGACAGCAGTTTCTGTTTTAAACCACATTCGGAATTTCAAGTGGCCCAGGAACGCGTTACACCGATTCCCGAACCCTCACAGGTTTACCTCACTATAAAGGACAACCTGACTGAACAGTGGCCCATTTCAGATACACCATTCCCCCTCTGCCTGACCTTCCTGTTCAAGGCAGTGGAAGTGTCCCAGAAACATTTTTACATGCTAGAACAGACAACCGGGAGAATAGAGAAAGAAATAATAGAATTAACGGCACAGCCATAGTGGAATCAGGGGTTGGATGTCAAAATTCCCACCTGGATCTGAGTGATCTCCCATGGGTTGGTTTTAAACCATCTAGGGATCATTGTGTACTTACTACGGGTCAGTTGTAAGGCAAGGTATCGAGCCCGCAGATGCCAACACCAGAAATTATACAACTGGCCAGAGGTGGGTGTGTGAAAATGTGTGTTCCTGGAGGATACCTTTGAGGGGGATGTGAGATAACAAGGTGTCGAGCTGGGTAAACACAGCAGGCCAGGCAGCATCATTAGAGGAGCAGGAAAGCTGTCGTTTCAGAAAAGAATCTGAAGAAGGGTCCAGATCGGCAGTCCCTACTATCCCTTTGAGGGGGATGTACTACGTTTTTTCCTCCATAAAGACCTACATATGCAAAATGTATTTAAGGTTTGAATCCAATGTCCTATATGCACACTATGTACTATATACCTGTGTGTTCTAACTTTCCCTAACTCTGCCATCTGTTTTTCTTTCAGGGGCAATGCACTTTCTTGGAAGGAAAAAGCACTGGACCCAAAACGTTAACTCTGATTTTTTCTTCACAGATGCTGCAAGATCTGCTGAGCTTTTCCAGCAACTTTTGTTTTTGTTCCTGATTTACAGCATCTGCAGTTCTTTCGGTTTTTGGAAAATGTGTATGTTGGGGTTAGGTAATTCGGGGAGTTGGCTTTTGGGTATTGGTGATTTTTGCTCACCATTAATGATACTCTGGTGTAGAGTATCAAAGGGGGGATATGTAGAATGGAGCAAAAATCCCAATCATTTAACATACTAGACAAGAACCCTAGACTTTTAACAGAACTTTAAATTTTTTTTTAAAAAGTCAGCTAGACTATGCTCTGGGGAAATACAGCCACAAGGATAGCTGCCTGGAACCATTGTTCAATTAGAAAATCCAATTCACACCTCAACTCTAAAAGAAACAATAAGCCAGAGCCAAGACAACAACTTAACCCAGACATAATGCAGTCTTTACAGATACCAAGACATCCAACTTCAATTAATATGTATTCGCAGAAATACTGGAGATTCCATCTAATCGAAATATATTTACACATACTCTCAGCTATCAGGAAGTCAATTCACCTCAAAAGTGGGCAACAGTAACACAATTGGAAAATGCAGACTTGGCAAGGAGATAAGAGACTTGCAATTTAGCATAATTGCAGGCCCCGATATCACCTGAAAAAAAACAAAGAGAGGACGAAGAGCGATCTGCATCAAGAGGTATAGCCTGCAGCTACCAACAGGACAAGGACTCCAGAGAACTACCGCATTGAGAACAATCCCTACAGCCATCTTCAACCACCAGTGACTGAACACAACCTGCAGATCTGAGGCCTGCGGCCTCTGAAAACCATCAATCTCGTTAACACCACAAGGCCTCAGACAAATCCTGAGGTGAAAATCCGCTTGCAAAACCCACCATAAAGTAAGAAAACCGAAGTACTCATCTGATATATCCACAACACTTCTTACCACAAAAATGGACTCAACCCAGATTGAAGGACTACAACATCCTAAATCTTCACTGAAGCACCAGCTATGGCAAGTGCGAATGGCCAGTTGTATTTCAAAACTCATCCATCCCCAGTAGTGAGCTTATTTCCTCGACACCCCAAAGTATCCAAACTAGCTAGCAGGGAGGGGAAGGTGGGTTGGTGACAGTGCAGGGCACCCCAAGGTCAAGAAGTCTGATTAAAGTGTCTGTGATTAAAACTACTGTTTAGTTTCTAATAGTCATTAACCTGTGTTGTTAATAGTATATTTAAATTCTGTCTTCTGAATAGTTGATCTGTTAATTTCCATGTTCATTACATTTGTCTTTTATTTCTTGTGATATACTCACCTGCATGCTGCCTTTTTCACTTCACATTCCTAAATTAAGTCCAGTGTCAGGACCAGGGATATGAGGGCGATCTGAAATACCGAAAATGGCAGCTGTTTTACTGGTCAAACCCAGTACCCCTACAGAAGACAGTAGACAGGTGGTTCTGGGCAAAAGAATCTCTGCATTTGTTTAAAATACAAAAGGTAAGTATTATTGCATAGTTGTGCAGAGTACTTGTGAATTGGAAAGCAGGAGGTTAGAACTTGTTTGTAAAAATGATGGGGTGAAATAGTTCCTTTAAGAGGTGATATGTTTTTCTAAGCTTGGAGATCTAGACAAAAATGTCTGCAAGCAGCTGCAGATATACAGACAGTTCTGAAATTGAAACATATATATCAATTGGCTATGTTGTTGGAAACCTAGGCTTGTTTTGACGTTAAGGTAACAAGCTTGAATAGCAGACAATTAATTTAAACTAGGTACTTAGAGACTGAAAACCAATTGAATTTAAATCTGATGGTTTTGGCAACCTAGACTCAATCCTATTGTAAGAAAAGTGACAGGTCATCAAGGGTATATAAGAAGAGGATTTTTGGAAAATCTGGGTGAGAGTGAATTGCTATCAGAAGAGTTAAACCTTGGCTCTCACAGAAATCTTTAAGCTCTCTGATTAAGCACCATCTAAAAGGTACCATGTCACTCTTAGCTAATATTCCTGACATCAGAATTTGAAAGAGTGAGGTGTTCCAGATGCCCGAATTTGACAGAGAAAGATATTCCTAGGTGAGTACCAGCAGAGAGGGTGCAGAACATTCCGGAAGATGCATCTTGACTACAGTTTTGAGAATCTAAGTTTTAATTTAGTTTATCTTATTACTTTGGTTTATTTGTGTGGGATTTGTATTTATTGGAACAGCATGCCATTAGAATTTTGTTTTATTATGGAGTAGTTGGTAGTTAAGGTGAAATTGTTCAGTTTGTTAGTAGTTCTGTTAATTTGTTCACTGTTAAAGTTAGATAAATAAATTGCTACTTGTTGATTGTAGAGTGACTGTCAAGAGTTCATTTCATTTAAAATCCCCTTTGTAACAGACTCTGAGGCAAGGTGAGCTTCTCTGGGTGTTTCGGTTTTAATTATCAGACGGGATCAAACTCCTCTCTGTAACAGTATAATAGAAAAAATATAGACAAATGCAACAAACAGGGAGATTGACACAATGAACTACACAGAGGACAGTAATACTATTAAAATACACTATTAGCTAAAGTAAACACTATTTGAATCTAAAAACAACAGTTTTAATTACAGAATCTTTAATCAAGCTTCCTACCCTTGGGGTCCCATGCATTGACACCACTTGCCTTCCCCTCCATGCTAGCTAGGTCAGACCTAGGTCTCAGGAGTTTTAGCTCACCACTAAGGAAAATGCAACTTTGAAATATGCCTGGCTGTTCCTGCTTGCCATACCCAGTGCCTGGATGAAGATTTCAGACTGCATAGGCCTTTCAATTTGGGTTGAGTTCACTGATGCGGTTAGGTGCATAGTGGATCCACCGGGTAAGTATTTGGTTTTCTTTATATTCTGCTGGTTCTGTGGGCCCAGTTTTCACCTCAAAATGTGTTTGCAGCCTTGTGGTGTGGGTCAGATCAATTGGTTTTTGGAGTTTGTCGATTCTTGGATCTGTTGCTTGTGGCCGGTTGCTGTTGGTTCCCCTGGTTTGGAACAGGCCTCTGTCTGGTCGCTCTTGCTCAGAAGCTCTCAATGTTTTGGACACTCTGAGATTGTTTTTGGAATTGCTCTTGGAAAGAGCTGTTGTGATCACTTAGAGTTGCTGCAGGAATTAGCTGTTGAAATTTCTCCCTCTGAAGATAGCTGCTGGAATTGCTGTTTCAGGTGAAACCAGGACCTGCAATTATACTGATTGTGGTCCCCTTACCTTTAAGCCAAATTTGTGTTGTCCATTGTGTTTTTAGTGTTCCTTCTGAAGTCGTTGGTTTTCCGATCGCTAAGAGTATACATGAATGGATTTTGATTTTGAATGTCAGGCGTCGCTGTGAATGGATTTTGATTAAAGTTGACTGTCCAGTATCTCTGTAGGCTCCATTCTGTCTGTGCTGGGTAGCCTGAGGTGTAAAAACTATCTCAGACTGGAGTCTTATTAGGGTCAGTTGATTTTTCTTTTTAGAGTGTAGGTGTAAATTGGAATTTCAGGCTGAACAATAGTCTCCGTCAGAAACCTCCATTTTGCTGGCTTTGTGCATTTGCTGCAGCCTTATCGGTCTAGGGTTTGATCAGTATTTTAGACATTGGAAAAGGCCAGGATCTTGTCCAGTGTTTCAGATGATGGGGATTTTTGCTTGATCCTACACTGCCCTTAGTGCTTCCTCCAATTGGTATTGAACGAAGAAGAATACTGACAATATACGCATATGTTTACATATAAATAAACTTATTTAAACTTGCTGCAGTGATTTAGTTACAATTCCAATTATCATTTGGATGTTACTGTGTCTTGCAGGTTAATTTTTAACATAAACTGGATTTATTTTGAATATGATTAAAAAGAAATTATTTTGTAATTTTTGGTCTTCCATTTGTTTCAAGCAGCAATTAAAACTGAAAACGCTCCAGACTGATTATGCTAAAGAGAGCTTTAAATGTAAAAGAGACCATTTAAAAATGAATAATCATTAAAGCAAAATATTTAACTGTCTAACTATTGCTAAGTGGATTCACTTGACACTTAATGGGAAAATCTAATGTTGAAGTAGATAAGAAGTCCTTGTAATGTGCTGCTACATGAAATACTTCACAAGCATGCCAAAATGTAATGCATATTTAAGTAGCAAGTGCAGGTCAAGTAGGGGCTTCAGTTTATGAATGTAAAGAGCCTACCTTTAATAGGACCAGCATTTTAATATTGTACTTGCCTTGCCACCAGACAGATAAATGATTTACATATGATTGTAGTTTTATATTTATGCGTTGTTCATTGTAAAATGTCTTCTCTAAATGCTTCCAAGTGCACAGATTTATAATGCATATGGGAACATTGCACTGTAACACTCTTCATTAACTTGATATCAAAATACTATGCAAGTCAATGGAACATGAGTTTTGATTATCATATGCATGGAAATTCGGAATTAGATATGAAGAGTAGATAATGAGCAACATAACATTAAACCGGTTGAGACATGATTCTTGTAACAGGTCTTAACCTTAAGCATTAGGACATACTTAATGTCCATATATAAACAGCAAATATTGCTGTTGCATTATGTAAAAAAATCTTTATTTGAAACAAGAAACAAGTGTCTTGATAAATTTCTGCTCTTAAAGTAAAGCTTTCCAATGTTAAAGATGTCACTGAGACATCAAGATCTAGAAATAGATTAAAATGTATACCATCCTTCCAATTTAACATAAGAGCAGGTCTCTCAGGCACAGTATTAGATATTTCCCTTTAACACAGATGGATTAAAACACTTGATTCAAAATATGCCAGGGACAGCTGCAAAGTCAATACATTCTGCTAAATCCAAATTTGTAAGTGAATCAGAGATAGTAGGAACTGCAGATGCTGGAGAATCCGAGACAACAAGGTGCAGGGCTGGATGAACACAGCAGGCCAAGCAGCATCATAGGAGCAGAGC
>NC_063337.1:71397346-71407385 GCF_021869965.1 Rhincodon typus
GGCCTGCTGTGTTCATCCAGCTCCACACCTTGTTTTCTATTTCAATACAAGTTGTGTTGGTGAAGATGTCAGTGATGGTGGTTGCTACCAGAGACTAGGCACTGGCTTGAATAATTTACAAGCGGATGTTGAGGGAGTTGGATCCTTCTTGTTTCTAGGAAAGGGAATAATTAGATCAAGAAAAGCAAATGTTGCAAAGTAATCTGTATTTAGTCATGACACCCTTTGCCGTTGGGATGGCTTCAATCCCAGCAAAGTCAGTACTGCTCTTCCTGCTTGTCTGTGCCAAGGCAGATTGCAATGTATTGGGTTCTCCACAAAGAGGGAGCCTTAGTGACCTCCCATACTCAGCAGTGGACAGCAAGAACTGTCAAGGGCAGGTCAGAAGCTAGGAATACTGCTGCAAGTAACTCACCTCCTGGCTCCTCAAAGCCTGTTCACCATCTACAAGGCACAAATAATGAGTGTGATGGAATACTCCCTACTTGTCTGGATGGGTGCAGCCCCAACAACACTCAGGAAGCTTGACAACATCCAGGACAAAGCAGTCTGCTTGATTGCACAACATCCACAAGCATCCACTCCCTCCACCACCAACGCTCAGTAGCAGCAGTATGTACTATCTACAAGATGCACTGCAGAAATTCACCAAAGATCCTCAGACAGCACCTTCCAAACCCACGACCACTTCCAACTAGAAGCACAAGGGCAGCAGGTATATGGGAACATCACCACCTGCAAGTTGCCCTCTAAGCCAATTCTGACTTGGAAATATATTGTCATTCCTTCATTGTTGCTGGGTCAAAATCCTTGAATTTCCTCCCTAATGGCATTATGAGTCAACCCACAGCAGGTGGACTGCAGTAGTCCAAGAAGGAGGCTCACCACCACCTTCTGAAGGGCAACTAGGGATGGGCAAGAAATGCTGGCCAGCCAGCGAGGCCTACATCCCACAAATAAATAAAAAAAAAGATGGGAGGGATTAAAAATATCACCCAGCTTCACTTTTGTCACAGTCAAGTGTATAAATGCCAATTGTCATGCTCATTTTACAGAATGAGCTGTGTGTGTGTGTGTGTGTGTGTCTGTGTGTATAAAGGGGTATTTTGACATGCGCATACTGTTGTGTGATTAGCTGAAAAAATGCAGGAGTTATCTTCTTCTCCCATGCGGAGCTCCAGTTAACATTCTGGGTAGACATGGTCTCCAGCTGAGAACCCTTCTCCTTCCCAACTCCTCCTCTGACCCGTTGGATTCTGCCTGCATCTCTTCATTGTGCAACTCATAATGTATTCCAGGGTGAATACGTAAAAGTGCACAATTGTTTGGGATCAACTAATTTACTCCAATGCCTTGAAGTTAGCAAAACTATCTGCAGTCCTAACTGATGTAGACTTTTCCAAATCTAACTGTGATGGAAAGCATCAAATCTAAGTAGCTTTGAGCAACAGCAAATTAAATGTTCACCTAGAGCACAACATGGTATATACCTGACAATGCAAAAATGTTGCTTAGGTATGTACTGTTCACAAAAAGGCAGAAGTATCTGATCCAACAAACTACCAACCCATCAACCCATGCTCAATAATCCACAAACTGATTGAGGGTATCATTGACATCGTTATCAAGTGGTACTGGCTTACCAATAAATCACTGCTGTTCAGTTTGGATTCCACCATAGTCACTCAATTCCAAAATTCATTATAAACTTAGACCAAACCTGGACCATGGGTACCCGCATGGGCCCAAGCTATGCCTGCCTCTTTGTAGGTTACGTGGAACAATCTCTCTTCCGTACCTACACTGGCCCTAACCCCACCTCTTCCTCCGTTACATTGATGACTGTGTCGGCGCCGCCTCGTGCTCCCACGAGGAGCTCGAACAGTTCATACACTTCACCAATACCTTCCACCCCAACCTTAAGTTCACCTGGACAATCTCTAATACCTCTCTCTCCTTCCTGGACCTCTCTGTTTCCATCTCTGGCAACCACCTAGAAACAGATATCCATTTCAAGCCCACCGACTCCCACAGCTACCTAGAATACACCTCCTTCCACCCACCTTCCTGCAAAAATGCCATCACCTATTCCCAATTCCTTCGCCTCCGCCACATCTGCTCCCAGGATGAGGCATTCCACTTCCGTACATCTCAGATGTCCTCGTTTTTCAAGGACCGTAACATCCCCCCCTCAGTGGTCGAGAACGCCCTCGACCGTGTCTCCTGCATTCCCCGCAACTCATCCCTCACACCCCCTCCCCGCAATAACAACCAAAACAGAATCCTCCTCGCCCTCACGTACCACCCCACCAACCTCCGGATCCAATGCATCATCCTCCGACACTTCCGCCATCTGCAATCCGACCTCACCACAAAAGACATCTTTCCCTCCCCACCCTTATCTGCTTTCCAGAGGGACCACTCTCTCTGTGACTCCCTTGTCCGCTCCACACTCCCCTCCAGCCCCACCACACCTGGCACTTTTCCCCGCAACCGCAGGAAGTGCTACACCTGCCCCTACACCTCCCCCCTCACCCCCATCCCAGGCCCCAAGAAGACTTTCCACATCAAGCAGATGTTCACCTGTACATCTGCTAATGTGGTATACTGCATCCGCTGTTCCCATTGTGGCCTCCTCTACATCGGGGAAACCAAGCGGAGGCTTGGGGACCGCTTTGCAGAACACCTACGCTCAGTTTGCACTAAACAACTGCACCTCCCAGTCGCGAACCATTTCAACTCTCCCTACCATTCCTCAGATGACATGTCCATCCTGGGCCTCCTGCAGTGCCACAATGATGCCACCCGAAGGTTGCAGGAACAGCAACTCATATTCCGCTTGGGAACCCTGCAGCCCAATGGTATCAATGTGATCTTCACAAGCTTCAAAATCTCCCCTCCCCCACTGCATCCCAAAACCAGTCCAGCTCGTCCTCGCCTCCCTAACCTGTCCTTCCTCCCACCTATGCCCTCCTCCCACCTCAAGCCCCACCCCCATCTCCTATCTACCAACCTCATCCCGCCCCCTTGACCTGTCCGTCCTCCATGGACTGACCTATCTCCTTCCTAACTCCCCACCTACACTTACCTTTACTGGCTCCATCCCCGCCTCTTTGACCTGTCTATCTCCTCTCCATCTTCTCCTCTGTCCATCTTCTATCCGCCTCCCCCTCTCTCCCTATTTATTTCAGAACCTCCTTCCCCTCCCCCATTTCTGAAGAAGGGTCTAGGCCCGAAACGTCAGCCTTCCTGCTCCTCTAATGCTGCTTGGCCTGCTGTGTTCATCCAGCTCTACATCATGTTATCTCAGATTCTCCAGCATCTGCAGTTCCTACTATCTCTGGACCAAGGAGTTGTACTCCATAGATGAAGTCAGAATGAATTCACTTACGTCAAGCCAGCATTTAAACAAGTGTAGCATCAAAAAAAAATCCTGTAAAATTAAACTGAAGGGAAACTTGAGGAAGACTCTTCACTGGATGTTTTCATACCTCGCACAAAGGAAGCCAGGTTGACCAAAAGCTCAACTGAATCAACCACATAAATAGTGTTAAAATCTGAAAGAACTGCGGATGCTGTAAATCAGGAACAAAAACAAAGTTGCTGGAAAAGCTCAGCAGGTCTGGCAGCATCTGTGAAAGAAAAAACAAAGTTAACGTTTCGGGTCCAATGACCCTTCCTCAGAACTGAGGACCCGAAACATTAACTCTGTTTTTTCCTTCACAGATGCTGCCAGACCTGCTGAGCTCTTCCAGCAACTTTGTTTTTGTTGTGTGACATAAATAGTGTTGTTAGGTCAAGTATGTTTATACCCTCCATATTACTCTGCCTGCTTTCAATATCATGTGCCATACTTGTTGTGAAAGGAGATTTTCTCTCAAACAGTCTGTCATGGAAAGCCACAGCCTCGGCTAGGATCGAGAAAATTAGTTTCCATCTCAGAGAAATGCAATTTCAGCTAACTCATGACAGCAGTAATCAAGTTTCTAAATTAATTTGGAACCTAGCAGTCTTCCTTCATTAATTGTCAAGTTAAACAAGAAGCTTCTCAGTAACAGTTATCCTACAAATATTTCAATATTGTCAGCACCAGGACATCACTGCCATCGTTCCCATGGGAAATGTCTTTGTCCCATCCATCGTACGTTAATTCATCAATGATCTTCCTTCTGAAATAAGGTCAGAAGTAAAGGTGTTTGCTGATGATTATATACTATTTAGAACCTTTTGCAACTCCTCAGATAATGAAGTGGTCTATTCCTGATTCCAGCAGCATATGCTGCATCAATTCAAGAAGTCTCGTTTGATGGTGCCTTCCAAATCTGTGATTAATACCACCAAGAAAGACAAGGGCAGCAGATGGTAAGGAATACCAACAACTGCAAGTTCCCCTCCAAACCACTCATCACCCTGATACGGAAATATACCATATTTCTCCAATGTCACTGGGTTAAAATCCTGGAACTCTCTCCTGAACAGCACAATGAAAATATGTTTATAAAATAGACTGCAGTGGTTCAAGGAGGTGGCTCACTGCCTCCTCTTTAAAAGCCAGTTACAGATAATTGATTAACATTGGTCTTGACAGTGTTTATCACATCTCAGAAACAAATAAGAAACAATATTCATAGAATCATTAATCATGCAGTAAAGGAGGCCATTTTGTCCATCGTATACAGGTCAGCTCATCGAAGGAACTTCATAATTAATTGTACAAGTTCATTTTTTTCTGATTGCCTTCCAAATAAATTACTTTAAAGAATATATCTAATGTCTTTTTTAAAATTTAGCATTGAACCTGCCATCATTACCCTTTCAGGCAATCAATTCTACTTCATAGTAACTTGCTTCAAAAAAATGTTCCTCGTTTCTCTCATGAAATTATATCAAACTTCCTGGTGCCATTGTTAGTTCTGTTAAATCTTTGTCTTCCATTTATCAATATTCTTGATATTAGAAATGGTTTCTCCCCATTTACCTATAACATTCTTGAATATCTGCCTTAAATCTCCTTTTAATTTATATTTGCACTAAGTAGAAAAATGCAGCTTCTCAACCCTTCTCAACTGATGTGGAGGAAAATGTAGTTGGTCTAATTAGTATGTTTATGGATGATACAAAGATTGGTGGAGTTGCAGATAGTGAGGAGATTGTCAGAGTATACAGCAGGATATAGCTGAGTTGGAGGCATGGGCAGAAAAATGGCAGATGGAGTTTAATCCAGACAAATGTGAGGTGAAGCATTTTGGAATGTCAAGTACAGTCGGAAATTATACGGTGAAAAGCAGAACCCTTAGGAGTATTGATATGCAGAGGAATCTGGTTATGCAGGTCCACAGATCACTGAAGATGGCAGTGCAGCTAGATAAGGTAGTGAAAAAGGCTTATGGCATGCAGCTTCATAGAACTTTAGTTAGGCCACACTTAGAATATTGAGTACAGTTCTGGTGACCACACTACCAGAAGGTTGTGGAAGCTTTAGAGAGGGTACAGAAAACCTTTACCAGGATATCGCCTTGTATGGGGGATTTTAGCTATGAAGAAAGGTTGGATAGACTGGATTTGTTTTCAATGGAACAGAGGAGGTTGAGGGGCAACCTGATAGAAGTTTATAAGATTGTGAATGGCATGGATAGAGTGGAAAATATGAGGCTTTTTCTCAGGGTGGAGAGGTTAATTACTAGGGGACATAGGTTCAAGGTGAGATGGGGGAAGTTTAAAAGAGATGTGCGAGGCAAGTTTTTCATACAAAGGGTGGTGAATGCCTGGAACGCGCTGCCAGATGAGGTGGTGGAAGCAGACACAATAGCAGCATTCAAGATGAATACATGAACCAAGAAGGAATAGAGGGATATGTATCCTGCAAGTGAAGACAGTTTTAGTATGGAATCAAAATGTGCGGCATAGTCTTGGAGGGCTGAAGGGCCTATTCCTGTGCTGTATTCTTCTTTGTTCTTTCCACCTCGCTCAATCCCCTGATCACTGGTATGAATCTGATAAATCTTCCTGAGGTCCTTCCTGAAGGATATTGCCCAGATTTGGATATTATGGCTCAGATGAGGTTATGATGAAGGTTTAAGTGCCATAAAGATAAAAAACAACATACATTTTGGGGTGACTAAATATGATCTCAAATCTCAGCATCCCAAAAATTATCCTGTCCAAATTCAGCTGGCATGATGTTCACATTGAATGGCCTGGATTTTTCCTCTTTTTAAAGGTGACTTTGAGTCTGCAAATAGAGCACTTTATAGAACATATCTGAGTCTCAGAAGTATTGCAGCTAAATGACTGGAGTTAAAGAAAATTAAAAATTTTTCTTGTAATTGAAAGGTAAAGATCTTATCCTCCAGGGCTTCAAAACAATGTATTACTGTTGAATGCAGTCATGCTTAATTTTGAGCTTTTTCTCAGGGATTAAAATGGGATGGAGAGGATGACAAAGTTTTCATTATATTTGTGTCACAAAAGATGTTTTCAAATTTTTTTCTCATGTTCATTTCTTAATTTCCATTCCATTTCAAGTACCAGTGAAATTGCATGTTGTGGCAAAACTTCTCCATTTACTATTTAATAAAGAAATGACTTAAGATATTTCTATAGCATTAATATGCTTGTTTTTCCAACAATGGTACTGATCCTTCCACTCTGTCCAGGCCCCTCAGTATTTTGTCAGTTTCAATGTTCCTTCAAAACTCTTTCGAGCAGAGACCCAGGGTCATCAACCATTCCTCATATGACAAACCCTTCATTCCAAGAATCGTTCTTGTGAACCTCCTCTAGATCTCCTCCAAAGCCAGTACATCCTTCCTGAGATATGGGACTGCTCACAATATTCTAAATGGATTCTGACCAGACCCTCATACAGCCTCAGGAGTCCATCACTGTTAATGGATTCTCATCTTCTCGAGATAAATTCTAACATTGCATTTATCGTCCTAACTGCCAACTGAACTTATATGTTAACCTGAAGAGAATCTTGAACCAGGAATCCCAAGTTCCTAAGTGCTTCACATTCCTGAAGGCTTTCCCAATTTACAAAATAATCTATGCCTCTATTCTTCCTATCAAAGTGCATAAACTCCCACTTTCCCACATTGTGTCCATTTGCTACTTCTTTGGCCAGTCTCCTAGCCTATCCTTCTGCAGCCTCCCTATTTCCTCAACACTACCTGTCCCTCCAACGGTCTTTGTGTCATCTGCAAACTTAGCAACAATGTCCTCAGTTCCTTCATCCAGGTCATTAATGTATAATGTGAATATTTCTAGTCACAACACTAAACCCTGTGGAACTCCACTAGTCATTGGCTGCTATCTGATAAAGGCCCTTTATTCCCATTCTCTGCGTTCTACCAGTCAGCCAATTCAATATCCATGCCAGTTCTTTCCTGTAGATTCACGGACTCTTATTTTATTTAGCAGTCTGCTCTGCAGCACATTGTCAAAGGCCTTCAGAAATTTAAATTCATCACGTCCACTGGATCCTTTGTCTAGCTTGCTCATTACCTCCTCAAAGAATTCTAGCAGATTTTTCTGGCATGACTGCACTTGACAAAGACATACTGACTCAGCCTTATGTTGCCATGTACTTCCAAGTATTCTGCAATCTTACCATGAATAAAGGATTCTAAAACTTTATTAAAGACTGGGGTCAGGCTAACCAGCCTATAATTTTTTTGTCTTCTGCCTCCCTCCTTATTAATAGGGGTGTTACATTAACCATTTTCCAGTCTCCTGACTCCAGTGCATCCATTATCTCCTTAGCTATATCCTTCAGAACACTTTGATATAGTCCATCTGGTCTGGGTGACTTATCCATCTTCAGAACTTTCAGCTTCCCTTGCACCTTCCCCTTAGTGATGGCAACTACATTTACTTCTACACCCTGACTCTCTTGAAGCCCTGGTATATTACGTGTATGTTCCACTGGGAAAACTGATGTATTAATCTTTCCAGTTCCTCCACCATTTCTTTATTCCCCAATAGTACTCCTTCTGCCTTATTTTCCAGTGGTCCAATGTTCACTCGTGTCTCTTTCCCACTTTTTTTACATCTAAATAAACTTTTGCAATTGTCTTTTATTTTACTAGCTTGCTTACCTCATTTTTCATCTTCTTCCTCCTTATTGTTTTTTTAGTTGTCCTCTGCCAATTTATGAAAGCTTCCCAATCCTCTGGCTTCCCACCAATCTTCACAGTCAGAAGTCACCACGACACCAGGCTATAGACCAACAGGTTTCTTTGAAATCATAAGTTTTCGGAATGCTGCTCCTTTGCCAGATATCTTGGATCACAGAGTGCATTGAAGCAGTTCTTTTTGGATTTGGTTAAATGTAGTTAAGAGGAGGCTCAACAGCAGTGATTTGCTTAAATATGAACACATATTGAGTAATAATAAAAAATGAAAAAAAGAAAGGAACATTTCTTAAGTAAATAAAAAAATGAAAAAAAGGAAGAAACAATAAGCCTCGCACCCTTCTGCACGTCAGGTACCCTTCAATTACTGTCTGGTCTGGAGGTTGAGGTTGTCCCTGGCACCGTTCATGCTTCTGGTCCGAGGTGAAGTCCAACGGCTTGGAATGAAACTTTCTCTTTTATGCAGTGTAACAAACAGCCAGCACAAAGAAAACAGATGCAGAAAGACAAAACTGCTGGCTGGTACAGAAAACACAGGATGGGAAAACAAGCTGCAGGTGTCATCTTTGGCTCTTAAAGGAATGTTGACAGGACTCATTCAAGGTCATGCAGCTCGTCAAGTATCATTCTAAACTTTCCCAGCCTATTTCTCCATCCTGTACAATCTATTTTCTCATGTAGCTGTTGAATATCATCATTAACATTTAGCCCTTTGGCCCATCCTACACATTCCACCCCGATGATATTTGACAATGCATGTTACAATTGCAAATGCAGACATAAATCAGCGACAGCCATGCAAGAATGTATAATAAGAGTACGTAACCTGCACTAGAAGATTAAAACTACAATGAACATAACTAGCATCAATATGAACAATATAACAATAGGGCGTATCATCAAATTAATGATTACAGTGGCCTTTGGGGACTAAACCTTAAATATATATCCCACACTTGATGTAAGGGAAAGGCTGTGATGGAACCAGCACGTCATACCATCTGACTGATTCAACCAGAATATCACCTACATTATTTTTCAGTTAATCCGTTTACATAATTTGCTGTAAAATTCAGTATATTCCAGATTCCGGTTCCTTAATTTGTGTTCTATTTTCAAACCTCCTGTTCCTTATCCCCAGATCACCTTACCCATCATACATGGACTCAAAATTTCTCCAGATCTCTTTGTCTGTATCTGTCTTGAGGATACTTCTTCAATATGCTTCCCTCTTTGCCAATTTTATGAATAATTGTATCATTGAGTAGTAACTACCTCCAAATGTAGGTAACAAGGTGCAGGGCTGGATGAACACAGCAGGCCAAGCAGCATCATAGGAGCAGAGAGGCTGACGTTTCGGGCCTAGACCCTTCATCAGAAAAGGGGGAGGGGAAGGGGGTTTTGAAATAAATAGGGAGAGAGTGGGAGGCGGATAGAAGAGGGATAGAGGAGAGGATAGGTGGAGAGGAAACAAACAGGTTGAAGAGGCGGGGATGGGGCCAGGAAAGGTGAGTGTAGGTAGGGAGTTAGGAAGGGGATAGGTCAGTCCAGGGAGGACGGACAGGTCAAGGGGGCGGGATGAGGTTGGTCGGTAGGAGATGGAGGTGCGGCTTGGGGTGGGAGGAGGGGATAGGTGGGAGGAAGAACAGGTTAGGGAGGCAGGGACGAGTTGGACTGGTTTTGGGATGCGGTGGGGGGAGGGGAGATTTTGAAACTTGTGAAATCCACCTCGTGCTCCCACGAGGAGCTCGAACAGTTCATACACTTCACCAACACCTTCCACCCCAACCTTAAATTTACCTGGACCATCTCTAACACCTCTCTCCCCTTCCTGGACCTCTCTGTCTCCATATCGGACAACCACCTCGAAACCGATATTCATTTCAAGCCCACCGACTCCCACA
>NC_063337.1:71407885-71421135 GCF_021869965.1 Rhincodon typus
CACCTTGTTGTCTCGGATTCTCCAGCATCTGCAGTTCCTACTATCTCCAAATGTAGGTACCCCATTTTGAGTTACAATATACATGGCATCAAACAACACAGCTCTAATGTTCATCAGGCTTTACCTTCAACTCATGTTTACTGCCGTTTATTTTTCCTGGGGTTCCCGTATTACAGACACCTACACCAACTGAGTCTTAGCTCAGCCTTCTTTCATATACACTAACTGTGCTAACACATTACAATTTCACCTACTGGTTTAAACACTGGAGTGCATACATCATACAAACACTCAGGATGGGTATGTATGTCATGTATGCATGTATGTATGTCATCCGATGGGCCCTTTCACTGAGTCCACCATTACTCCTCCCAGAGTCCATATTCTTTCATTTCTGTAACATTTTGACAAAATAACCACATTTTTATTTCGATTGTAATTCTTTTTATATCCCTCTCACTCATACTACTTCCATTGTTTTAAAGTCTGTTCCTCCATGGACTCTGTGTCAGGGTCTTATTGTTTAAAATATGTTTTTGTACTCTTCCAAGCCACACTAATCCTTTCATCAAGTAGGTATGCATGTCTGAGACCTGTTCTTCAGTGTATGTTTTTTACCATCTCATGTTTGTTACCCCCACGATAACATTCACTTTTGCACACATACATCAGCATCCCAAGACCATGTCACACATTCTTGACTCCCACATGATTTTATCAAATGATCTATGAGGCTTTACTTATCTCTCCACATATGGTCCCGATGCCGCAAGTAGTGGCTTGATCACTAATTCAATTCTCTTAGAAGGAAAGACAAGGACATAACTCCGCTCCCCCCACTCCCCCCCCCCCACCCCAGCACCACCAAAACATTTGGGGGGCATGGTGGTTCAGTGGCTAGTAATGCTGTCTCACAGTGCCAAGAGTGCAGGTTCAATTCGAACCTCAGGTGACTGTCTGTGTGGAGTTTGCATGTTCTCCCTGTGTCTGCATGGATTTCCTCCCACTGTCTAAAGATGTGAAGGTTAGGTGGATTGGCCATGTTAAATTGCCAGGAGTATGTAAGTTAAGTGGATTAGCCATGGGAAATACAGGGATAGGTCAGCAGGATGAATCTGGATGGGATACTCTTTGGAGAGTTGGTGTGGACATCTTGGGCTGAATGGTCTGTTTCCACACTGTAGGGATTCTCTGATTGCAAAGAGAAAACTATCAGTTTCCTGCTGTCATTTAAACATCCTTTTCACGACATTAACGTTTTAACCTGAATTGCCACTGCAACCCATCATTCTATTTTTTTTGTCTTCTGTCACCCTTAATTACACTGTCTCATCCAATTTTGCAACTTATCTATTACCACCATATCTAATTCCAGGGATCTGTAGAGATTTGTAGTCCATGGAACATAAACCTATAATATTTTAAAGCAGAAGTCAAACATTCCTGTTTGATTCATGCACAACTTACTTTGTTTGTTCTTTTTCTAAGATGACCCATTTTTTTAAAGTTACTTGATAACTCATTCTAGATATTTGACATATCTCTATGTAAATTTGCCCAAATTCAATATTCTGTTTACTCCCTTAATGTTACTAACTTTTTGTTAAGGCATTGAAACCATTGAGACTGCATGCATGCACTTTATCATTTCCCAGAATCCCTTTAAATTTTCAGGTAACCATTCTTTTAAATGTTTTAGAATACCAAGGAATGTGAGTCTTAAAATAGCTGTTGTCATGATGTACTTAAGTGTTCTCAGGTTCAGTGGTTTCAAAATCCCTGACACTCACTACTATTGATATTTACACAGTATTTCCCCAAAGCTGAAATGTGTTATTGGTGAATGGCTTGATGGGTGGAAGGTTCCTCATCTATCATTGTGTTGCGATGTTGAAATTCTGTAAATGGAGTTCAGTCTTCAGTGTCTCCAATTTATAAAAACAAACAAGTTCCATCCACTCCATGTCAAGCAGAATGGGTTACTCAGTATTAATCTACTAAGGATTAAAAAGGGGGCAGGGAATAAACTCCAGCATGTAATTATGTCATCTGTCTTTCCTCCTCCTTGAATGAAGGAGAAGCCCACTCCTTTGTTAAATTTGCCTTTCCTAAACTCCTCGCACACAGGGAGTTACATTTTCAACATTCCAATGTCCCCATCACTTGGATATTAACAACGAGTCAATCTTCTCATTCAGAATTAAAGATTCACTCATGTTAAATAAGTATTTGGAAGTTCAATCTGATCGGAAAAATGAAATTCCAAATATAGTAGTTTCTGGAATTAAAATTTACCCAAGTCTAAACACAACACGGAGCCAATTCCTAAAGGTAAATTTTTACCAAGCTTTACAAGCCAAGTTTTTGAATCAAAGTTTCACAGACTTTTTGCTTTACACAACAACTGATGGTTTCTTAAATAGGACATTACAGTAACCATACATGTCCCACGCTAATACAGGCACACACCACAATTTCAAATCACCATACATTCCCAAAATGCAAACTAAAACTTCGAAGTATCCCCAGATCTCCAGCTCCAGGGAACAAAAAGTCACAAATTGTACAGAACGACATTTAGCAACCAACAAACAAAACTGCATTCAAACCAGACCACAAGGAGTTAACACTTCTACAAGGGCCAGCGCACTTGCACAGCATAGAAACCTGGCCTCCACTTTTCTCCTTTTCCGGTTATAACTGCTCCCAGTCCTTTCATAGGTCCTAATTGTGCTAACATGCTAGCTACAGACCTGAATCCAGAGCCTGCCGCGTTCCACCCTGCAATACAAAAGATCTCCAGAACATCAGGTTGCTTTTCTCTTGTCTTACACATTTTTCTGAATCGCATCCTCATCACCAAAAATTTCTTGGACCACAGGTTGTATCCAAGCGTCCTTTTTGGATTCATTTAAATGTAGTTAAGAGAAGGCTCAACAACAGACATTTGCTTAAATATGTACATTTATTGAGTAATAATAAAAAATGAAAAAAAACGAAAGGAACATTTCTTAAGTAAATAAAAAGAATGAAGAAAGGAAGAAACAATAAGCCTCGCACCCTTCTGCATGTCGGGTACCCTTCAATCAACGTCTGGTCTGGAGGTTGAGGTTGTCCCTGGCACCGTTCACGATCCTGGTCTGAGGTGAAGTCTAATGGCTTGGAATGAAACTTTCTCTCTTATACAGTGTAACAAACAGCCAGCACAAAGAAAATAGATACAGAAAGTCAAAACTGCTGGCTGGTACAGAAAACACAGGATGGGAAAACAAGCTGCAGGTGTCATCTTTGGCTCTTAAAGGAATGTTGACAGGACTCATTCAAGGTCATGCAGCTCATCAATTATCATTTTAAACTTTCCCAGCCTATTTTCCCATCCTGTACAATCTATTTTCTCATGTAGCTGTTGACTATCATCATTAACATTCAGCCCTTTGGCCCATCCCATACATCAGGTGAAGTCAAGGGATGTGCATAGACATAGAATATATAGGCAGAGAGATAATAACAAGGCAATTCCAGATAATTACGAGTGTCAACAGACAAGTACAAAAAGTGTGAGTGGGGTGTTGACAGGCTGAAAAACATGCCTTTGCAGGTGATCAATATTGTTAAATAGTGTGAGAAAAGTATCAACAACTGAATAGCAAGTGAAAGGATGACCTGATTAATTAAGGCAGAGAGATTATTGGGAAAAACAAAAATAAGATGGTCCAGAGACAAACCAAATGGCTGGTATAACATGATATGTATCAGAGTTGCAACTTCACCACTTCACCTGATGAAGGAACAGCACTCCAAAAGCATGTCCTTTATTCATTCATGGGATGAGGTTATCACTGGCTAGGCAGCATTTATTGCCCATCCTTAATGGTCCCAAGAGCAGTTAAGAGTCAACCACATTGCTGTGGGTCTAGAGTCACCTGTAGGCCAGACCAGGAAAGGATGGCAGTTTCCTTCCCTAAAAGACATTAGTGAACTATATGGCTTTTTCCTGGACAATCAGCAATGGATTCATAGTCATCATTACACTCTGAATTCCAGATTTTTTTAAAAATTCAAATCCAACCATCTACCATGGCAGGTTTTGAACCAGGGTGCCCAGAACTTTAACCGGGTCTTTGGATTAACAGTCCAGTGATGGTATCACTAAGCCATTAACTCCCACATTAAATGGAATTTCAAATAAACCTGTTGGACTATAACCTGGTGTCATATGAATTCTGACTTTGTCCACCCAGTCCAACACTGACATCTCCACATCATGACTAATCTTGACCACATTGTATGTTTTTTCTTTCACGTTCATGTTGTTCTTGACTTCCCTTGTCAGTCTTGGCAGCCTTGTCCTCCACTTATTTTGTTTCTTCTTCCTTGGCAGGAATTTCTGCTGTGACTCCTGAATTACCCCCAAAAACTCCTGCCATTGCTGCTCCATTGTCTTCCCTGCTAACTCTCCTTCCAATTAACTCTGGCCAGCTCCTCCCTCATGACTTTGTAGTGACCTTTAATCAATTGTAATACTATTACATATGATTCCAGCTTGTTCCTCTCAAATTGCAGGGTGAATTCTCTCATATTATTATACCTGCCTCATAGGGGCTCCTTCACCTTAAACTGTCTAATGAAGCCTGTCTCATTACACATCACCAAATCTGGAGTGGTCTGTCCTCCAGTGGGTTCTACCACAAGCTGCTCTAAAAAAAAAATCTCATAGACATTCCACAAATTCTATTTCTTGTAATCTGCTACCAATCTGATTTTCCCAGTCTACCTGAATATTGAAGTCCCCTATTAATATTGTAATAGTGTATTTCTTACAGACCTATTCTATCTCCTGATTTATTTTCTGCCCCACATCCTGACTACTGCTAGGGAGCCTGTACATAACTGCCATCAGGGTCTTTTTTTCTTTGCAGTTCATCAACTCTATCCGTGCAGATTCTATTCCTTCTGACCCCATATTGCTTTTTGCTATTGATTTAATCTCAATTTTACTAACAAGGCAAACCTGCTCCTTCCACCCATCTGCCTGTCCTTTCCATACGATGCATATCCTTGGATACAGAGTTTCCAGCCCTGATCCCTTTTGCAGCCATGCTTTCGTGATGCCCACAACATCCTCACCTCACATCCTCAACATAGATGCTCACCTATAAATGAGCCACACAGCAGGCTCATTTATCTTGTTTCATATATTACACGCATTTAAGTACAACACCCTTAGTCCTGTGTTGGCCAGCCCCCTTCTCATAGTCGTCCCTGTATCTGCCTTACCTGAAGTTAGATGCCTGACCCTTTCCAGACTCTCTGTCATATTACTTACTCTGGAAACTTTAATAACCTTTCAGAATTAAAAAAAAGAGTCTCAATCATGTGAGTTTGCCACCAACAGATAATGATTAGCCATTAATGAGCTATCCATATTGTTTAAGGAGTTTCAACAGCTTGGTCAAATTCATCGAAAGCAACCGAGGCATTAGGTGAATACTTTTAGCACTTCTGTAGGCCCACTGAGTTTCAAGATGTCTCTTTTGTTACTGAAACCAGGCTCAAGGCTACAGTTCTGAACTCTCTTGGTCTCAGTTTTTCTCAGTATCATCACCTAATAACAGGCAAGCAAATTGCACAAGGATAACCTGTCAAGCTATGTCTGAATTATTACCATATTACTGAAATTCACAGTTAGATGCTTTAAGACTTTCAGCCAATTTATAAATCAGATGCTCTTTGGCAGCTATTTTAAACATCTATCAAAGGAATTTTATTTTAAAGGGGAATACAGTATTTTTTTCTTATTTCCCTTTGGAGATTGCATTGTTGGCTCTTCGCTGTCATTGAGTTCAAACCTTGGAACTCCAGCCCTAACATTGTACTAACACCCACGTGGGATACTTCAACGTAATTGGGTGGCTTCAGCAATTAAGCAATTTTGTACAAATGTTTGCTTAACTAGTGGGGCAAGTATCCCAGTGGCTCAGTGGTGCTGTCACTAGCAAACCAAAGCCCTAGCTAATAGCTGTTGCAACAAAAACAAAGTTGCTGGAAAAGCTCAGCAGGTCTGGCAGCATCTGTGAAGGAGAAAAATATACCTGCTGATGTAGGCTCAAATCCTACCACATCTGTTGGTAAAGCTTTACTTTGACTTTAAAAAATGGCCTAATGGCAACCATGTAGCCACTGCCAATTGTTGTAAAAACCCAACTCCTTCACTAATGTCCTTTAGATAAGAAATTTGCTATCCTTACCTTGAATAGGCTATATGTGACTTCAGACCCATAATAATGAGGCTTGCTTTTAACCTCTGGACAATTAAGAATGGGCAATAAATGACTCTGATGCCAAAAGCCCATGACCAAGTTTGAAAAAAGTATGTGTCAGTTTCAAGATACCTTTGTTAAATTCCAGGATTGCAGTGCAGGATAGAACAGAGATGAGCTTTTATAGTCATTGTTGCCTTGTTTACACTTAAAAAACTGGTGGCTAAAGAACCAAATATAAATGGAGGATTGACATTAATTTTCTGCTGAATGTCCACCATTTCAATTTCTAGGTGAACTTCAATATTAACAATCTGAAGTCCCAGCAATTACAAACCACACACAATTACAAATTACAAACCAAATGATTAATTCATAACAAAAAATATTGAATAGGCCAGGGTTAGAAAGCTTGGTGTAACTTTGGATTTCTCAATCATAGTGTAGTCATTTGAGCCCCAGAGCTTGTAAAACATGGATTTGTTCATACAATGCCTGAAACATGAAACAAAAGCTAGGACGGGAAATAATTTCACAAATTATTTGACTGGAAGAGTCAGAAGATTAATTTGAGGTTTTTGGAATTGTAAATAGCCTTACCATGGTGATTTGAAAAACAGTATTTCCTCTGGTTTGAAAAATAAGTAATCGGGGATCATCACAAAAAATTTGATTGAGGAAAAGTTAGCAGAATGTCATTCAATTCAGAGATTTGTTGGATAATAATGTGTGTCACAAGAGTTAATGTATCAAGTGACATTATTCTCTTTAATAAAGAAGACTAGATAAATATTAGAGTCAGTGTGAGATGCAGGACAGAGCAAAACAGTGAGATACACTTTACACAGAAATTGCTGGAAAAGGTCAGCAAATCTGGCAGCACCTTAGGTGAGAAATGAGAGTCAACGTTTCGGGTCGAGTGACCCATTCTCAGTAATGTTGGTATGATAGCCTAAATAGCTTCATTGTGTGATGTATAATTCTTTGTTTCTGTGTTGAACTTTGAGTCACATCAACTTGAAGTCATGTAGTAAAACAATCCATACTATGTTCCATCTGAATGCATTGGGCATTGAATTTACAGGGAGTTAGGGAGGATAAAGGAATACGTTAATGCACCCAATTGTAACAGCAGGAGCAAAACAATACCTTATGATAATCTATCTTCTTCTGTTTCCTGGCAGGCAGCCAGCATAATTGACATCTCCCACTTTTGTTTTACTGTTGGGCTTCTCAAGTCTGGAAGTCCTGTGTGGTAAGTGTTAACAGTTAAATCAGGCTCTTAGTTGGATTGCAGGAATCCAATTTAAATATATGAATGAAGTTTCCATCTAGCATAATACACTGTCTCATCATAAAAAATAATTGCAGGCACCAGATGTGTTTTCCATTTTAAAATTTTTAACACTCTCCTGCATGGTGGAGAGGAGGTTGGAGTGTGGGGGAGGTTTCTAACAGAATCATAATCACAAATTTTTATAGTCACAAAAGTGAGCGCAAATTCTTGGATTGAACTATTCATTCCCATATGGGTAGTTGTCAGCCTTCCCATAAGCCAGTAGAAAGTGGCATCTAGTCAATTGAGTAAGAACTGAAATTTGAGCTTTCTAGAGATTCTGGCAGCTTGTATACAACAATGGTCAATGGTGGGTCAATGGATAATTAGGATGAGATATTTCTAGGATCTTGTCGGGTGAGGAGGAGTATTCCCATTCCTTCTGGCATCTATGAATTTGGAGGTGAGGTAAAATGTTTAGCTGTAACGCATGTTAAAAAATGGGGCATTCTTCTATTTCTTCACTTAGAGTCATACAGTCATAGAGATATGTAGCACAGAAACAGATCCTTTGGTCCACCTTGAATATGCCAACCAGATATCCTAAATTAATCTAGTCCTATTTGCCAGCATTTGGCCCATATCCTTCCAACCCGTCTTATTCATGTACCTGTCCAGATGTCTTTTAACGTTGTAAGTGTATCAGCCACTGCCACTTTGTCTGGCAGTTCATTCATTACATCCACTACCCTTTGCATGGAAAAGCTACCTCTTAGATCCTTTTCAAATCTTTCCCATCTCAACTTAAATCTATGCCATCTAGTTTTGGACTCCCCTACACTGGGGAAAAGACCTTGGCTATTCACCCTATGCATGTCCCTTATGATTTTATAAACCTCTATAAGATCACCACTCAGCCACCGACATTCCACAGCAAACAGCCCCAGCCTTTAGAGACTCCAGCTCTTGCTCAAACCCTCCAACCCTGCCAAAATCCTTGTAAATCTTTTCTGAACTCTTTCAAATTTAAGAACGTCCTTCCAATTGCACAAAGCATTGCACGTTTTAGCTCTAGATCAGTTAGTTGCATTTTTGCCTCCAAGTAAGGTGATTATGGTTCAAATCCCATCATGGAGCTTCAGAACAAAATTCAGAGTTGGTGTCACACGATAATATTAAAGGGAGTGCTACATTGTTGCAGATGCTGTCTTTCAGGTGAGACATTCAACTAAAATGCCAGCTGTCTACTTATATACATGTAAAAGATCCCATGGCATTATTACAAAGATGAGCAGAGTAGTTATCTCCAGTGTGGGTGATACTTATCCCTCAAACAACATCATAGCAGAAAGCAGATTGCCTGGTCGTTGTTGTGTTCAAATTGGCTATTTTGGTTCCTTCCTTTAAAACAGTTCCAAACAATGTTTATATTTGACTCCAAACATTAACTCTGCATCTCTGTTCATTAGGACCAGGTTTGGAGGATTCCACTCTTCTGTGAGTCACAACATAAATTTTATTTCACCTAGTACTGATATTGTCAATTTTACCCTTTCTTCCATATATTAGTTTCAGAATACAAAAAGAAAATCTAGTAGCAGATGTTAATAAACGAAAAAGTTATTAACAAAGATACAAAGCTGATTAACATGTAGCTTGGCATATGTAAGTATAAACATTAACCTGATATAACTAGCCTAAAATAAAGAAATGCGGCCTGCAGTTGTCAAAATTATATGCAAAGAAGAAGCTCCACATGTCTTTTGGTCTGGCATTCTGGTACATGTAGATCGGTGACACTAGACACAGCTATTGTCACTGGGACCTTTTCAGAACTGGCTTATTCAGGAAATGTTGTCAGGAAGTTGTCTAGAAGCTATTCAGAAGAAGAACAGGATCAGTTTTCCAGCTCTCATTGTGAACTCTTCAAATTGTTTTCAGAAAGGTAGGAAAGGATGAGTTAGGTGGCTTCTCTCATAACAGGTTAATTAACTAACTGACTTTTCCAAAACTTTTCAAATCAATCTAAAACCTCTGAAACCTATAAACCCAGACGTGGGACTTCTCTGTATATATGTCCCAGCAGTTTCAGTATTTATAAAACCCTGTTATTTATGTTGCTTAGTTGTCACTTCCAGTGGAGTCATAGAGTTATACATTATGGAAATAGACCCTTCAGTCCAACTAGTCCATGTTGACCATAATCCCAAATTAAACTAGTCCCACCCATCTGCTCTTGGCCCATATCCTTCTGAACATTTCTTATTCGTGTACTTATCCAAATGTCTTTTCAATTTTGTAACTGTACCTGCATCCACCACTTCCTCTGGAAGTTTCATTCCACACATGAATCACATTTTGTGTAAAAAAATTGCCCCCTTGTTGATTTAAAATCTTTCTCCTCTCATCTTAAAAATATGTCCCTTATTCTTGAAATCCCCCATCCTAGGGAAAAAAAATCTACCATTCACCCTATCTATGCCCCTCACAATTTTATAAATCTCTATAGGGTCCCTCCTCAACCTTCTATGCTCCAGTGGAATGAGTCCCAGCCAATACAGTGTCTCCTTATAACTCAAACCCTCCATTCTTAGCAACATCCTGGTAATAAGCCCTTTCCAGCTTAATAATACCTTTCCTAAGCAGGATAACCAGAACTGGACTTTGTCCTCTAGAAGAGGCCTCACCAATGCCCTGTATAGCCTCAACATGATGTCCCAAATCCTCTATTCAAAGGTCTGAGCAATGAAGGCAAGCATGCTAAATGCCCACTTAATCATCATGTCGACATGTGACTCAAACTTCAAAGAATTATGCATCTGAACCCCTAGGTCACTCTGTTCAACATCACTACTCAAGGCCCTACTTTTTATTGCATAAGTCCTGCCCTTGTTTGTTTACCAAAATACAATACCTCACATTCATCCAAACTAAACTCCATATGCCACTCCTCAGCCCATTGATCAAGACTTCTTTGTAATCTTAGGTAACTTTCTTAACTATCCATTGTATCACCAATTTTGTTGTCATTTACAAACTTATTAACCATTCATTTTACATTCTCATCTAAATCATTCATATAATTGACAAACGAGAGTGGACCCAGCACCGATCCCTGCAGAACACCGCTAGCAACACTCCAAAAAACAACCTGGCACCATCACTCTCTGTCTCTTGCTGTTAAGCCAATTTCGTACCCAATTGGTAAGTTCACCCTGAATCCCATGTGATCTAGTGTCAAAGCTTTACTGAAGTCCAAGCAGACAATGTCTACTGATCTGCCTTCATCAGTCTTCTTGGTTATTTCTTCAAAAAAATTAATCAAGTTTGTGGGACACAATTACCCTCGCATAAATCCACGCTGACTATTCCTAATCATTCTTTGCCTCTTCAAATGCATATAAATCTTATCTTCACGATTGAAGTCAGACTCACAGGTCTACAGTTCCCAGCCTTCTCCTTACATCCCTTCTTAAACAAAGGCATGACATTAGCTGCCTGCCCTGTCATCTGACACTTCACCCATATTTATGGATGATACAAATATTTCTCCAAGAGGCCCCTAATTTCCTCCATAACTTCCAACAACTGTATCCTGGGATACAGTAGATCAGGTCCCAGAGATTTATCAGCCCTTATATTTTCTAAGACCTCCAGCACTTCCTCTTCTGTGATGTGAATTGTTTTCAAAACATCAATATTTATTTCCCTGAGTTCTCTAGCCTCCATTTCTTTCTCTACATTAAACGCTGAAGCAAAATATTCATTTAATATTTCTCCATCTCCTTAGGTTCAACACAGAGATGATCTCTTTCCAGTTGATCTTTTGCTCTTAATGTACTTGTAGAATCTCTTTTCATTATAGTTAACCTTATCTACCAAGGTTACCTCATATCCCTTCTTTGCCTTCCTGATCACTCGCTTAAGAATGCCCCTACATGCATTATACTGTTCAAGAGATTCATTTGATTCCAGTTGTCTTTATTTAATGAGAGACAACAAGATGCAGGGCTGGATGAACACAGCAGGCCAAGCAGTATCATAGGAGCAGAGAGGCTGACGTTTCGGGCCTAGACCCTTCATCAGAAAAGGGGGAGGGGAAGAGGGTTTTGAAATAAATAGGGAGAGAGTGGGAGGCGGATAGAAGAGGGATAGAGGAGAGGATAGGTGGAGAGGAAACAAACAGGTCGAAGAGGTGGGGATGGAGCCAGGAAAGGTGAGTGTAGGTAGGGAGTTAGGAAGGGGATAGGTCAGTCCAGGGAGGACGGACAGGTCAAGGGGGCGGGATGAGGTTGGTCGGTAGGAGATGGAGGTGCGGCTTGAGGTGGGAGGAGGGGATAGGTGGGAGGAAGAACAGGTTAGGGAGGCAGGGACGAGCTGGACTGGTTTTGGGATGCGGTGGGGGGAGGGGAGATTTTGAAACTTGTGAAATCCACATTGATACCATTGGGCTGCAGGGTTCCCAAGCGGAATATGAGTTGCTGTTCCTGCAACCTTCGGGTGGCATCGTTGTGGCACTGCAGGAGGCCCAGGATGGACATGTCGTCTGAGGAATGGGAGGGGGAGTTGAAATGGTTCGCGACTGGGAGGTGCAGTTGTTTGTTGCGAACCGAGCGTAAGTGTTCTGCAAAGCGGTCCCCGAGTCTCCGCTTGGTTTCCCCGATGTAGAGGAAGCCACACCGGGTACAGAGGATGCAGTATACCACATTGGCAGATGTGCAGGTGAACATCTGCTTGATGTGGAAAGTCTTCTTGGGGCCTGGGATGGGGGTGAGGGAGGAGGTATGGGGGCAGGTGTAGCACTTCCTGCGGTTGCAGGGAAAAGTGCCGGGTGTGGTGGAGCTGGAGGGGAGTGTGGAGCGGACAAGGGAGTCACGGAGAGAGTTGTCCCTCCGGAAAGCAGATAAAGGTGGGGAGGGAAAGATGTCTTTGGTGGTGGGGTCGGATTGCAGATGGCGGAAGTGTCGGAGGATGATGCGTTGGATCCGGAGGTTGGTGGGGTGGTACGTGAGGACGAGGGGGATTCTTTTTTGGTTTTTATTGCGTGGACGGGGTGTGAGGGATGAGGTGCGGGAGATGTGGGAGACACGGTTGAGGGCGTTCTCGACCACCGAGGAGGGGAAGTTACGGTCCTTGAAAAACGAGGACAACTGAGATGTACGGGAGTGGAATGCCTCATCCTGGGAGCAGATGCGGCGGAGGCGAAGGAATTGGGAATAGGGGATAGCATTTTTGCAGGAAGGTGGGTGGGAGGAGGAGTATTCTAGGTAGCTGTGGGAGTCGGTGGGCTTGAAATGAATATCGGTTTCTAGGTGGTTGCCCGATATGGAGACAGAGAGGTCCAGGAAGGGGAGAGAGGTGTTAGAGATGGTCCAGGTAAACTTAAGGTTGGGGTGGAAGGTGTTAGTGAAGTGTATGAACTGTTCGAGCTCCTCGTGGGAGCACGAGGCGGCGCCGATACAGTCATCAATGTAACGGAGGAAGAGGTGGGGTTTAGGGCCGGTGTAGGTACGGAAGAGGGATTGTTCCACGTAATCTACAAAGAGGCAGGCGTAGCTTGGGCCCATGCGGGTACCCATGGCTACTCCCTTTGTCTGTAGGAAGTGGGAGGAATTGAAAGAGAAGTTGTTGAGTGTGAGGACGAGTTCGGCTAAGCGGATGAGGGTATCAGTGGAGGGGGACTGGTCGGGCCTGCGGGACAGGAAGAAGCGGAG
>NC_063337.1:71421635-71447759 GCF_021869965.1 Rhincodon typus
AAACTTTTTAGTTGTAATAGTTTAGATGGAGCGGATTTTGTCCAGTGCATTCAGGAAGGATTCCTGACTCAATATGTAGATCGACCAACACGAGGAGAGGCCACTTTGGATTTGGTGCTTGGCAAGTGTTAGATCTATTGGTAGGAGAGCATTTTGGCGGAAGCGATCATAACTCTGTTACTGTTACAATAGTCAGGGAAAAGGATAGGTACATACAGTAGGGTAAGGTTTATAATTGGGGGAAGGGTAATTATAATTCTGTTAGGCAAGAACTGGGTAACATAAAATCGGAACAGATGCAAAATCGGAAGAGCACTATAGAAATGTGGAGATTGTTTAAGGAATGCATACTGCGTGTGCTCGATATATTTATCCCTAGCAGGCAGGGAAGATGCAGCCGAGTGAGGGAACCTTGGTTCTCAAGAGACGTCGAGCGACTGGTTAAGAGGAAGAAGGATGCTTTTTTAAGGTTTAGGAAGCAAGGATCGGAAAAGGCTCTAGAGGGATACAAGTTAGCCAGGAAGGAGCTGAAGAAAGGGCTTATGAGAGCTATAAGGGGGCATGAAAAAACCTTGGCAGATAGGATCAAGGAAAACTCCAAGGCTTTTTACACGTGCGTGAGGAATAAGAGAATGACCAGAGAAAGGGTAGGACTGATCAAGGATTGTAAAGGGAATTTGTGCACGGAGCCTAAAGAGATAGGAGAGGTCCTTAACGAATACTTTTCTTCGGTATTCACAACTGAGATGGACCTAGTTGTAAGGGAGGACAGTGTGAAACAGGCTGGTAGGCTAGAGGAGGTGAATTTTAGTAAGGAAGATGTACTAGGAATTTTGAGGAGCGTGAAGATAGATAAGCCCTCCGGGCCTGATGGGATTTATCCAAAGATTCTATGGGAAGCGAGGGAAGAGATTGCAGGGCCTTTGGCGATGATCTTTTTGTCCTCACTGTTCACGGGTATAGTGCCGGAAGATTGGAGAGAGGCAAACGTCATTCCCTTGCTCAAAAAAGGGAATAGGGATAACCCCGGAAATTACAGGCCAGTTAGTCTTACTTTAGTGGTGGGAAAATTATTAGAAAGGGCTCTGAGAGATAGGATATATGATCACTTGGATAGGCACAGTTTGATTTGTGATAGTCAGCATGGATTTGTGAGGGGTAGATCATGCCTCACAAACCTTACTGAATTCTTTGAAGAGGTGACCAAACACGCGGATGAAGGTAGAGCAGTGGATGTGATATACATGGATTTAAGTAAGGCGTTTGATAAGGTTTCCCATGGTAGTCTCATGCAGAAAGTAAGGAGGCATGGGATAGGGGGAAATGCGGCAGATTGGATTCAGAATTGGCTGACCCTTAGAAGACAAAGGGTGGTAGTGGATGGAAAATATTCAACATGGTGCTCAGTTACGAGTGGTGGACCACAAGGATCTGTTCTGGGTCCTCTTCTATTTGTGATCTTTGTAAATGATTTGGATGTAGGAGTGGAAGGGTGGAATAGTAAGTTCGTGGACGATATAAAAGTGGGTCGAGTTGTGGATAGTGCGGAGGGCTGTTCTAGGTTACAAACGGACATTGATAGGATGCAGAGCCGGGCTGAGAAGTGACAGATGGAGTTTAACCCTGAAAAGTGTGAGGTGATTCATTTTGGAAGGACAAATTTGAAAGCAGAATACAGGGTTAACGGAAAGATTCTTGGCAGTGTGGAGGAGCAGAGAGATCTTGGGATTCATGTCCACAGTTCCTTGAAACCTGCCACCCAGGTGGATAGAGTTGTTAAGAAGGCATATGCTGTGTTAGCTTTCATTAATAGAGGGATTGAGTTCAAGAGGCATGAAGTTATGCTCCAGCTATGCCAAAGCTTGGTTCGGCCACATCTGGATTGTTGTGTCCAGTTCTGGTCGCCTCATTACAGGAAAGATGTGGAAGTGTTAGAAAAGGCACAGAGGAGATTTACCAGGATGTTGCCTGGAATGGAGGGAAGGTCTTAAGAGGAAAAGTGAGAGAGCTAGGGCTTTTCTCTTTAGAGCGATGAAGGATGAGAGGTGACTTGATAGAGGTGCACAAAATGATCAGAGGTAAAGATAGAGTGGACAGCCAGAGACTCTTTCTTAGGGTAGAGATAGCTATTACGAGGGGGCATAGTTTTAAAGTGAGTGGAGATAGATATAGGGAAGACCTCAGGGGTAGGTTCTTTACTCAGAGAGTGGTAGGGACGTGGAATGCATTGCTGGAGAGGGTACTGGAGTTGACCTCATTCGGGGCATTTAAGTGGCTATTAGATAGGCATACGGATGATAGTATAAGTTAGGGGTGGAGATTAGATAGACCTTAGGTTTAGGGTAAAAGTTCGACACAACATTGTGGGCCGAAGTGCCAGTACTGTGCTGTACTGTTCTATGTTCTATGTTTTTGGAATGATGTTTGCACTGAAGATTTTCTAAAGGATGACATTGACACACAAGAAGATATAGAAGGAGTCCTATGCCGGACAGATTATGTCTTAATCCATTAATCAACATAAGGATAATATGACCAACAAGTTCTGGGTGTCTTGGAAATATTACAGGATGTTGGCTGTACATTCAATGAGAAGTGTGAATTTTCAAACTCAAAATAAATTTCTGGGCCATTTAGTCAAGTCAAGGCAACAGGAACAATAATAAACCCACAGAATATCGAAAACCATGAAGGAATTTCCACCAGCCAGGAATATCGCAGAACTCTGATGATTTATGGGGATAGTGAAACAAGTGAGAAAATTCCTCCGATACCATACACAGATGAATGAACTTTGAAGGCAATTTTTGAAACACAATCAGATGTGGTGCTGGACTGAGCAATAACAACAATCATTGAAATGAATCAAAAAGGTATTGATATTTTCAGAGGTCCAACACAGTGCAATCCCAAACTTGCTAAATACAGCAGCTGTGGCTGAATCGATCACAGGTCTGGGAGGAGTGTTATTCCAGATTCAGTATGATGGGGGATCTGTTCATTATTCTTCAAATGTTCTCAATATAAGTAACAGAAATATCCTGTAATTGAGACAGAATTATTGCAGTGACTTGAGTGTGCAAGAAATTTTCTGACTACATCACAGCTTATCATTTAAGATTGAAATTCACCACAAACTGCTGGCAACTTTTTAACTATGGACAAGGTCACAAAGAGACCACCCAGAATACAAAGATTTCAATTGTAATTGATGCAGTAGGGTATTATTACAGAATATATGCAGAATACCTGACTACTAATCTGTGAAGCATTTACATCAACTGTGCAGATGAATTAAGATAAGAAATTTGTTCAGGAAGTTGAAGCTTTCATGGCCATAAACAGTCAATATTTGCCAGCAACAGTAAGGCATTTATAAGAATTTTGGGAGGCTCAGTGGAATGATGAACATTGTACACAGACTTCAACTACTTCACCATTCAATATGATCATTGCTGATTTTCCAATTCAATATCCTGTTCCCGTTTTTCCCCATATCCCTGATCCCTTTAGCCCCATGTGCTGCATCCAACTTCATCTTGAAATCATACAACATTTTGACCTCAACTCCTTTCTGTGGTCACAAATTCCATAGGCTCACCTCTCTGGGTGACAATATTTTCAATTTTAGTCCTAAATAGTTTACCTTGTATCCTTAGTTCTGGATTCTCCTATAATCAGGAGCATCCTTCCTGCATCTACCATTTGCAATCTTGTTTGAATTTTATGTTTTCTTCTGAGATGCACCCCATTCTTCTGAACTCCACTGAATATAGACCTAACTAATTCAACCTCTCCTCATACGTCATTTCAAGTATCCAGGAATTAGTCTGATAAACCTTAGCTGGATTCCCTCTCCTGCAAAAAAAATCTTTCCTCAGATAAGGAGATCAAAATTGCATAAGATATTCCAGGAATGGTGTCACCAAGGCCCTGTACAATTGCAACAAAACATCCCTACCCCTGTACTCAAATGCTTTCAGTCTGAAGGCCAACATACCATTTCCCTTCTTCACTGACTGCTGCACCGACATGTTTAACTTCACTAACGGTGTGCGAGGACACCTAGATTTTGTTGCACATTCCGCCTCTCTGTTTATAGCCATTCAGATAATAATCTACCTTTCTCTTTTTGCACCGACAGTGGATAACCACATTTATACTGCATCTGTCATGCATTTGCCCACTCATTCAAATTGACAAGTCACTTTGAAGCATCTCTGCATCTCTCTCAAACTCCACCCTCCCTCCCAGCTTTGTGTGATCTGCAAATTTAGAGATATTACATGTGGTTCCTCATCTAATTCATTAATATATGTTATATATAGATGAATAGCTGAGGTCCAAGTACTGATCCCTGCAATACCTCACTAGTCACAGCCTGCCATTTGGAAAAGGACCTGCTTATACCTACCTTTATTTCCTGCGTGCCAGAAAGTTTTCTTTACATGTCAATACATTCCTTTTTGTAAATCCATACTGACTCTCTCCAACCCTGCCAATTTTTGAAATGCTCAGTGCTAAATATTTGATAATGGATTCTGGCATTTTCCTTATGATTGATGTCAAGCTGACTGATCTATAATTCCTGATTCTTTTTGTGCCTCCCCTTTTAAATAAAGAGGTTATACTAGCTACCCTCAAATCTGTAGGAACTGTTCCAGAGTCTATAGAATCTTGGAAGATGACCATTAATGCATTCATTTTTTTCTAGGGTAACTTCCTTAACTACTCTGGGATGCAGATTATCAGGCCCTGAGGATTTATCTGCCTTCAATCCCATCACTTTCACCAATACCATTTCTCTGCCAATTCTAATTTCCTTCAGTTTATCTCTCTCACTAAATCCTGAGTTCCCCATCATTTCTGGTGTACTATTTGCATCCATCTTCACGAATACAGTAACATAGTATGTACTTGAGGTTGTTGACTTGCTCGTCGAGCTGGCTTGTTATTGTTTAGACGTTTCGTCACCATGTTAGGTGACATCATCAGTGGACCCATACAGATCAAACCCAGAAATGACAGTACTCACCATAACGGACCAGACAGTATAAATTGCAAGCGGAGTAGAATAACTTCGTTTCATCAGAGGCTCCACTGATGATGTCACCTAGCATGGTGACGAAGTGTCTGAACAGAAACAAGCCAGCTCAGCAAGGAAGTCAACAACCTCATCCACAATCTGAGCTACAGATCTTTGCCAAAACTTTAATAGTATGTATTTAATTGTTCAGCTATTTCTTTGTTCTCCATTATAAATACCTCTTTTCTGAGTGTAAAGGACCTACTTTTGGCTTCACTAATTTTCTTTCTCATCACATACCTATAGAAAATTTTACAGATAATAATTATATTCCCCGCAAACTTATTCTCATACTCTATTTTCTCTTTCTTAATCAAGCTTTGTCCTTCTTTGCTGAATTCTAAACTGTTGTCTCTCCTCAGATCTGTTGTCTTTCCAATTTGTATGCCTCTTCGTTAAATTGAATTCTATCTCTAATTTCCCTTGTAAGACCACCTTTCCCATTTTACTTTTGTGTCAAATAGGAATGAACAATTGTTGCAATTCAACCACGTTCTCTCTGAAAATTCTCCATTGCCTTTCCATGAACATCATCCCATTAAGCAACCAATCTTTAAGGTTTTAGCAAAGATTTGTAGCTCAGGTTGTGGGTGAGATTGTTGACTTGCTCACCGAGCTGGCTTGTTTTCACTCAGACGTTTCAAAACCATGCCAGGTAACATCATCAGTGGAGTCTCTGATGAAGCGATGTTATCCTACTCCGCTTGAAATTTATACTGTCCGGTCCATTGTGGTGAGTAGTGGCATTGCTAGTTTTGTTCTGTATGGGTTTGTATATGGAGTCCAATTCTATATATGTGTTAATTTCATTATGGGTTAAGAATTATGCCTCTAGGAATTCCCATGTGTATCTATATTTGACTTGGGCTACTATGGATACGCTGTGGCAGTTAAACTGATGGCCTTCATTGTCCGAGTGTACTGATATTAAGGAAAGTTCGTTGTGTCATTTTGCTGCTAGCTGATGTTTGTGTATTCTGATGGTTAGTTTCCTTCCTGTCTGTCCGATATGATGCTTGTGGCAGTGATTGCATGGTATTTTGTAAACTATGTTGGTTCTGCATGTTGTGGAAATGGGGACAACTTTTAACTGGGACAAAGTCACCATAGTAGCCCAAGCCAAAAACAGACACGCACGGGAATTCTTAGCGACATGGTTCTCAACCCATAATACAATCAATAAACATATAGAATTGGACCCCATATATAAACCCATACAGAACAAAACTGGAAATGACACTACTCACCATAACGAACCAGACAATATAAATTCCAAGTGGTGTAGAACAACATCGCATCATCAGAGGCCTCACTGATGATGTTACCTAGCATGGTCATGAAACGTCTGAATGAAAGCAAGCCAGCTCAGCGAGCAAGTCAACAACCTCAAACAACTAATCTATTACACCCAACTTGCACCTCACACCATTGTAATTTCATCTATTCAAATTCAGGACTGTAGTCTCAGAATCAATTATGTCACTGTCCGTCTTGATCAGAAATTCTATCATATTATGGCTGCTTATCGCCAAGTGGCCTTGCACAACTAGATTCCCAAATATTTCTTTCTCATTACACAATACAAAGTCAAGGATGGCTTGTTCTCTAGTTGGTTCCTCAACATATTGGTCCAGAAAACTATCTGGCATACCCTCCAAGTATTTTACCTCTACAACAGACAGAAATAGTGAAAACCCACAGGGAGGGAATTTAGAGCAACCATATCCTAAAGAACCTCAATATGTTTGTCAGGCCTGTAAAACTACAGAATTTTGTCAGTGTGCCTCAAGCCTTTCCTTTTTCATGGAGAGGTAAAATATTTCCACATTTATGTGGCTGAAAAGAGCAAAGGGATGTAAGCCTACTTGCCATACCATTCCCTCCTCTGTCCCTGGCACCAGTGGCCATTCCTATTCACTTGTGTTGTGTGATATAACAGGGTGCAGGCTCTCCAATTTGCCAACAACTTCATGCTGACAATTCAGGAGGATGTTATGAATGATGCTGTATCTTCAAAAGGGCGGTTGTACCTTTCTCCAGCCAGCAGACTTTAATCTCTTTAAGATTATTCAGCTTTAGAGAGGTTGAGTCTTCTATGCCTGTTGCTGCGAGGTTTACATAGCATCAGCTATGAAATAATCAGTACCGGAGACATTTACTAGGGTGTTATTGCTTTAAGAGAAATGCCCTTTAAGAAGTTTAACCAGCAGATGAGCCAACAATTAGTTGTTATCTAATGAACAGAAGCTACTGTCACTCTGCATTGTAGTCCCCGGATCAAGAATGTGTCAAGACATCATTTTGTATTGACTGTTCTAGTTTAGTTGTTAATAAACCCACCAAAGATCAAGTGAATAGAATACATATACCTCACTTGTGTTATGTATAGTAGATAAGTGTAGTTACTACATGACAAGCAGTGGATTATCATTGTCTCTTTTAATGATAAAAAAAAGCAGAACAAAGAAAGCTGTGATTTAGCTTGAGGACCTTGGGAATAAACAGCAGATATGGTTCAAAAATTGTGCAGAAGTCAAAAGCTCCCAACAGATGAAATTGACTACAGAAAACAAAAGCAAACAAGGCTTTCTTTTGAAAGTTGTGAGTACTTTTTAACTGGACAAAATTGGGCAGGCAGCCAGCCAATTCAAAACCACGCTATTTAAAAAGCAGTCTAAAATTTAAAGGGTCATTGGGAGTCAGCTCCACACCAAACAAAGAAAAAATTGCTTAATTTCAAAGGGAAAAAAGCACAAGCTGCAATTAGATACAGCACAAGTCAACAAATCAAGCCTGAAAAGAAATATTAAGACAAAAATGGAAAAGGGACACTGATTATTGTGCTAAAGATAATCAAGGAGTAGAAAAAGAAATGAAGTGGAAGGTAAAAGAAATAAAGCAGAAAACACAGCAAAAACATGGAAAGAAGTACAACTGGAGTGCCCCAATAGTGATAGGATTACTGAAAGTTCCCTACATACTAATAGCACCTGCAAAAGGGAAGGGAACAGCAGAAGGATAGGTACTAAATCCCCCCAACATGAACTAGAAGGCCACAGACATCCTCTCTGTGTTAAAACACTTTCAATGGACAATGCAGCTCTGGTTCACAGATGAAACAATTGTGGAACTGCTTAAGCAAACTACAAAAATACTGACAGCAGTTAAAAATGAGTGGTTATACAGAATCAGTACTTCCAATTCATCTGAAGACGTCTAGAAAGATCCTGAAAATATATGGAAAGTCCTGGAAGATCTGCTGCATGTCAGTTTAGAATTTATTTCTTAGATTTGATGTCCTAAGGATAAAGCCAGAGGAATCAATTGATCATTTTTTTTCAGTAGGTGTCATAACAAGGGCAACAAATGTGATTTTTCAGAGACTTAACAGTGACATGAGCATAAGAACAAAGTAAGTCAGGACAGGAGCTGCTTATTCAGCCCATTAAGCTTGACCCTCCATTCAACCAAATCATGGATAATCTGCCTTAAGTTTCAACTCCTGTTTTGTGCTGGGTCCTCATAACCATCTGTGCCTGATATTTTAAAGATCTATCTACCTTCTCTCTAAAGAGCAAATAATTGAGTTGGTGATTTGCTCAACACCTATCAAAGCATTCAAGAAAGATTCCTTTGGTTAAAAACAAGGTCATAGCGTTCCTTCACTGCTAGCAGATTAGAGAAAATGTAAAGAAATTATAACAGAATTTGCAAATGCTAGGCACAGCTAACGCTGTCAGCAGGGTAACCAGGTCATATAATACAAGTGTGGTCTATCACAGCCATCACAAATCTGTCCAACATTAGAAAATCATTTGAAGACACTGTCAGAGGTGATGACAGTCAAACAGAAATCAAACGCAGCAGTGCGGCAATCCAGCAAAGAGCGTGTTATAGAGTTTTATAAGAATAAGCCAAGTCACAAAGTTCACAAAAGGACAGTTCTGAGTGCAGGTGCAGGGTGAAAGAACTTGCAACTGGAGGATGAAAAGGTTTTCCACATTGTGAATGTAAAACATTGTGAGGATGGAATTGGTCAATCTTTTGCCACAGTAAACAACAATTGCCTAAAAACAATGGACAAACACACCCTCAAAACCAAGGCTGATTTTGGAAATAGTGCAAATATCCAAATTCCTGTGTGACATGTCTATAGATCATTGGAACATTATGGCGTAACTGACAGCCACTAAGTTAACTACATAGAATGGGCCACCCATCTTTTGCATTAGCACATTAAGAATACAATGCAGACATGGCAATTTGGCAAGGAAATCACAAATGTTTTATATGTAGACACAAGGGGACTAGCAGTGACTTGACGACAAGTATGTATAAGTGTCAACATTGTGACCATCTACAAGATCTCCCAGGTACTCATGGCAGCAGAAGAGACCAAGAATAGTTTAACATATGGCCAATCCAGCCTTATGACAATTGTACCCAGACAGGTTTAATCCCATAGGAAATTTCAAATGTGATGCTGTATTGCACCCCAGGGAAAATTCAATTCCATCATTTGACACTCCCAAAATGCATAGCATTCAGAAACGAGAGAAACTTAAGTACAAAAACAGAAGTTGCTGGAGAAACTCAGCAGATCTAGCGGTACCTGTGGGAAGAAAGCAGAGTTAACTTTTCAAGTCTGGTGACTCTTCATTGGAATAGATACCTTTCTCCTTGTTCTCCATCATTACTTCCATTGTGAGAACATGAAGAAAGACACTGTCTCTGATGAAGATCATGAAACCACATTATTAAAACCAGCCAACCTAAACCACATGTAACCACATTATTAAAAAAATATAATAACATACTTTGCTTTTTGAAAGCTTTGGAGATGTCACTCATTCTGATTCTAAGTAGGTATTGGAAATTAATAAAGCTGTTTGAAGAAGGAATATGAACTGTTTTTCAATTTGTTTTTAAAGAATGTTTTTGAAAGGTTCAGTATGATATTATAGCGTGGAGTCAGAAATAAATTGTTCTTTTGAAGTTAACGCACCATTAGTTTTTATGTTCTGCTTACAGTCATTCTTCTCAATGTTTAGGACTACAACAGAACCTCCCAAAGATGTGATGATATAGTGATTAAGTTGGAAGTTTTACTTAAATAGCAACCTGTTACATATCATATGAGGGTCAGTTACCTGAATGGCTGGTCTGCAATGCAAAGTGACGCTGACAGTGTGGACTCAATTTCTACGCTGACTGAGGTTATCATGAACGATTCTCCACCACCCATCATCTCACTACTGAGAAAGCAGATCTCTGGTCTGGTAGGACCATGGTAACTGTTTTTTTTAATATAGTCCATCTGGTTTTCTTCTTATGAGTTTTGAATTGGGCTGCTGATTCACTATTAACCTTTTTTTTTATTTGGCAACAGAAGTTTTTTTAATAAATGTTTTCATGGAACATATGTGTCACTGACAAGCCAGCATTTGTTGCCCATCCTTAACTGCTCTTGAAGTAAGTTACTTGCTTGGCAATTTCAAATACACCTAAGACTCAACTATATTGCTGTAGATGTGGAGTCACATGTCTATCAGATCAGGTAACATAGGAAGGTTTTCTTCTGTAGAGGATGTTAGTGAACCTTAATAGTATATGGCAATTGAAAACAGCTTCATGACCAGCATTACTGAAACTAAATTTCAATTCCAAATCTATTTGTTGCATTTGAACTCCACCTGCTGCAGTGAGATTTAAACTCATATCTGTATGGAGCAGTTCATCGACTTCGCTAACAACTTCCACCCCACCCTCAAATTCACTTGGTCTGTCTCAGACACCTCCCTCCCCTTTCTTGACCTCTGTATTTCCATTTCTGGTGACAGTTTACGGACTGACATTTGCTGTGAACCCACAGAGTCCCATAGCTACCTAGACTACACCTCCTTCCACCCTGTATCCTGCAAAAATTCCATCCCATTTTCCCAATTCCTCTGTCTCCGTCTCATCTGCTCTCACAAGGAGATGTTCCAGTCCCAAGCATCCCAGATGTCTGCCTTTTTCAAACAATGCTCTTTCCCCGCCTGTCATCCAGACATCCCTTCACCACACCTTTTCCATTCCCCACTCCATAGCTCTTAACCACCACACCTCTAAATGTAACAAAGAGAGGGTCCCCCTTGTCCTCACTTTCCACCCACCAACCTCGTCAACCAACGTATCATCCTTAAACACTTCCACCAACTCCAATTAGACCCCATCACCTGGAACATCTTCCACTCCCCACCCTTCTCTGCCTTCCACTAGGACCATTCCCTTTGCCACTCCTTAGTTTGCACCACATTCCCCACCAAACACTCCAACCCACCCAGTACCTTCCCCTGTAACCGTAAAAGATGCAACACCTGCCCACACAACACCTCCCACAGCTCCATTCAGGGCCCTAAACAGTCCTTAAAAGTGAGACAGAGCTTTACCTGCATCTCCTCCAACCTAGTCTATTACATCCGTTGCTCCTGATGTGGTCTCCTCTACGTCGGTGAGAACAAATATAGACCAGGTGACCGTTTTGGCTGGGCATCTCCACCTGAACTGTAACAGCCAACCTAAACTCCCAGTCACCGCCCATTTCAACTCCCCGCCCCACTTCCCCTCTAACATGTCTGACCTCAGCCTCCTTCAGTGACGCAGTGACTCGGTTTGCAAACTTGAAGAACAACACCTTATCTTCTGCCTGGACACCCTACAGCCCGAAGAACTCAATATTGAGTTCTCCAATTTCAAATAACCTTCCCACCCACCCCACCTCCCCTTCCAGCCCCACCTCCTCCCTTCCATTCCAACTTCTGACCCTCCCCTCCAGCCACCAACCAGATTCATCCCTCCCATCAACCAACAAGGTTGTACCTACTACCAGAGTCTACCTATCACCACCCTTCCACCTCCACCGCTGCCCCTGCTCCTTTATCTGCAGCTCCCCCTACCCCCACATCCAGTCCTAAAGAAGGGTAATATCTGAAAAGTTGACTGCTCCTTTCCTCTAGATGCTGCCTGGCCTGCTGTGATCTTCCAGCTCCTGTTTGTTTACCTCATCTGTAGAATATTAGCCTGGGCCTCGGGGTCACGAAGAAGGATCATTGGGCTTTAAAGGTTAACTCTGCTTTCTCTCCACCAGACCTGCGACCAGACCTAACCTTTTACAGCAATTTCTGTTTTTGCCTCTGGATTACTAGTCTACTGACATTATTGCAACACTATCATCTAGTCCCAAACCATTGGTCCATCATCTTCTTGTTCATGCTATGGACTAAGAAAAAGAGAATAGAGTTGGTAACTATTTTTATACTGCTGATGGGAGAGCTAAAAGAGGAATCAAAAAACGAAATAAATTATCACTTTTTATCTACTTTTGGATTGACATGTGTTGTAGAACAATTGGTAGAAGGCCTGTATATTTATATGAAAAGCAAGTAGTATCTAATGTTCTATCAAGGAATAGTTGGAAATATACTGGTAATTAAGTCTGACTCCACGTGGATCATTTGTATTTAACAAACCAAGATTGAGGGAGAAATAAACATTGATAAGAGAAGGAAAAACACTGACAGATATACAGAAAGTATTATTGGTGAATTTAGGAAGTATTAAACAAATAAATAGAATTCTCTGCAAAGAATGGAAAAATATTATAATCCCTGCAACTATAAATAAGGCTCTTGACGGAACCAACAAGGGAAAACAAATATTAATGAAAAAACAAAACTGGCAAAATTTTTTTTGTGCTGATCAGGCATCAACATAGGTCTTAGAATGAAAAAAAGTAACTTTTTTCAAAGTTATTAAATCAATTCAAAGCAAAGACGTTTTGATGACAACATAATTATAGGAGTGACACTATAAGAAGATTGTGGTGGATGTTTGAGCGCAGAGCACAATAATATTTTGCAGTGATTTACTATATTTTTAGATTTCTTACTAACTGTCAGGAAAGAAAAAAAAACAACATGCTGTTGGAAAAGTTGAAAATATTTAATTATTTTGACTGATAATGGGCACAGTTGATTTCTGCAAAGTTTTAGGCATTCAGAAATCTGAGTAATGTGCACATAGGAATACTATTCTTTATCACCCGCAGACATCACTCCATATGATGAACTATAACAGATCCATCACCCAAGTACACTGCAACACACTTAAACAACATTCTACTACGTTTGTTTCAGGACATGATTGCACAAAACTACAGATAGCAGCTAAGAATCAATGGGGAACTTAGTGAGTATGATAGTCAGATAGTCAGCATGGATTTGCACATGGGAAATTATGTCTCATGAACTTAACTGAGTTTCTTGAAGAAGTAACAAAGAAGATTTGATGAGGGCGGAGTGGTGGACATGATCTGTATAGACTTCAGTAGGGTGTTTGACAATGTAGCTCATGGTAGGCTGATTAGCAAGGTTAGATCAGATGGAATACAGGGAGAATTACTCATTTGGATACAGAACTGGCTCAAAGATAGAAGACAGAGGTTGGTGGTGGAGGGTTGCCTTTCAGACTGGAGGCCTGTGACCAGCAGTGTGCCACAAGAATTAGTGCTGGGTCATCTGCTTTTTGTCATTTATATAAATGATTTGGACGTGAACATGGGAGGTATGGTTAGTAAGTTTGCAGATGACACCAAAATTGGAGGTTGAGTGGACAGTGAAGAAAGTTGCCTCAGAGTACAATAGGATCCTGATCATTTGGACCAAATGACCGAGGATTATCAGATGGAGTTTAATTCTGATAAATGTGAGGTGTTGCATTTTGAACAGGCAAATCAGGACAGGATTATACACTTACGGTAAATTCTTGGGCAGTGTCACTGAACAAAGAGATTTTGGAGTGCAGGTTCATTGTTCCTTGAAAGTGGTGTTGCAGGTAGATAGGATAGTGGAGAAGGAGTTTGCTATGTTTGCCTTTATTGGTCAATGCATTAAATATAGCAGTTAGGAGGTCATGTTGCAGCTGAACAGAACATTGGTTCGGCCACTTTTGGAATAATGCATGCAATTCTGATCTCCCTGCTTTAAGGATGTTATGAAACTTGAATGGGTTCACAAAAGATTTACAAGGATGTTGCAAGGGTTGGAGGATTTGAGCTATAGGGAGAGGTTGAATATGCTGGGGCTATTTTCCCTGCAGGTTCAGAGGCTGAGGAGTGACCTTATAGAAGTTAATAAAATCATGAGAGACATGGATAGGGTAAATAAACAAAGTATTTTCCCCGGGGTTGGGGAGTCCAAAACTGGAGAGTATAAGTTTAAGGTGGGAGGAGAAAGATTTAAAGAGGATCTAATGGACAACCTTTTCACACAGAGGGTGGTGCGTGTATCGAATGTGTTGCCAGAGGGAGTGGTGGAGGCTGGTGCTATTACAACATTCAAAAAGCATCTGGATCGGTACATGAAAAGGAAGGGTTTAGACGGAAACAGGCAAAATACTCACAAATGGCTCTCGTTTTATTTAGGATATCTGGTCGGCATGAGCGAGTAAAACTGAAGGGTCCGTTTCCATGCTGTATATCTCTATGACTCTAAATGAGTGCATCTTTAAGAACTCCACATGCTGTGTTCACATAATGTTGTGGCTCTTCTTGACTATTAGTCTGGGATTTGCAAGCAGCGCATAAAGAAATCAGTTGGTTTACTGTAATGTCTCTCCATAATTTGCATTGTATTTTAGTGTTTTAAATAAATTAACCCACAGGGTGAATCAATTCCTGATGAGCAATTGATTATTGAACTATGATCATTAACATGAAATGGTGAACAGCAGTGGAACGGATTGTGCTGATAAAGCTGATCATGCTTCAACAGTCAGCAAGCAGATTTATCTCCAGGAGAAACACAGGGTGAAAGTTAAGTGAAATTAGGCCCTGAATGAAGCAGGCTGTGGTGAGAAATTTTGGAGAATCACATGAGAAATCAAGCAAGGCCTTTCACGATATCAAGAGCATACACTGCATTTTTCAACAACGTTCCTGACATTGAGATGTGATTATCATCAATGAGTGTTGAGAGACCTATTACAGGATTATTGTTCATTATTATTCTCTTTATTATTTAATTTGGCATTCTTAATATGCAAATTCCCATTCTACCACCCATTAGACAGAAACTAGATGTCGAGAATTCCTGATATGAAAGTCAGTGCAGATACCTGGCAACTCTAGCTTGCCATTTGCTCCTCTGGGTTTCTATCTTGGACACCCAGTGACAACACCTCAGGGAACTCTCCATAGCAGCAGCCGCATGCACTTCATGACCATGGATGTTGGCATGCAACATGTGCCAGCCTCTATGCGCCAGCATAACACTTCTCCTATCCACTTACAGTTTTCTTTTGCTCTTTAATGTTATACATTGGAGCACACAGCAATTATTATTGAAAAGGTGCTGCAAGGACACTTTGCGTTCAAGGGCAGGCACCCAGCTCCAGATTAGACCAGTAAACAAAGACAGAACTTGCTGGAAAAACTCAGCAGGTCTGGCAGCATAAGTTGAGAGAGAGCAGAGTTAACGCTTCGGAACTGATCCCTGCTCCCACTTGCATGAATGCACAGGCTTGTAAGCTGTGAGCTACGGTGATCCAAACCAGAAACGACACTACTCACCATAACAGACCGGGCAGTATAAATTCCAAGCGGAGTAGAATAACATCACTTCATCGGAGGCTCTACTGATGACGTCACCTAGCATGGTGATGAAACGTCTGAATGAGAACAAGCCAGCTCGACAAACAAATCAATAATCTCATCCACAACCCAAGCTACAGATCTTTGCCAAAACTTTAAACAGTGATCATCATGACCACTGGTGGTGCCGTTCTCAAACAATTGTACAACTCTAATCTGATTGTAGGAATTGGCACATTTCAGTCGCCATTATCTGACTGGACATAGCTCTTTGAAGAGCTTGATAGGTTCAGTTTTTTATTGAGGGCTCTCCTCCTCCTTTCTGTGGAACTGTCCCCAGCTTCTGCTGCCTTTTTTTTCTGTTTCCATGATATTGCGAACCGAGAGTAGGTGTTCTGCAAAGCAATCCCCAAGCCTCCGTTTGGTTTACCCGATGTAGAGGAGGCCAAAATTCTTTCAATTCCTCTTTCAATTCAAGGCCTCATTCAATTCCTCCCACTTCCTACAGACAAAGGGGGTGGCATGGGTACCCGCATGGGTCCAAGCTATGCCTGCCTCTTTGTAGGTTACGTGGAACAATCCCTCTTCCGTACCTACACTGGCCCTGAACCCCACCTCTTCCTCTGTTACATTGATGACTGTATCGGCGCCGCCTCGTGCTCCCACGAGGAGATCGAACAGTTCATCCACTTCACCAACACCTTCCACCCCAACCTTAAGTTCACCTGGACCATCTCTAATACCTCTCTCTCCTTCCTGGACCTCTCTGTCTCCATCTCTGGCAACCACCTAGAAACCAATATCCATTTCAAGCCCACCGACTCCCACAGCTACCTAGAATACACCTCCTCCCACCTACCTTCCTGCAAAAATGCCATCCCCTATTCCCAATTCCTTCGCCTCCGCCGCATCTGCTCCCAGGATGAAGCATTCCACTCCTGTACATCTCAGATGTCCTCGTTTTTCAAGGACCGCAACTTCCCCCCTCAGTGGTCGAGAATGCCCTCCACCGTATCTCCCGCATTTCCCGCAACTCATCCCTCACACCCCTCCCGGCAATAACAACCAAAACAGAATCCCCTCTCATCCTCACGTACCACCCCACCACCCTCCGGGTCCAACGTATCATCCTCCGAGACTTCTGCCATCTGCAATCCGACCCCACCACCAAAGACATTTTTCCCTCCCCACCCTTATCTGCTTTCCGGAGGGACCACACTCTCCGTGACTCCCTTATCTGCTCCACACTCCACTCCAGCCCCACCACACCCGGCACTTTTCCCTGCAACTGCAGGAAGTGCTACACCTGTCCCTACACCTCCACCCTCACCCCCATCCCAGGCCCCAAGAAGACTTTCCACATCAAGCAGATGTTCACCTGCACATCTGCTAATGTGGTATACTGTATCCGCTGTTCCCGTTGTGGCCTCCTCTACTTCGGGAAAACCAAGTGGAGGACCACTTTGCAGAACACCTACACTCGGTTCGCACTAAACAACTGCACCTCCCAGTCGTGAACCATTTCAACTCCCCCTCCCATTCCTCAGACGACACGTCCATCCTGGGCCTCCTGCAGTGCCACAACGATGCCACCTGAAGATTGCAGGAACAGCAACTCATATTCCGCTTGGGAACCCTGCAGCCCAATGGTATCAATGTGGCCTTCACAAGCTTCAAAATCTCCCCTCCCCCTATCGCTTCCCAAAACCAGCCCAGCTCGTCCCTGCCTCCCTAATCTGTCCTTCCTCCCACCTATCCCCTCCTCCCATCTCAAGCCCCATCCCCATCTCCTACCTACCAACCTCATCCCGCCCCCTTGACCTGTCCGTCCTCCCTGGACTGACCTATCTCCTTCCTAACTCCCCACCTACACTCACCTTTACTGGTTCCATCCCCGCCTCTTTAACCTGTCTGTCTCCTCTCCACCTAGCTTCTCCTCTATCCATCTTCTATCCGCCTCCCCCTCTCTCCTTATTTATTTCAGAACCCCTTTCCCCTCCCCCATTTCTGAAGAAGGGTCTAGGCCCGAAACGTCAGCCTTCCTGCTCCTCTGATGCTGCTTGGCCTGCTGTGTTCATCCAGCTCTACACCTTGTTTTTTCAACTTCTCAGATCTGCTTTGTCAATGTCCAGTAGCACGTTTTGTGAATCCAGGGAACAGAAAAAAAATTTAGAACTTCTGAAAGCCCCAGAGTGAGTTTTTTAAATAGCACTAGCTGTGGCATAAGTCTTGTGGGGGTGTGCAATGTCTCTGATGCAACTGAATGCCTGTTACTTAAGAGAGGAAATTAAAAGATCCAAGTTTTTGATTTCTGTTTGTGCACTATATCAGTATTTGACACAATCTGTCCACTTTACATGTTTCCAGCAATAACTGGCATCCTTACAATCATGGTTGATTGAAACTGGCCAATGTTTTTGAAATTTCACATTTTGATCACATCACTACCATCAGCTAGTTAGTAAAAGCAAGCGAGAACTGTGAAAGCTCAGTGCTCCTGCTGTGTTTCACAGATGCCAGACAGTAAGAGCTGCAGTTGCATTCAAACTACATTAATGACCGCTTTGAGATTGAGAATAATGAGCAGGGATATTTTATGCTTATATTTAATATAACCATAAAGTTAATTAATTTTGAAGGCAATGCTCAAAACTGTTCAACTTTGCCACATTTACAAAATAAATATTGTGTAATTTAGTTTAAAAACACAATACCCAAAAATGATGCGCTGAATGGCTGTTACATGGGCAAATAAAGATAAAGTACAAGCATTTTTTTTGATGCACAATGTTAATCAGTTAAATTCTATGAAAAGAAAGATCTTACTTAATATAGTCCAGTGTTTATTGTATTGGATGGATAACTCAAAGGTTTTGTGTTCACAGTTCCAGCATGAAATTCCATAGGCAATGGCTATGAGTGCTATTGAATTCTCATTAGGATTCAACTTGTTCAAGGGAAGGCAGCTACAACCTAAACTAATTTGATCTTTAGTTAGTACAAGTCTCAGACTGCAAGTTGAGTGCTATGGTGGCTCTGTTTAATAACTGTAAAACCACTGGTAACTTGGCCGTGGTCATTCCTGAGGATCCGCAAATTCAAATTCCCACTAGGTACTTACTTCCAGTTTGTGTGTCTCTCAAGGTGAACATCTAGCCTCCAATCTGATGTGAGAAGCTCTTCAGACTTCACAGCAACACTGGGAGCAGTGGTCAGTGTTGAGTCTGCAGCAGACTCGGAACCAGGAGAAAGGCTGGAGATCCAAAAAGACATAAGTGTGTTCCGCTTACCTGAGCCAGTCAGACAAGCTTGGCAAGGGGGTGACAATTAAATGGAGGACAGGGTGCCTTTCAGTAGGGCAGTCCTTGATGCTGAGGACAGTATCATAGAGTTCCTGATCAGGTGGGTTCACCACACACTGAATCTGCAGCCAATGATCCACAATCTCCACAGTCCTGAGGCCAGTCTGGAATAGGCCCTTAATTAGCCACTTAATTGACACAATGGAGTCTCAGATGATCCAGGTAAACACAAACTTCCACAACTGCTTAATTTGGGGTTTCACTAAACCTGAAGGAAGAGCAGGAGCAGTGATTGTGAAGTGATGGAGAGTTTGACCCTGATGTTGTGCAGTCTTTGGCAGTAACAATCTTTGTTCTTCACTTAGGCTGATGTAAGGGAACTCCTGATCATCTTCCAAGTAGATGGTGGCTCATTCCCCTGGACTCACCAACAGCCCCTCTCTCTTTCTGTCCATCCAGTTGTTATATCTTATCTTGGGGACTGACTATCTCTGCTTTGTCAAACACCTGTCTAAATCTTCTCAGTCAATGACCATGGGCAACTGTTTATGACATCATGGTGACCATTGTCTCCACTCCCATCTTAAAGTTAGTTCTCATTTCTTTAAGAATAAAAATGTCTTGTTTTCCAAAGCACTACTTTCATGACAGAGTAGAGCGATGCCTGATAAATCTTCTGCTCACCTTTGCAGAAGACTAGTTACTACAGTAACACAGTTAAATGTGATCTCATACCATACAGCTAAAAATGGAATTCTATGAGAACACAATATTAAATGGATCTCAATTTCCAACAAGCCCAGATTTATTTGAACAGTTCCAGAATAGTGAAGAACTCTCCAACCTATACTTTGCCCAGCCCACCCCAATCACTCCCATGTCTTAGCTGATTTTGTTTGGGGCAAGGGGGCACTTTACACTGTGCTGTCCATGTCTCTTAATACCTTCAGGGTAATTGAAGAAGAGTAATAAATCCAAAGTGTGACTTCATTGCAACGTTTTGGTCCATAAACTGATTGAAGGCCATTATGTGGATATTAAGTTTTTCGATGTTCAGCTGGTGAAGAGAGAAAGCAAGAGAGAGCAAGAGTCAGAGAGACAGACACATACAGGGGGTTCTGCTATAACACAATTGTTGCATTTCACTGCAACATTATGTTATAGAAAATCACGTATAAATAATTGGTCCTATTGGAAAAGCGGGGTTGGGGCAGATGACCAAAAAAGTGTAACACAAAAGATAGCACTACAATCAGCAGCTGTTCAGGCAGGTTGGTCCGACTGTGACAGCAGCTTCACAGCTCCTTCTCAGATTGACACAACTGTCCACACAATTTCCAAAAAGTGCGGGACAGTTACCCTGACGTCCTGGTCAATACTTATCCCTTAGTCAGCAACACAGTGACAGATTGTCTAGTCATTATCACATTATTGCTTATGGGAGAGTGTTGTGTGAAAAGTAGCTGCTGTATTTTCTACAATGACTGCACTTCAACAATACTTCAGTGGCTGTCAAGATCTTTGTAACATCCTGAGGTTGTGAAAGGTGTAAGCCTTTGTAAGCAAGAAGATCTAGGTTCAAGTCCTGCCTCAGAACTCAATGGTCAGGAAGGTGCATTCACAGTATGACTAAAAAAACTGAATATCAATTGGCAAATTTTTCCAACACTGCCAGTAGCAGACTGTAAGATTGGGAGTGATTCCTGGTCAGCCATGTGACTAAAAGAACATTGGAGACTCTATCAGCAGTATCCATAGTTTGACACTGCGACGTATACATATGTGTAGGTTGCCATAGCAACTCAGACTCCTTCAGCGACCTTATCACCACACTACAAGGGTATCGCAGGATAGGGAGCAAAAGTGGGAAAATCAAGTTGAAACATAAGTCACTATGATCTGACTAATTACTTAAATAGGCTGCTGGAACCTCCTGTTGTACCCAGGTCCTGTGCCTCACAAGGTATGGTAGATTTACTGTTTTTAACTCTCCCCTACACCCTACTTTTCCTGATAACAGACACGCTGGCTTCTTACTTTTCAGTTTTAATGAAGGCTGACAGGGAGAATTTCTCTGGGATTCTCAGAATCACAGCATTGTACAACTACGCTGTAGGGGGTATCATGAGAAAAGGGCTCCTGGCAGCAAGATGCCTACTTGATGGAATCACACTATAGCCAACACAAGTTCATGTTTTAGAAACAGCATCCCCCGATTCATCAATTGTGTTATAACCAATTCACATTGCCAGAACACACATTATAGCAGAGCCCCCTGTATACAGACAGAGGCTATGACTAGTGTGAAGCCCATAGTACGCTGATGTGTCTACAATTGTTGTCCTACAGAGTTTATGATGTAGAACAATTGCAACAACCAGACAAATTGATTGTATTTACCCTTTAACACTATTGATCCTGTACATGGAATTGGTGAACTGCTGCATGTTGGATTGACATTCATATTTATTGTTGTGGCTTCCAATATCTGTGGGTACTTGTTTATTTTTAATTTGTTTTAGAACTTTTAAAACATTTTAGAATTCACATAGTAGTATAGTGACACATTCCCCAGAAGTGAAATATCACAAGTTTTCTTTGTATAGATAATTTGAATTTTTGCAAGCACTTTCAATGGTTTGATGACATTGATATTGTTCATGTAATTGACAGTGTAAAATATGTGTTCACCACTCTTCATCATTGTGTAAATCATCAGATTCTGGATTGTTGATTCTTTTCATCTGTATTCTTCTGGCAGGATGCCAGATCGTCTTTATCTTGAAACTGCTCCATATGCGTGCCTCGTTGTGGCTGCATCAGCCTTTGCTCCAGTTCATTGTCTCTGCCAAAGGTCTTTATTGCCACATGCCTTGGAAAATTGATTGAAGCTGGCATTTCGTAGTGGCATGTAGAAGGCCACACCTTCCATATGTCTTGTTATGCTTGATAATTCTTGTATGTCAACCATCATATTCATAGTTTGGACCTGTAAGTTTCATCAATGTACAAGAACAACTTTGTGCTTCAGTGGCTCTTCAATTCTTTGATTCTTTGGTTTGTCTAGCAAATCTTTCTGGAAAGCTTCTACGTGGGTGGTTATGATCATCAGCTCAACTATTCTATTTGCTAACATCCCCTCTGAAAAAGCATATTATCAGCCCAGTTCTTCTGCATCTGCTCTCAAATTGATCTATGTCTTCTTGCATGCCTTTTTCAAACTGACATGAATACAGAAGTTTAATTTAACTCTGAATTGGTCTTCAAAGGTGGTCCATAGCTTCTGAGGATTCTTTTAGCTTTTCAGCTGTTAATCTGACATGTTAATTCTGTATAGAACTTCATTCCCCATTGTTAAGCACATCATCATGCCTTCCTTTCTTGTATTGAACACACCTATATTTAGAAACCATAGCTCTAAATTGTGTTTAAATATTTGTTGTGTAAGGAGGTGTAATGTGTCCCAAATTAAACCAGAAATTTTTTGGACATTCTGACAATACACTTTTCAATTTCTGTAGCTTGCTATTGATCCAGCATACACTCTGGCTATTTTTCTGACTCTAAAGAGTCAACCTGACCTCTTGATAGGAATGTATTTGCTTACGAAAAGCCATAGTTTCAACCCTTTCCAATGCTGCTAAAAATGTAGACATTGAGGGTAGTGTCATGCAATTTAGCATGATCATCAACAATGTGGATTAACTTGCTTGCTGACTGGTCAAGCACAATAATCCTCATTAACAACGTGCTTGATTCTTAACTGCCCTCTGCAATGGCCTTGCAAGCCATTCAATTGTACCAACTCAGAAAAAAGGAAAATATAGATGGACCAACTGGCATCAACAAAGACACTGGAAACAACAAAGGCCAAGCCACTTACCATCCTGACTTGGTCTAACAAAGAGTTGTGGCACGTAACATTGACTTTCCTACTCCCTTGATGCTGTCTGACCAGCTGTTCATTTCCAGTCTTACACCTATTATAGACCCTGGCTTCCAGCATCTGCAATCTTTATTGTCTCCTACCATCTTGACTTGGATATATAGTACCATTCCTTCAGTGTTGCTTGCTCAAATTTCTGGCCTTCCATCCCTAATGGCATTGTGGGTCAATATGCCTATCTATATATCCTAATGTCCATTGTAGGCATACCGACTGGAGTGGTTCAAGAAGGCAGTTTTCACAACCACCTCAAGGACAGCTAGGGGCAGGCAAAAAATGTTGGCCCAGCCAACGATGCCCTCATTCCATGAGCGAACAAAAAAAATTGAAATGATGATGCATTATTTCTAACAGCAAGGATCATTCTGTGTTTCAGATGATTTCTGAAAGATGGAGAATTCAAATTATCACAAAATTTAGAATAACAATGCAAACAGAATCAGGCCAGAAACATTTAGTAGATGGGAACTAATTTTAGAAGGGTGAGAATCCATCTATCTCGGGTAAATGAGAACGAAAGATTTTGGAGACTGCAGATGCTGGAGAATCTGAGATAACAAGGTGTAGAGCTGGATGAACACAGCAGGGCAAGCAGCATCAGAGGAGCAGGAAGGCTGACGTTTCGGGCCTCAACCCTTCTTCAGAAAAACACGTCAGCCTTCCTGCTCCTCTGATGCTGCTTGGCCTGCTGTGTTCATCCAGCTCTACACCTTGTTATCTATGAAAGATTTTGGATCAGGGTTGTGTCAAGGTACATTTCCGTAAGGGGAAAATTAAGGCAAACAAAGCCAGAAATCCTTGGATGACTAGCTGAGCTGCTCTTGCAGATAGGCAGCAGTAGGGTGAAAGGCTGAAAGGCTGAATGACTTCCTTATGTGCTGTAACCACTCTGCAATCCTTATGTAAATATCTGATGTGGCTTACTCTTCTCCCTCTTTCATTGTCATCATGATCTTTGTTTTCAAATGGTTTGGCATTTTATTCAAAATGCTCCCATTTTATCCCAAAAATATTCCCGATAGTTGCAGGCAGAACTGAGATCCAATGCCTTCTTCAGCAGGTAAGGAAATGTATCTACTCTGCAGTCAAGTGAATACAAGACATTCTAAATTGACCCACAGCTGGAGAAATTGGGCCTGACTGCAGCTATCAGCTACAGAGAACAATAGAACACAAGGTCAAAGAGGTTACAAAGGTTCAGAGGGAAACCGATACAACCTGCCTGAGAGTCAGTATTGGAGAAATATCAATCAGACTTTCTGTCACCTTGATTTTCAGCCAATTCCTGAGAAAATGCACTTTACACCTCCCAAGCATTGCAACAGTGAAACATATAAGTTCAACACTACAATAAATCCAGACCAGTAGCCTATGTGTCCTGACCTCTTTCGCCAGTATAGCAGGGATTCCATACATGCAAGAAGAACTTGCTAGCTGTGTTCTGAGGGGTACAACATTTTGCTTGGACCCTGTAACCATTCTGATGGAGCACACCCCATTCAGCTTTTGCTGGAAGATAGGATAAAAGATGGTACAGTCAGCCAAAAACATCTAGCACACTGGACCCTAACGTTAAGACATTGGACTCAAAAGTACAAGAACATCATAGATATAGAGTGAGAGGAGATAGGTTCAAAACTGAGATGAGGGGAAACTACTTCTGTCAGAGAGTTGTGAATTTGTGAAATTCACAGCCCCCAGAATGCAAGTGGAGGCAGTATTAATCAACAGATTCAAGAAAGAAACAGATATGTTTCTGATGAAAAGCAGGATAAAGGCTAATGAGGAGAAGGCAGGAGAGTGCAGTTGAGATGAGTGTAAAATTAGCCATGATCATGTTAAATGGAGGAGCGTGTTTGGAGGGCTGAACTGTCTGCTCCTGCTCCTAATTCTTATGTTCCTGTGTATGTTCCTAAAGTGCCCACCTTCTTAGTCGACAATTTGAGCAACAGAGTAGAACTCCACGAGTGTCAGGTGGTGACAACAAATGGTCATAAGGGATGATTTGTGTCAAAAAAAAATGGGTGAAGACCCAAGGGAATGTGGGAAGCAGAAGAGAGATCCACATCAGAATATTCGTAGACAGAACCTTGACAGCGGAAGATGGACACCAAAAGACATAACGTGATATATATATGGAGAAGCTCAGAGGTGAATCCCTAATAGAATTAGTGCTGAAATTCCTCGAAAAATTGAGTGCTCAGGCTGCTGAGCTAGCAACTGTAGTCTATGTGGTCAGCTACCCTGAAATACTTCCCTCACCAGTAGACATACACCAGACAACATGTATATCTGAAACACTGTGATCCACAACTCAAGCTACAAATCTACTCAATAACCTTAGATATCTGCAACAGTTTGACTGACTTCCAGTCACAGTGGGAAGCTAGAAGAATTGTCTCACCAGACAGGAAAACATTTCTGCATCCCTGCTCAGATTTATTCTCTAAACTGCCCAAGGCTGCGAATACGGCTTCGTTAAGGTTAGAACCCATGACTGAACTTCTCCAACTGGGAACATAAGGTCAGATGAATTGGCTAAGTAGGGTTTGCACAAATGAGAAGCATGGCAGCCTCCATACTGACACAATAGACACCGACATTGTGGGCCAAACCAAGGTTGAAGATCTGGCATAGCTCAGAACAGTGATATTGAATTAAAGGAAGCACAGGAGGCAATGATCCTGCTGTAAGTGGGAGGACAAGTTAAGTACTAAAGATGGAATTCTTCTTAAAGATGTACGACACTTGGTACCAGTTCAGGACCAAAATCAAGTGATTTATCAATACCACTATGCTCAGAGTCATTAAGGACAGAAGGCACAACTGACAGAATTAGGGATTGTGTTGGTAGCTAGAAATGGGAGACAACATACTATTTTATCGGAATTGAATCATCTGTGTCCAGAACAATGCAGACAAGTATGCCAATACAAGAGAATTAAGGTACACTAGGCCAATAGCAGGACCATGAATTGACCTTCAAATCGGCTACATCAACTCCCTACCACCCTGTAAATGAAGTTATAAATGTATCAGAGATAGTAGGAACTGGAGAATCTGAGATAACAAGGTGTAGAGCTGGATGAACACAGCAGGCCAAGCAGCATCAGAGGAGCAGGAAGGCTGACGTTTCGGGCCTAGACCCTTCTTCAGAAAT
>NC_063337.1:71448159-71533702 GCF_021869965.1 Rhincodon typus
TCTGAACGTCAGCCTTCCTGCTCCTCTGATGCTGCTTGGCCTGCTGTGTTCATCCAGCTCTACACCTTGTTATCTCAGGGTATAAATGTATCCTGGTTATCATGGACATTTTTTAGCAAATGGGTAGAAGAGGCAGTTCTTTAGCCTGCAGCAGTCTTGAAGTGAAAGGGATGGTTAAAGACAGTCTGTTCAAGCAAGTGTCCTTTGTAGCTCTCTAGCCCAGAGACAGAGACAACCCCTTTAAGAAGGCAGTGATTCTGATGCTCCCACTGAGACATGGTGGAGGAGCACATTCCAGGCAGCTAATATCTCCCACCTGGACAGGTGGCCCCATTCGCTCTCACACACCTCTGACACCCACTTTGATGAAGCCAGACACCCATACACAATTAAATCCACTGCCGACATCCATTGTGTATTAATCAATGTCAGGTCTGAAGTGAGGCCTGGTGCACACACAGTTGACTGACGAAAAGGGAATTAAAAGAATTTGATAAAAGGAGTTTAGCCAAGTGTGGACTAAGACCAGATAGTGTCAGAAAAAGAAAATTCCGCAGGAGAAGTGTGGGGAGGTGTCTAAACTTGGTCAGATATTCAGTAACCATAATAACAGATGGGTCTACCTTGATCTCCTCTCCAGGTTGATGGCATACAGTCAGTTGGTTTACATCATTGGCTGGATTGCCAGGATATCATTTCAGAAGGACTAATTGGGTAAGAGAATATGTATCCTGGCTCTATGGGGTTAATCCCAATGGAGGCAGGCAAATGTGAGGATGGTGTTTTGTGGGTCCATCCCAATAAATCCATGATGTTTAGGTGCAACAATGGGTCATATATAGGAAGACGTTTGGGAACTCAGTTTATTGTTACCTTAGCACAAATGCCACAGGTGTCCCACCACTGGATGTACAGAAATGGAATGCTTGGCTATTGACTCAAAGAAAGGGGCTAGAAACTAGGCAATGATGCCCTGAGAAAGTCCTGGGTGGGGGGTGTGGGGGCATGGGGGTGTGTGTGTGGGGTTTAATGCATGAAATTAGAAATGGGCTACAATAGCCAGAAGTGCACCGCTACGTTTTTCTAAGGACTACTCCATGATCAAAAATGGGATGGTTTTAAAACACAAAGGCAAAACCCTATATGACATGAATTAGTGTCAGTGGTGTTAGATATATCTGGATCCAGCTGCCAGAGTATTCGCCTTCTCAACTTAAGAAATTATCCTAGCATTTGACCCATTGGTTGTTAGGATGGAAAACAGGGAATGAACAGGAGAGGCCAACCCAGGCCAGAGGATTGCAGTAAAAGAGATATTTTGAATGAACCAGCCATGGAGCTTATGGAGCAGGAGTGCCCACAGTTCATACCCTTGATTTGGCTAACTTGGATATTAGGCTCAGAATTTTAACCTAACAAATTAAACAAAACTGGAATAAAATTAATATGGACAATGAACAAGATTCCGAGGCAGGGGAATAAAAGAAAATCAGACAGAACAACATCTGGTAACAAGGCTAGAAGGGCACACAAGGACCATAAATGAGATCATCGAAGGAAAGATAGCTCATGAAACTAGGCAGCAGAATAAGAGCCTATGCAGCACCTATGACCAGTGGATGATCAAACAGTTGAAGGAGAACCTTGAGCAGGCTAAGCAAGGACAGGTCTAATCTTGGATCAGTGATGACCAGATAAGCACTTGTTCATGGGAAGAGGCACCCCCAATGTTTTAAATTGTCATTTTTAGCAACTGACCAAGTTCAGGTTTAATGACGATTGTAAGGGAACCCCTGGAAAGGTAATGGGGATGGCACTGGGGATCCCGATTATAATATCAAATCAAAATGGGTTACAAACTTCGAAGTGGAAAATTCCAGCATTATCAGACTACTCTGATTAAATGTCAGCAGACAAAAGAAATAATTATGTGCCCCTACCCCGTATATTCAAATGAAAAGATTTTGAGTCGTTTTTGGACAAATGCCATTTTAAGTTGGACTCTGAACACAGACACTACCAGGGTAGTGTATGGGGGAAAGGAGAATATTGCATCACAATTTCCCTAAAACGCTACCAGCACGGGAACTTCGCATATAACATCAAAAACACCATATTTTGTATTCGGGCATACATACCAGCCAGGGTAGAATTCATCAAGCTCACAGAAATCCACAAGAGGAGTGAGATCGTTATTAATGTCAAACTTGAAGGGATTATTGGGAGAAGTATAACACTAGCATTTAACACTTATCAGAAAAATTACTGCAGGTCTGGACACAAGTGGCAAATGCACATGAAGGTTATGCTCCTGTTGGTGAGCAGAACTAGCAGAGTCAAAGGGGTATGAGGGAAATCAAAGTAACTAATTGGTGAAATAGCCTTTTAAGACTAGGGCTCAAATGTGTAAGTTCACTAATTGGTCCGTCACCTATCACACCTGGCTGTGTTGTTCATCCTGTTTACTTTGATCCACCTCACCATCCTCATGGTTAAACTTGTCCACTGGAAGAAAGAATCCATTTAAGAAACTAACTATGGACTCCATGATCCTATGGCAGGAGCCAAGACGTTAATGAATTTAGACGGCATCGCAAAAAGATTATGTAATTTGTTGCTCAGCATGGATATTACTCTGTCAAGTGCTGCTAATCATCAAAGAAGCCTGAGGGCAAGTTATTCTCTGTAAATAGTGACTAATTCTCAATTTATGTATTAAGTTATTTGTATATAGTACCGTTGTCTGGCTAAATGGCGACAGAGTGGGACGCTCCGGTCAGAGCTGCTCTGCTCTCCAGTCCCTTAACCTTTTTACCCTTTTTATCTCTCCTCTTTGTGGTTTTCTCTTTCTCCCCCCACCCCCCCTCGGAGAATGGAGTTGCGGAGCCAGTGGACTGAGTCCCGCGGCAGACTGGAGTGGGCATGGGATGAGCCCCATGGAGGACCAGAGCGGGAATGGGCCAAGTCCGGTGGAGGACCAGAGCGGGAACGGGCCAAGTCCAGTGGAGGACTAGAGCGGGAATGGGCTGAGTTCCGTGGTGGACCGGAGTGAGCATGGGTCAAGCCCCGTGAAGTATCCAAGAATTGTACCTAGGTACTTGTACCATGATGTCACCACAAGAAGGCAGACATTGTAGAAGTTTTTCACTGTACTCCTACAATGGAGTACACGTGACAATAAAAGGATATTGTATTGCATTGCATTGCAAGCTTATTAAAAATACTCAAAGTATTTTCATTTGAATATTTGGCTTAGGGACACATAGTTACTTCTGTTGTATGCTGACATTTACTCAGAATTGTGCCGACGAACCTTTTCTCTTTCTCAACAGTGTAGGAAAAATACCATTGTATTCTAAACATAATCCCTTCTGTATATAGTACCACTAAGATAGTTCATGTTTTGGATATTGTTGTGTATGCACAATGGGGAATGCAGATATTCAGGGAATTAGGGTATCCGAGACTTGATATATGCTGGCACAGGACTATGGTCTGAGCCTGTGATCCCATTTTCATTAGACACTTGTAGGGACCAACAGGAAGAACTGAGGTCAAGAAACTATGAGTGCAAAAGTTCTAAATTGATCCACACCAGAGAAATTGAGCCCGACAGAAAATTAGCCAAACTAAGTTAAACAAAGCCAATAGCTATCAGCTACAAACAATAGTGGAAACCCAAGTCAAAGATGTCATAAAAGTTCTGGTGGAGCCAGTAACAACCAACCTGAGGGTTTTGTATTAGAGAGGTCTCAATCAGTCGTTCTGACAACTTTACTTACAACCACTGCCTGAGGCCATGGACTTTGTGAACCCCTCTTCCAGCATGTTAACCAGGAAGGGTGTTGACACAACACCATTGGATACTTTGAATCATGCTCTTGACCCCATTGGCCAAAGGCCACAGATCTTTCAGGAAAGTTCAGGGCGAGGGAATTATAACGCACACCTGGAAGCCACCCTTTCAGAGAAGATTCACAGTAAGACTCATGGTGGAAAACCATGCAACAGCCCAAGGAAACCCAGGACAAAATCTGCTCTGACCTGTAACAACCAACTTCATGGAAGAGAGTCAGCGTTATGTCAGAGCGGAAGGAGATTCCAAAAGCACAGCTCCAACACATGGATCATTGTGGGTAATATACTTTCTCAGACAGTAAACATTGGATAGAGAGTAAACATTGTAGAAATTTGAAAAATACTCACTTGGCATTTTTAATGAGGAATATTTTGTTCATAAAATTGAGTTGAACCGCAACCCGGATTCTGTGTCCATTTGTCTGCCTCACTGATAAGAGCCCTTGGCTGAAATGTTTCTTCATGAATAAATTGGTCAACGTATCCAAATATGGAAAACATTTTTATTCTGCAGATATTGTGCACACAAGCAGTTGGAATTATACAAATCATGATATTGCATTTAACTTCACTAATGTAAAATGAATGATGCTGAAGGCAGGATGAGATCTTAACAATTGAACCCTCATCAAGTAGAAACCTCAGTGATGTGCTAGCAATGTGGAACGCATGGCCACACCATTGACAACAATATTAACAATGTTTATGAGTGGCCTTTTTAAAACAGAGGAGGGAGAAAGATTGGGCCATGAGATATTGTGATGCATGAAAGAAAAAGATAAAACAAATAATTGAAAGTAACATGGACATATGAATAATTTATGGAAGGGTAAGGGTTTTCTAATCTAGCATTTATCAAGCTGGCCTCCTAAATGCATAAAAAAAAGACCAGAAGTACAACATAAATATTACAACTGAGTTCTGCTTGCTTTTGATGTGAAAATGCTTTCAATCAATTTTGGTAATGAACTTGGAAAACTAAAAGTCATGCAAAATTATTGCCAGCTTAATTTATATTCTGGAAGGTACATAGAAACATAACTCAGCACCAGGCAGAACCTGCCAACAAATAAACCAAGTGTGAAGACTTCCATACAAATGAACACATCACACCTTACTTTTCAATACACATTATTCCCAATGCAAAATAACAATGTGAATATGTCTTTAATTTACTTACAAATCACACAGCTCTTTTCCTGTGTAGTACTGTCAAAGTGAAAGAAGACAGTACTGCAGAACATATCCCGAAGCACATCACATGTTAAAATCATTAAGATCCACAAAATCTCCATGAATAGCAGCTGAGATATCTGACAATGCAAAGGTTTTACTTGAGGGCAGTAGGTTGATTAAAGGGCACATTTTCAGATAGAATGATAAATTGACAATTATAAGGTATGTATTCATTCCAAGAAACATTAACTATGTTCTGCTAAATATTAATATCAACAGTATAGTCTGAAAGTCTCTTTGGATTTACAGAGGTCAAGAGAAAAATAGCGACTGAACCAGTGTTCATTTTTAAGTGAGAGGAATGCACTCACAGACAGCCAAGCTGTTCACTGCAGGATGAATTTAATTTGTTTTAATCCTTGATTTATCTGGTGAATTTAAATTGTCTGCAACATAAACTGTTGCATGCTTAGTGATCTGGCAAGATGTAATTGAAGGGAAAGGTAACATCCTGCCTCTGCAAGGTAACATGTCCAGACAAAAATTAAGATTTAAAGGGATATATCTTTCTGAAGTTATTGTATTTGCCTTTCAACCTCAGAAGGAGGTGATTTGTTTTTGATCATAATTCTGAGTCGAACATCTGATAGCTTACGTTGTGCCCTGGGTGAATGAGTTCTGATGTGCTGTCTATCACTTGGCAAAATATTGTGGTAAGACCTAAGATTTGATAGCAAAACTGTGTTTCATTAGGGGACCTCTCTGCTAATATTTTCTTAGCAACCTATTCAGAGATGGTATTAAACACTCTAGGAGCAGGTAGGACTTGAATACAGGTCTCCTGGCTCAGAAATAGGGACATTCCCACTACACCACAAAAGCCTCTGTGACAGTGGTGCTATAATTGGTTTCCACATCCATTATGTAGATGAAAAAATCAATCATTATTCTTGATTTTAAGAAAACATTTACAACAGGAGTTTCAGAAAGAAAATCTCATGCAGCTGAAGGCTTATTGACTGTTCTGGACCTTAGCGGAGATCTATCACAGAGTTTTTGCAGGAAGTGGGCGCGGAGAAAAATGTTTGGAAGAGATAGCAATATGAATGAGCGCCTGTTGACCTGTGCACCAAAGCTTCTTGGAAGTAATGAAACCGTACTTTCATAAGGCTGTCAAGATTTCAACAAATGGATCCTGTTCCTTAGTTACTGTCTACCCATTTTTCAAAACTGTTATCATCACCTCCTTTTCAAAAAAAAAGCACACACATATGAAATGCAATGTCTTGACAAACAATTCACAAAAAAAAAAAGGAATTCTAAGGTTGGCATGACACCACACCCCCAAAATCAAGAACCTTGCTCACTGCAATAGACTACCAATGGCTGAATGTGTTGAATGTGCACCAGGAACTTCAATTGATTTGACCTGGTCTTTCCTGTAATACACACATTTCCAACTTGAACCTTCAGTTCACTAATAATCGGAAAAGTTACTTTAGGGGCTGGTGTTCAAAGAATGAAGATTTATAAAAACCTTGAGAGAAGACATAGATTTTACAGAAACAAAATGTTTTGGAATTATTATGTCTCAAATTTCAAACATTCTATTGGCTAAATGTTAATATGCAACAAATCGATCAATTTGCTTGAGGTATCAAAATGCAATAATGAAGTCAGATTGAAGTGTATTTACTTTCATGATAATGGCAAGCACTCCATATTTGCTTTATTGGCAGCATTGTCTATTCCAATTTAAATTCTGATTTTTGTATTAAGCTACTTATCTAATATTTGGCAGTTGTAGAAAATCATGATAGTGGATATATGACTGAATTCTATCCTTGTGTTCAGGCTTTATCAAGAAAGAAAAGACTATGCTCATTAAAATAGACCTTTGTCCTTAATCATAATCCACTATAACTGTGATTGTCAATGATTGCCTAAGTGTTCTCTTTAACCTATCATCATACCATAATTTACTGTTGAGTTACAAATGAAGAAACATGTATTGATAGTTTCATTCAAAAATATAGCTATAATTACTGGATAATTTCAATGCATCAGCAACTTCCAAATTAACACATTATTTCAACCATCTTGGGAAGATTTCTGGGTGATTGACTAATTGGACCATCATTAATGGGTATCTCCTCTGATAATAGTCTATACACATATTTAATCATGCAGCAGATCCCACCCCCTTGCTCGTATTAAATCCTAGGAAACAATTAGTTTCTTATTAAAGCTTAGAGCATATTTTTGCTCTTTACACTTTGTGGTTAATATTAAACTTATTTTTAACCAACCTGTTTGAACTAAATTTTGGCATCATATCCTGAGGTAGGACTTACATCTGGAACTTCCTGTCCTGTAGATGGATACAATACTATTGTGTCCACAAGAACATTTAGCTGCTGCTTTTATATTAACCTATCAATAAAGCAGTGCAAAGGTTTGATGAGGAAAGCTGAAACTCTGTACAGAAACACATTGAGAAATGAAGGAGTTGCATACAATGATCTCCAGAGGACAGAATCAGAATTTGGAACATAAGTTAAACAAGAAGTGTACCATTTAACAAGATTATAACTGATTTTTTTCTCTTTTTTTTCTGGAAATACATTCAGAATTGCAGTAAGATTTTGAACACTGAACAGAATGTCTCAACATCAGTACTGTTAAATTAAGATCAGATCATCACAACATCCGTTCACGAAGATTTGCTCTATAGTTAGATATGGATATGCCTCCAGCACTGTATGTTTGCTCGACATGATAATGCTTACGTTATGCCTTGCAACATAAGAAACTAGGTATGGATCAGGTGACTGTGAAAGATCCAACAGGTTTTGAGGACGTTGGTTACCATATGCAATTATTAAGTTCATGGACAGTTGGTAATTCTTGTTAGTATTAAGCTATTGAGTTAAAGGAGAAGACCATGCTTCTAGCAACTTGTCATCCTTCAACTGATCCCAAGTAAGACAGAGAACAAAATATTTCTGCGCTCATGTCACATGTTGTGATACAATGGTGATATCATGAGCATGTTCCTTGAAGGCATACAGACATACCGAATGTGATATATTACACTACATTCCCTTTTCTCAAACATAGGAACTTATCTTAAACAAATATATATCAGGTATATGTTGTCAGTTCATACAAACAGGTGAATCAGAATTTACAGTACAACACTTGAAATTTCAGTGTAAAGCTTTGGAGGTTTGACAACTCATTCTAATGTGTTACAAAAACAGAAGTTACTGGAAAAGCTCAGCAGGTCTGGCATCATCCGTGAAGAAAAAAATCAGAGTTAACATTTCAGGTCGATGACCCTTCCTCAGAACCTGACCCAAAACATTAACTTTGATCTTTTTCTTCACAGATGTTGCCAGACCTGCTGAGCTTTACCAGCAACTTCTGTTTTTGTTCCTGATTTACAGCATCATCAGAATGTGGTGATGATCATACAGTTGACTAGGGAAGTATGCGGTGTTCTCTGTTGTGCTTATTTGACAACATTGTTATCTTGTTGCTAGTTGCTGCCTCATATTCTGCTAGACTGTTTGAGCATGGATGATGGGATGATGAAAGGGTTTGCCTGTGAACTGCAGCCCATTGTTGGTCACTCTCCATTCTATGATACTGAATAAAATTGAAAATTGTGTCAGCAATGGCCACGCTTCCTGTGTTGTCTAAGTCATCAAACAATGGGAAGCATAAAGAAATAATCCATTACAAGTGTGAAATCTTCCTCTGTGAATTGTGGCTGTATTGCTACTTCCATCCCAAGAGTGGATGGAACATTGTATGAATGTAAAGTCTCCTTCCCTGGCTTGACTTAGTATGTTTGGCATTCCCCACATGCATTCATGGATCATTGATTCACTCCTGACCAGTACACAGGTTCACATGCTATTCATTATATGTGCTCAATCTACATGCTGCAACATGGACTCAGTAGCTTGGCAGAATGCTTTTGGTATTAGGATTTGTTTACCTTTGAAAATTACTTGCCATGAGAATGAAATGAGAAAATGAAAACATTTTCTCAGGTTCTTCTTTCATCCTTGGATAATTATATTTTGCAACACTTACATTCGCTCAACTTTGGTGGTTGTCAATTGCAACTGTTCACTCTGGCTCTGGCCAAAGTGTAACAGATCAACCTTGATATATATCAATGATCTGAATCTTGGTGCACAGAGGACAATTTCAAAGTTTGAAGATGGCAGTAAACTTGGAAGAATTGTAAGCTGTGAGGAAGACAGTATGGAACTCCAAAAAGACATTAACAAGTTGGTGGAGTGACTGAAGAGATTCAATGCAGAGAATTGTGAGGTGAAGCACTTTGGTTGGGAAAATACTGAAAGACAATATGAACTAGGGCCTTCATTTCTGCAGGGACTGCAGGGGTAGAGGAACTTGGTGTATATGATCATTGAAGGTGGCAGGAAAGGTGGAGAGAGCAGTAAATATAGCATACAATATTCTCAGCTGTATCCATAGGGGCATAAAGTGCAAGAGAAAGATGATAATGTTGAACTTGTACAAGACACTTGCCAGACCTCAGCTGGAGTAATGTGGACATTTGTGGATGCCACATTATTATAAAGACTTGGATGCATTTGAGACAGTGCAGAAGTAATTTACAAGAATGGTTGCAGGAAAAAGAATTTTCAGTCATAGGCATAGATTGAAGAATTTGAAGGTATTCTTTCTGGACAGAAGAAGGCCGAAAAGGGACTTGATTGAGTTTTTCATGATCGTGAGTGGGTTAGACAGAGTAAGTAGGGTGAAACTGTTTCTGCTTGTAAAAGAAGCAAGAATGACAGAGCAGAGAATTAAAATGATGCAGAAATGAAGCAAGAGTGACATGAGAAAAATGCTTTTAAGTGAGGTGCAATGAAGCAAGGGTGAGGTGTGAAGAAATATTTTCACACAGTGATTATTTAGGGTATGGAATGCACTGCCTGAAAATGTAGCTGAGGCAGGTCCAGTTTAGGAATTCAAGAGGGCATTGCATGATTATTTGAAAAGAAATGGTATGCAGGAATATGAGGAAAAGGCAAGAGTTTGGCAGTAATTTCTGCAAACTGTGCAGGCACAATGAGCCAAATAGCCTCCTTCTAATAATTCTCTGATTCTAGTTTGGTAAGCATTTCACAGAATGAATTTCAACCAGTTTCAGTACATGACGTCTGTGGTCATTGTCTTTCCCCTGACAATGATATCATCAACTTTGCAAACACAACCAGACACATTTTTGATGATCCTCTCCAAGTGTCTTTTAGAGTGGATTCTTCTTTATTGATAGCCCAAATGGCAATAATTGAAAAAGTGTCTAAGTGTTATGTGTTGCTGGGATTCTTCTGTTAAATGGGCTGACTAGTAGCCATGACTTGTATCTAGTGTGGAAAACAATCTGGCTCTGGAAAATGTAGGATTTATTTCTTCTGACATTGGTCTCTTATGTGGACATCTTGTAGATGAGAGATTGAGGTGCCTTGGATGTAGACATATTTTTGTTGTAGCAACCTTCTTTAAGACACATATGACGGAGCTTCACCAATCTGTGTTAGGAACAACCCTCTGAATTATACCATTTTGTTTCATCTCATTCATTTCCACACAAAGAGTGTCCTGAATGTGCACACTGCCCTTCCTAACAGGATCAAAAAAGGGGAATTCACTATTGCAAGACACAATACTGTCTCACTCTCAAAATTGGCCATCATGTTGAAGTGGTCTGGGTGCAGATGTTTGACATCATTGATCAATTAAGTAGCATCATTCCACCACAAAGAATTTGGTTTGAAGCTCCTGCGTTGTAGCTACTTCACAAGATCTGTGTATACTGTGTTCCTAACACTGCTAGACAATTGACATCTACAAGATAGAATATTTCAGGAAGCCAAAATGAGCTTATGTATTCTGCTACATTGTAATTCAGCCAACGTGCAGAATTGGTGATTTGTTATATGCTGACCGACAGTCTGTTGAAGGCTGCATCATGGAGCACCACTTGTTGAGATAGCTATCTTTCAGGATATTTAATGGTAATACGACAACACAAACCTTTCTGTCAATTTTAGCTTTTTGGCTGCTTATCATGCCTTTACAGATTACAACAATGGTTGTAAAAGCTTCTGATCACCTTACACTATCAACGTGGTGAGTTAGATTAACATTGTGGAAAGCTTATTCCATCTTCTGAAGCTTCCATTTTGCTTGGTTGCCTCTGAATCTCCTTGAAGCAGTTGCATTTATGCACCTTTTTAACACTTACATTGCTGTGAATGTCGCAGTTTTATTCTATCATGTCCATCATCTAGGTTTCCTTCTGGAATCTGGCTTGGTCTTTGGAGCCAGTTTTGCAGCATGTGTGTTAATGTCTCTTAGTGTCACATGCTTTTGGATAGGTCAGACAAACTATAATCGTTACAGATTGTGTTAATTTGGTGCATTTTGCTAATGGTAGTGAAAGTATTGGTTATATCTAAAGTATGCAGCTGCTGGCCTGTCACTATGGCTTCATATTTGTTTCCAACAGATTAATAGAATCTTGGGAATACTGACTCTTTGATATGATATGGAGTTTGTTAATCTTGAAATTAATTCATGCCTTGAGCTGGTCTTTGACAACCTTTCCAATCTTTTCTATGTCTTTCGATCATCCACAGAGAGACTGGAAGTGTTAATTTTGTGAACCCCTCCTTTACTTGTTTATTTACTGGTTTTGCTTCTTTCACCTTTTCATATTTTTTTCCCTATATTGCTCCTCTTTATCTTTTTGTTTCTTTTTTCTAATCCATTGTTCTGGTCTGTTTCCTTTCAGAATGTTGATTTGGGAATTACAGCCTTGAATCTTAAAATTACAGACTTGCTGTTGCAGGAATCCCCCTGTAGGGGGTGTTGCCACCAAATAAAATTTGATAATTTTACACAATAATTTTTTTTTAAAGTTGGCACCAATTTGGAGAAAGAAATTGGTGGATTAACCAAGGTCTAGATACAGGTAGACATTTTTAGCAAATAAAACTACTTTTTAGAGTTTATAAAACTTTATTTTCTCTTAAGAGAGCAGCATTTCGAGGACCATTTAGTCACCTCTTTGAAAATAATCAGAGATGCAGCCTTCCAGTTTTTTGTTAAAGAGTGAGGAAGAGAGTTAGAGTATTCACCGCCTCAGTACAAGTTCTATAATTTTCAGCTTTGATTGTATTTGCAACATTAGCCCTTTCATTTTTCAGCAAGTCACTGCTAAAATTTTCTTCAAGTTTAAATTTTAATCAGAAACAAATCAGTACTGTCTTCTGGCTTGTCAATGCTGTATTGATGTATTTATGCAAGTATCTATACTCACAGAAACTGAGACTGTCAATTGTCTGAAATTTTTGATATACAGGGCTGTATTGCAGTTGGTATTCAATTAGTTTTCAAAATCTCTACCATTGAGATCTTGATTATTTTTCTCCTTTGATGCTCACCATTGCTGGTAGTAGGATACATTAACTGAAGGAGCAATACTTCTGCTATCCTTTGTAACAGAAGAATTTAGACATGGATACCATGGTATTAAAAGATTGAACAGACAGTTATTGCAACTGTCTGTAAAATACAATGATTGCATTTACAGATGTCTTGGCTAATATAAGGCCATGCTTCAAGTGATCCCAATTAAAATTGCATCCAACACTTTTCTACCCTCAGGTCACATGCTATGATCCAGTATTGTGGTTATATTTCTTAAAGGCATATAATTATATTGGTTGTGAAACTTAGCACAATATCTTTTCTTGTTTCATAATGCCATGTTCAATTGGCAAGCTTCATCAGGAAACCCAGGTCAGAGGACATATTAAGTGCTAGGTTTCTGAGGGAACTCAATTTAAGAATACACATGCTTAAAACATAGTTACAGATCATTTGGACCAACAGGTTTATACCAGTGGTTATGCACTAGGCAAACCTGCTCCCACTTAACATAATCTCATCAGATCAACACACTCTACTATTTGTTTATCTTTGTTATATCTAGCCAGTTTTTCCTTAATCGCTGTAGCATGTGGTAGCAGGTTACACATTCGTAACACTTTCTAAGTGAAAAAATTTCTCTTGAGTTCCTTAATGAATTCATCAATAAATATTTTATACTTGTTGCCTTTCATTTCCGTCTGTGGTATTAGTGAACGCATATTAACGATTACCTTATTGAAAATGCTCAATGGGTTTAAAATCTTCTGAGATCACCTCTCTGCCTTCTTACTTCTAATATAAAATTAGGGCCCAGCCTTTTCAGTTTTCAATAACATGTATATGCTCTTGGTTCTAGTATGACCCTTATAAATGTTTTAACTACCTTCTTCAGTATATCAAGTTACATTTCTTTCATTTTGAGACCCAATTGTAGATGGTGGTCCGAGTGTTGTCAAATCACTTTTCTTTATTAGTTTATGAGTCTGTGTAATTTTCAATGGTGCATACTGTTGATTCTCACTCAAACAAATAACCTTAACAAAACCTCCAAAAAGCTTTTAAATAGAGTTATTCAGGAAACAAGAGAACATGTCAGAAAGGATGAAAGGTTGTAAAAGTTAAATATATCTGACCAAAAACTGACTTTTTAAAACCAGAAAGCAAGCAAAATAAGAGGTTTTTTTTGATGTTACGCTGTTGAAAAGTTTCTTATTAATAATTCTTTATTCAGGTTTCGGCTAAAGGAATACCATGATAGGACATAACAACTAGATGGACAGGTAGAACAAAGATGGTGAAAATCTTGTTGATGATGATGCAATGAGTGCTGATGGGAAATAGAGTCTCAGTAGGCACTCATGGGCTTCCTGCCACATCTGAATGGGTCTTCCTTCTTCCTCATTCAACTCTTCCACCTTATCCTTTGTAAAAGGCAACAACTAGCTACATGATGACAAGGAATTTGCTTTCATGAAAGAAAGATTATGGAGGATACAGGAACTTTACCACAAACATTGGTGCCTGCTTTGGTTGAGCATGGGAGAGTTCTCTCAAGTATTTTGTAAGGCAACAAAACTGTCACCAGAAAGCACCGATGGTCTGCTCTATAATGTTTCACATGAGTGCATGAAACTTAATATATGTGTGATTCCCTCATGTGGTCAGATGGAGGGAATCATAAATCACATGTTTAGAGGCATCCTTTCTCTACAAAGTACCAGTTTTTGGTTAATCAATAATGGTCCAAAGATTATGCAAATAGCTAAATTCATCAGGATAATGACAATATAGTTGCAATCAGGATAATTCTCTTTTGAAATTATGCTGATACATTACAAAATGATATATATAAAAGTCATTTTTAGCCAGATCAGTACTTTAAGAACAAAAGGAAGGGAAAAAAAATGGAAGAACACTAAAACTGTGAAATAAATTTGAGGAACACTGCATTTTGTATTTTGCATATTATAACTTTTTTGGTTTATTTTCATTTTGCAACCTATTTGGTTAGATACTAATTTTCCAAACAGAAGGCTTTACATTTTTTTTTATCTTATCAAGGCTTGCATTCAATGTGATTGTTCAATGTAAAGTCATCTACACCTTTAGCAGCAAATAGATGTCAGATTTTGCATTCTTATTTATTAATAATTGTGTTATTTTGGAAATATACAGATAAGATAGAAGTAAACTTAGCCTGTAAGCTAATCAACTACTTCAATAGTTCAAAAAAAGTTTAAATTTTATTACCTGCACACATATTAAAGAGCATGTATGGTAAATAAAGCTGGTAAGATTATTTTTACATACATTATGACCATAGCAGTTGCTTTGCAATTTGATAACCATTTCTTAGGAGCACAGTCAATTCAGAGCTTGAAGGCGCCGTAAAAGTATTTTTTCTATCCTTTGACTATAGCCTTGTAACTTGCTCATATTGTAAGTCGGAGATTCTTTTAAGAGTACTATCAAGTGAAATAAAATCTATGACTATTTATTGTGGCATCTTTGAATTCATCATGTCTTTAAGAGACAAAATATATCAGAAATTTCAGTGATTTCACTTTTAAGTGATTAGTCTCCTCATGGATTGCATTGTGGGAAATGTCAATCATGTTTTCTCCAGCGTAGCTACCATGAGGCTGGCAACTGAATGAATCATTCATCGAAGCTTGGCTGTTCTATGATGTTAATTAATGTTATTTTATGCCCTTACATGTAGGCTTGAACATATATTTATTTTGTTCCTGTGTTTGTATCACACGGAGATCCTAAGTCTCCCCATTGAAGACAACATATGTCAGAACATTGCATACATTTTGGCATAAATCAGGAAACCAGCTCAAAAGCAGTGTGAATATTTTTAAACTGGGGTTTCAGTGGCTTTTATCATGCGGCAAAGCCATGAATGGCGGGACACTGGGGTAGCTCAGAGGAACAGAAGGATAGTGAGGTCATTATTCATAGATCCCTGAAATTGGCAGAGCATTTGAATAGGATAAGTAAGTTGGTATATGGGACTTTTGCTTTCATCAGTCATGGCATAGAGTTTAACAGCAAGGAGATAATGTTGGAATTGTATAGAACCTTAGTTAGCCCACAGCTGGAGTACTGTGTGCAGTTCTGGTCACTTCACTACAGAAAGGATGTGATAACACTAGAGGGAATATAGAGGAGGCTCACCAAAATGTTGCCTAGGATGGAGCAATTGCACTGTAAGGAGACAGAAGATAAGCTTGGGTTGTTTTCTATGGAGCAGAGAAGGCTGAGGGACGACATGATTGAGGTGCATAAGAATATGGGGGATATGGACAGGGTGAGTAGAGAGCAGCTGTTCCCCTTGGTTAAGGGGGTCAATCACGAGGGACATAGTTTTAGGGTAAGGAGCAGGAGATTCAGAGGGGATTTGAGAAAAAATGTTTTTTACTCAGAGGATAGCTGGAATGCACTGCCTGGGAAAGTAAAGGAGGCTGGAAACCTTACGCCCTTTAAACAATATTTAGTTGAGCACTTGAAATATTATAACATTAAAGGATATGGGACAAGTGTCAGAAATTGGGACGAGCGCACCTTTAGTGGTAGTTGTTGTCAGTGAAGATTTAATGGACCAAAGTGACTTTTCTGCGGTCAATGACTTTAAGACCTGTAGGCTGATCTCTCATTAGCGAGAGACAACTGGTATTGAGGTTAATCTGAGGGTCACCATGACTCATGGTTTGAGAAAGTGATCCTTCAACTTCATTTCAGCCAGGACAGGAATTGGATCCAAGCTGTTGGCAGTAGTCTGCATTGCAAAACAACCATCAGCAAATGTAGAGTGGATGATTCAAAAGAAGTGTTTTGTATGCCTTTTTTAAACTGAGGCTGAAAACCCAGACTTAGAATTAAGGAAGTTGATTCTTTTTTACAGGCAGTTCTTGCTGAAGCTGAGGCTGAAGGGGTTCTAGAGAGTTATTGTAGTAAAAACTGAGCTCTGATGAGGAATTGGAGATACCCTCACAAACCTGTTGACAAAACATGGATGGTTCTTCATCAAGGAGACGTATTGCCCAGATATCAAAAGGAGATGCTGTGATGGCACATGAAGTTCCTCTGGTGGATTTTGTAGGAATACAGAGGACCTAAACATCAATAAACATCAATAAACATGCATTTTGCGCAACCAAAACATCATAGGGATGTTGTCTAGTTGCTTCTTTAAAGAGCATTAAAGATATAGTGCTGCAATAATTAACTCACCTCTTTAGTCAATATAGACTATCAATAGATACACAAATCAGACTTAGGTCCCAAAAGTATGTTGACAATTTTCCAGGACATTACGATCAGTTTGGGTATAAAACAATTAAAGTTCACATCCTATCATCGACAAACACAGAAGGCTTCGGAGAGATACCATCAAACTCTTGAGACAATGATTAAGGTTTATCATCACAGCATTGGAACAAAGGATTTGATTTTTTTTTGTTATTTGCTACCACAGCTTCTCCAAATGAACCTACTCGATTTAAAATGATCTGTACCCATGTGATAAGAAGTCCATTAAAATCGATCAAGGAAAACCTACGAGGGCAAAAAGACGAGTCCTCAATATTGTTTCTGACGAGACTTCCAGGAGCATGCAAAGAAGCATTTGAAAACTTCACAGGCAAAGAATGGGCTGACAAACATGCTATAACCAGAATATTTTAACAGGGGAGTTGAACTGTTTTGTTTACTTCTTTTGTAAGTGAACCTCTGACACAAGATTTAGTGAGTCATACAAGGTAGTTAGGATAGTTAGTAAAATGACTTTTCTGATGGATATAAAAACAAATTATTGAGATGTTGGAGATCTTAAATAAAAACAGAAAGTGTGAGATGAATTCAGCAGGTTTTGCAGCATGTGTGAGAAAAGCAACAGAGTTAAAGTTTTGAGTCCAATATGCGTTTGACTTTTCTGATTCCATTTCTGGGTGTAGACTGTCCACAAATATTCAATATAAACCCACTGACTCCCACAGTCATCTTGATTACATTTACTCACATGCCACTTCCTGTCAGAAATCCATTCAGTTCTCCGATATTTTCCGATGATGCCACCTTCGACCGAGATACTTCCAGGAGATACTTTAGGTGTAGGCGATGGCCGAGTGATATTATCGCCAGACTATTAATCCAGAAACCCAGCTGATGTTCTGGGGATCCGGGTTCAAATCCCACCATGGCAGATAGTGGAATTGGAATTCAAAAATAAAGTCTGGAATTAAGAATCTACTGATCACCATGAAATCATTGCCAATTGTCAGAAAAACCCATCTGGTTCACTAATATCCTTCAGGGGAGGAAATCTGCTACTCTCACCTGGTCTGGCCTACATGTGACTCCAGACCCAGAGCAATGTGGTTGACTCTCAACAGCCCTCTGAAATGGCCTAGCAAGCCACTCAGATGTACCAATCTCTACAAAGGCTCAAAGAAATGAAACTGGATGGATCACCTGGCATCAACCTAGGCACTGGAAAAGACAACGACAGACCATGCAAAGTAACTAACTAACCTCTGGGGGTTAGTGCCAAAATTGGGAGAGCTGTCTCACAGACTAGTCAAGCAACAGCCTGACATAGTCATACTCACAGAATCATACCTTACAAACAATGTGCCAGACACCACCATCACCATTGCTGGATATCTCCTGTCTTACTGGCAGGACAGACCCAGCAGAGGGGGTGGCACAGTGGTATACAGTCGGAAGGGTGTTGGTCCAGGAGTCCTCAACATTGACTCTGGACTCCATGAAGTCTCATGGCTTCAAGTTAAATATGGGCCAGGAAACCTCCTGCTGATTACCACATACTGTCCTCCCTCAGCTGATGAGTCAGTACTGCTCAATGTTGAACAACACTTAGAGGAAGTACTGAGGATGGCAAGGGCACAAAATGTACTCTGGGTGTGGGATTTCAATGTTCACCACCAACAATGGCGCGGCAGCGGTACTACTGATCGAGCTGGTCGGGTCCTACAGGACATAGCTGCTAGACTGGGTCTGTGGCAGGTGGTGAGGGAACCAACAAGAGAAAAAAACATACTTGACCTCATCCTTACTAATCTGCCAGCTGCAGATGCATCTGCCCATGACAGTATCAGTAAGACTGACCATTGCACAGTCCTTGTAGAGACAAAGTCCCGCCTTCACATTGAGAACAACCTCCAACGTGTTGTGTGGCACTATCACCATGCCAAATGGGACAGACTTCACACAGATCTAGGAACTCAAGACTGGGCATCCATGAGGTGCTGTGGGCCATCAATAGCAGCAGAATTATACTCCAGCACAATCTGTAACCTCATGGCCCGGCATATCCCCACTCAACCATTACTATCAAGCCAGGGATCAACTCTGGTTCAACGAAGAATGCAGGAGGGCATGGCAGGAGCAGCACCAGGCATACCTGAGGATGAGGTATCAACCTGGTGAAGCCACCAAACAGGACTACTTGCACACCAAACAGCGAAAGCAGCAAGTGATAGAAAGAGCTAAGCGATCCCACAACCAACGGATCAGATCTAAGCTCTGTAGTCCTGCCACATCCAGTCATGAATGGTGGTGGACAATTAAACAACTCACTAGAGGAGGAGGCTCCACAAATACCCCCATCTTCAATGATGGAAGAGCCCAGCACATCAGTGCAACAGATAAGGCTGAAACATTCGCAGCAATCTTCAGCCAGAAGTGCCGAGTGGATGACCCATCTCGGCCTCCTCCAGTGGTCCCCAGCATTACAGATACCTGTCTTCAGCCAATTCGATTCACTCCACATGATATCAAAAAAAGTGGTTGGAGACAATGGATACTGCAAAGGCTGCCGGCCCTGACAACATTCCGGCAATTGTACTGAAGACTTGTGCTCCAGAACTTGCCGCTCCCCATGCCAAGCTTTCCAGCACAGTGACAACACTGGTGTCTACGCGACAATGTGGAAATTTGCCCAAGTATGTCTTGTATACAAAAACCAGGACAAGTCCAACCCGACCAAATACTGCCCCATCAGTCTACTCTCGATCATCAGTAAAGTGATTCAAGGTGTCATCAATTGCGTTATCAAGCAGCACCTGCTCAGAAATAACTTGCTCAGTGACACCCAGTTTGGGTTCCGCCTGGGCCACTCAGCTCCTGATCTCAGTGCAGCATTGGTTCAAACATGGACAAAAGAGCTGAATTCCAGAGGTGAGGTGAGAGTGACAGCCCTTAATATCAATGCTGCATTTGACCGAGTGTGGCATCAAGGAGCCCCAGCAAAACTGGAATCAATGGGTATCAAGGGGCACATGCTCCGGTGGTTGGAGTCATACCTGATGCATAGGAAGATGGTCGTGGTTGTGGGAGGTCAATTATCTCAGCTCCAGGACATCTCTGCAGGAGTTCCTCAGGGTAGTGTCCTAGGCCTAACCATCTTCAGCTGCCTCATCAATGACCTTCTCTCCATCATAAGGTCGGAAGTGGGAATGTTCACCGATGATTGCACAATGTTCAGCACCATTTGTGACTCCTCAGATACTGAAGCAGTCCATGTTCACATGCAACCAGATCTGGACAATATCCAGGCTTGGGCTGACAAGTAGCAAGTGGCATTCACATCACACAAATGCCAGGCTATGACCATCACCAATAAGAGACAATCTAACCACTGTCCCTTGACATTCAATGGTGTTGCCATCACTGAATCCCCCACTATCAACATCTTGGAGGTCATCATTGACCAGAAACTCAACTGGACTTACCACATAAACAGAGAGGCTGCAATAGCAGGCCGGAAGCTAGGAATACTGTGGTGAGTAACTCATCTCCTGACTCCTCAAAGCCTGTCCACTATCTACAAGGCACAAGTCAGGAGTGTGATGGAATACTCCCCACTTGCCTGGATGAGTGCAGCCTCAACAACACTCAAGAAGCTTGACACCATCCAGGACAAAGCAGCTCGCTTGATTGGCACTACATCCACAAGCATTCACTCCCTCCACCACCAACGCTCAGTAGCAGCAGTGTGTACGATCTACAAGATGCACTACAGAAATTCACCAAAGATCCTCAGACAGCACCTTCCAAACCCACGACCTCTTCCATCTCGAAGGACAAGGGTATCAGACATATGGGAACACCACCACCTCCAAGTTCCCCTCCAAGTCACTCACCATCCTGACTTGGAACTATTTCGCCATTCCTTCACTGTCGCTGGGTCAAAATCCTGGAATATAATAGCATTGTGTGTCAACCCACAGCAGGAGGACTGCAGCACCACCACTCACCACCACATTCTCAAGGGCAACTAGGGATGGGCAAGAAATGCTGGCCGGCCAGCAACGCCCACATCCCACAAATGAATAGAAAAGAAAGTATGTCCTCTTTCTTCTCAACAGAGGATTCTTCCTATTGTGGTTAGCAGGGTTTCCAACTATGCCCAAACTATTTCTTGCACTTCTGCCCTCACCCCTTGCCCTCATTCCCAGAACGACAGTGGAGTTCCCCTCATCCTCACTATCCACCTACCAGTCTGCATTCAAAGGATCATCCTCTGCGATTTCTGCCAACACCAGCAGGATGCTACCACCAAACACATCTATCCCTCTACTCCATTGTCAGCAATCTGTCAGAGACACTCCCTCTGTGACACCCTGGTGCACTCCTTCGTCATACCTAACACTCTTCATTCACCCGTGCGATCACAGAAGTGATAGCACTTGTCCATTCACCTTCTTTCTCCTCACAGTCCAAAAACATCTTCCAGGTGAATCAGCATTTCACTTGTACTTCGTTCAATCCGGTCTACTGCATTTACTACTCATGATTCAGTCTCCTTTACATTGATGAGGCCAAACTAGAACCTGCAAGAGACAAAACAGCGTCACTGAATAGAGGTAAAAGTTCAGCTTTATTATAAGTAAATTCAGGGTGCTGGTAATGGGAGAACAGTGCAGCACTTGAAAATGATTCCTCTTTTGTTGCTGGGGCAACAAAAGATCTTGGCATGATTAAATGAGCGGTTATGATTCTCTCTCACTAGAACAAGAATCCTGTCCCCATAGGTGGTAAGGAGATAAATGTTCGTTGCCCTCAAGCCATTTTGTTTCTCCCTCTCCCCTTGTGGAATTGTTCTAATATGGAAAAGACAACAAGAGGGATTGAATGAGATGAATATGAATGGCAGAGCTATTAATGCTAGAGTGGAGGTAAGGTTGGCGAAAGATGGTGAGGTGTTCTGAGTGAGTGGATGGCACAGAGGACACACAGTGTTAATAAACTGTGGGTTGGGATGGGTAAGAAGTGATTGAGGGAAAATGCTGCATGTAATGGTGAGAGTGGTAGACTTTAATTCTTGATGGCAATTGGGTGTAGTATCAGAATGTAAGGTAATGGGGAAAACATGTTGGCACTTACTTTGCCCAGGGCAGAAGGTCACTAAACATTTTCCTGCACTGCTAGATGTTCCTTGGGACAATGGACATTGCGCTGAGCATGGTGACAGTTTTGGATCAAACTGGTAGAGCCTGATGTTATGGTTTTCTCTGGCTGTCCTCTACACTTCCCTGTCCCCTAGGTCCCTGACAATTCATTGTGGAGCTAGCTTGCCTCTTACTACTATCTTCAGGGTAATTCTTCCCACACTGCAACTATGAATGGAAGACTATGGTTTGCAGTGCTTTGCGGGATTGGATGTGGCATCGGAGGCAGAAATCCCAGAAGATTCAGGCTATGTTGAGCATTTCCACTGATAGTGAATGCAAGAATGTGTAAAAATAATGCCACAGAGGTGAGCATTGTGCAATTGCATGAGAAATCTTGCTGAAACTCACAGAGAAACTCCCCAAAATTGACAGAGACAAGTTTTGGTAAAATTCAGACCTATGGCTATGATATGAGGCTATGATGGTAGAGGCAGGCGCAATAGCATCACTTAAGATGTATCTAGACAGATACATGAATGGGCAGGGAGCAAAGAGATACAGATCCTTGGAAAATAGGCAACAGGTTTAGATAGCGGATCTGGATCGGCACGGGCTTGGAGGGCCAAAGGGCCTGTTCATGTGCTGTAATTTTCTTTGTTCTTTGTTCTTTATATGTTTGTGGAAGAGACATGCAGAAAAGTCATACTGTGAATATGGGAAAAAAGCAATTTGTTAATGGATTGGACATGAGATTTCGGTTGAACTTAGAGCTGAGTTTTGCAAGGTATTGAAGGTACACAGATTATTGTGAAGCTTGTAATAATTGTGTCACCTCTTTTAAACATTTGAATGCTTTTTTTTGAATCCCACTTATTTTCATTTCATGTTGGTAACACATCAGTAAAATGCATGTGAAATGCTATTTCCTGTATGAATTTAGGAATAAATAAAATCAGGATTTAAAGAAAATAACATAATAAATGACGCCTAAAATTTGTTTCACAACATAGATAAATGCCTATTAACTCTCCTCTGACTCCATCCCAGACAATAGTAAAGTAGCAGAATGTGGAGGTATTTGATATATAGGAATTAGATGACCTACGAAAAGTTTTTTTTTAATATGCTGTGGGTGCCGCTGACTAGGACAGTATATATTATCCATTCCTAATTGCCCTGTAGAAGCAAGTAGTGAGTTGTTAGGGATGTACTGTTAGGGAGAGAGTTTCAGAATTTTGACCAACTGGCTGTGAAGAGATGGTGATATAGTTCCAAGTCAGTACAGTGTGTGGAGTACATGGGAACTTGCAAGTGGTGATATTTCCCATGTATTTGCTGCCCTCGTCCTTGCGCTGGTAGAGGTGGATTTGGAAAATGTGATACTATGATGTGACTAATGGGCAGATGTTTATTCTTGCAATTTTCCAAATAAATTACAACCATGGAATGTGAATAAGTGGCGTACATAGAGTCATCCATCTCACAGTCTATTCTGCATGCTAAAATACATATAAGTATGAATAAAAATAGATGACCAATTGAAAATTAAGCTGCAAATCACTTAGCTTTTGAAGAGGAGAAGAATGTTACAGAATAAGTATTTGACATGAGAATGAAGTGTGAGCTGGCAATCTGAATTAAAATAGAAGTATAGGAATGAATTTAATTAGCTTTATTGTCACATGTACTCAAATGAGTACAGTGAAAAGTTCACAGTCACTGTATTACAGCGCCGTCTTAGGTACAAATTCTTAGGGAACAAAAAAAGGAAATAAATAAATAATGTAAATAAATAATAATAAATGAATAAATAGTCCAGCATTATACGTCATAGGAATAAATTAGAAAATAAAGAAGTAAGAGGTTCAGAATGTCAATCTTTCTGACCCCGGCACCTAGCCTCAGAGGAGACTTCCAGCACCTGCATTGGACCCACCAACATAAGTGTTGCCACAATTTAGGCACCATCTCTTCACTGCTGAATCCACACTCACCCTAAAACCAAGAGATTCTGGCTCCACTTCCAGGCCAGGCTGCCTCTGGACCACGAGTCCTGCTTCAGCTGCAGATGTCGCCTTGCTGGTGCTGCCATCTCCAATCACTGGAGGAGCTTTGCTGCTGCTGCTGATGGCGCTGAACACCAGGTGTACAACCTCACTGTTGCTGCCGCCAGTCCTGAACACCAGGAGGATGATCTTGCTGCTGCTGCCGTCAGCCCCGAATGCACTCGTTGCCACCACCTCAGATCACTGGAAGGATGCCCTCACTCCACTGCGTCCGATCGCCGGGTGAAGCCACATCTGCCACTCCACAAGTGGCCAGCTCTCATTGCCACACAGGTGCTGGCGACAAACTGCCACAGAGAAGAGGGGAAAAAAAGACCAAAAGAAAAGGAAAATAAAGTGAAAGAAAAGAGCAGAAGCAAAAGTAAAACAAAGAAGGAAAGCAGATGGGAGAGGATGAGTTCCAGGCAAGAGCCCACACACAGCCCTGTTACTCTGCCACCATTTTGCACTGGAAAAATGCTACGTAGATTATTAAAAATCATTTGAAAGGTAAAGCCTAACTGATGTTCTGCAAAACCATTAAATATGCAAATCCTTGCAACGTCTCAGAAATCTTGCTGGACACAACAATTGTAAGTGTTGATGAAGATTGATGAGAAACAAGACAAGTATATGTTATCACACTGCATCTTTTGACCAAAATCTGAATTCATTATAAAGTCCAGACATTTAGAAGTTGGACTCAAGATCATTGGAAGATTATCAGCAACCTACCAATTGATGATGTAATGGAAAATAGACCATTAGAGATACTTGAAAAGCTAAATTAGGTATGCCTTTAGTATAAATCAAAAAGAAAAAAGGAAGAAGACAAAATCAACAAGTATCTCAAAATAGAAGGACTTCTTTATACTTAACCTCATAATTTGGAAATGGAGAGAGCAGCTAAGAGACTGATTTCTGTTATGTAATCAGATTATTGAAGTAACAGTACAGTTACACGTAGAATATCAATTAGAAAACAAGTGGTAAGGACATAAAATTTCTGTTAGCTACAACATGTGTTGCTTAAGTTGTATAATCAAGTATTAGCATGGCTAGCAGAGCTTTAAAAATAGATGTTGAGCTCTGAAGTAAGAATGAAGATAATTTGATTTGTGGTTGCTAAAGACTCATACTGAAGATGCTGATGAAAGATAATTGACTTAAATTAATAGTTTTGTTTGTCTCCCTGTGAATGATGTTTGACTTGTTGAGGATATCTAGGAGTTTTTTTATTACTTTTTGGTTCACATTTCTAGAAACTGCCATACAATTTATAGTATTTTATTGGAAATTACTTAGTTACATAACAAGAATGGTTAATGAGAGGTCATTAATCTGATTGCTGCAATAAAATCCCTCCAGAAGCTGCTGATCTCCTATTGTCTGGAAAAGCTGATGGGAATTGATCATGAGACAACCAAGTATCAAAATGGGCAGAGGAAACATTGCAATTGACAGGTTTAACATTAGAATCTGTTACTCTAGTTGTAGAGAGATGGACGATATGGGATCAATTTCCATGTCATCAATTCTACCACCAGGTAGCTAGTCCATAACAGGATTCTGCTGATGAGTATTTATTGCTTTTGAAGCACCACTTGAAATCCAATGGCTTCACTGACCCTAACCAGTCCAGAATTAGTGAAGCATACAGGGCGGGGGTGCAGAGGGAAGGGAAGTGATAATGCGTATATTTTAGATCTGGGATTGATTGATTTTTGTGAACTAAAGAAATTAAAGAAAATGTGGTAAAACGTGGAGTTAGGTTACAAATCAGCAAGGACCACATTGAATGGGGTAACAGTCATGAAGGTCAAAATGGTTTATCCCTGCTCCTACAGGTGTTGCTATGTCAGAATTTAATGAATGTCCACAACAATTGCTTATTAATAGCTCAGTATTGTGGTAGAGTCATACTTATGTTATGGTGCCTTATTCGGATAGAATAATAAGGCCAGATTTTGCGGGTCATGCGGAAAAAGCAACAAATGCTCGAGATCACATCGGGTCAGAGAGCATCCATGGAGAGATCAAGCTAATGTTTCTAGTCTAGATGACTCTTCATCAGATGCAATTATTGTTTTGCTGTGCTTTCCTAATTACCTGTTGTATAAAGTGGTTGAAAATGGACCTCCTGTGCATGTCAGATGTCAAGATCTCCAAAGGAAAAAGTTATATAAGGAGAGAACCATAAAGGTAGGTAAATTTATTCTGTACTAATACAGAAAAAATATCTTTTTAGTATTCTTTCATAGGATGTGAATGTTGCCAGCAAAGCCAACATTTGTGATCCGTCTTTAAATTGCCAATTTCAGAGGACAGTTAAGAATCATCCACATTTCTTGTGTTTGGAGTCACATGTAGGTCAATCCAAGTAAAGGTGGCAAGTTTCCTTCTCAAATAGCATTACTGAATCAAACGGGTTACAAAAATAAAATCCTGCAGTAATGGGATTTAAACACTTGCATTTAAGGAATTAGCCTGGGCTCTGGAATACTGGTGACATTATCATTAAAGCATCATCACTGCAACAGTAAACAGGGAATTTGTTGCTCCAGCTAATATTTTCAAAGTAGTAAGGAAGCAGAATGTGTTGGATACATTTTTCCATCTACCTGAAACACAAGTTCATGTAATCATAGAAACATGATACATTGCCAGACACAATAGCTTCTATATTGCATCTGTCATTTCAGCTAAGCTGTACAATGAATAAAATTGTGTTAGGTGTAAACTTGATTTGTTTTATATTAAATATAAATATATATATATGTATATATTTGACATTTTAACAGAAATATTTTTATTTAAAAATCTGCATGTAAGTGCTATATAAGAGGACAGTATAGGATACCCATATTTCATACTGTTAATGGAAGTATCCTTTGAATTACCCTTCTACTTTCTCTTGTGCATCGACTTCTTTGACCTGTGACTAAACAGTAGTGAGTTGCTACAACCAGCTGTAAAAAGGGATATTCTTTTCCTGAAATTTTCAAAGCTATATCTGATGCATGTCATAATGTCATCGGTCTGTCTTGGGAGACAATGGCAGCACTCACGGTGTATGTCACTTATGTATTGAAAGTTATCTTTTGTCACTGTGGAGTCAATTCAATCACTTGTGAAACTGGCACAGATGACACTGCTTTGGTTTAGATCAACAGTTGGTTTCTTTCCTTCTTGCAGGTTATTTTCTGCCTTCAGGTTATTTCTTTAGTTCTTTGCTTTTCTATCGCTTCTGAGAGGCCTGCCTCCAGGACCTCTGTTCAGCAGCAAGGATTTCTGATATATTGACTTTAATCCCAGTCAACTTGCAGTCTCACTGTTTCGGGTAAACATCACAAGTTACCTTCAGAAATATCACATTCAATCAAGTACTGAAACAATTACTTTTATTAACTTTTACAATTAATACAAACAATTAACTTTATTGCATGCAACCACCAAAATAAGATCCTTCAAGTAAGCAAGTTAAGCCTTACAACTCAAATTGGCTCTTACCCAATTAATGAAACTGGCCAGGATTCCAACCAACAGAGTCTGTCTCTGGAAGTGTCCAAGGTTCAATCCTTATCCAGTGTTGTTCTTTGAAGTTCTGCTATTGAATTGCTCTGGTGTTGGATTCTTATGCAATTTTCACTATTTCAAGTTTGTGGTGTGACATTATTGATGATTCAACTCTTTCATCCTCTACGTTGATTACAATCCTGGAGACATCAAGTCTGTAGCTCGCCTTCTTGTAAGAAGTAGCTCCCCTGTTCTTTGTCATATTTGGCTTAGCTATCTGTTTAAAACACAGATTTTCCTGCAATTAACGCCTTTATTTCAGGACATTAATTCTGCAGGCAGTTTTTGCCTTTTTGTCTTGAGGCAGCAGATTATCAAGCAATGTTATCTCCTCTCTCCTAGGAAATAGCTTGTTTATGTTCCTTCTTCTCAGAGATGGTTAATTTGTATTTTGCTTTTAATTCTTTGATAACAGCTTCTCCTTCTCCCTTTCATCTCGAGAAACAGTTTATTCCAGAAAGAGTTATTGCTGGTTCTTTCAATCGGTGAAGTTTTCAAAGTTGTGAAGTTTACAATGTCACATTGCTGACATCCATGTGTCGTAGATGTGGGTAACTTGTTCATCTCATGCCAATAGCAAATTTAACAAAGATAATGTTTTTGCGATGTAGCTGCCATTTATTCAGCTCACATGACCTAGCCAGTAGTGGTGCTGCTGACTTAAGAGTGTAAATCTGGGAATTGTGACATGTTGGTGTACTTCTGTGTTCAGCGTGTATCTTACCAGAGTTTGCCTAATGACAATTGCTTGCTGCATCGATAAGCTGTCTTTATGCATTCTTTGCATGAGCTCAACCAAGTCTGTTTGAATATCAACACCCCTTTTTTAAAAAAAAATCTGCTTTTGTACTTCTAAAGTGTGGATTGTTAACAATGATGAAATGTGGAGTCTCTGTGTCCTGTCCAAAATCCTAACCTTCCTGATGTTGATTGTCCATTGAATCTCCTTCCAAGTCAGGGAGAACAATTTTACAAGCTGCTGCAAATGACTGTCAGTATGGGAAGACAGGACAGACATTGTCGGCAAACAATAATTCAAGTACTAGGGCAGTGCTCACTTTGGCCTTGGTACATGGCAAGCTATTCAACTTGGCAAGCTGTGAGCTCTGACAAGCAGGTAGACAGTCCCATTTGTGAGGCACTGCAAGCCTGGAATCTCAGAATGGAGAAAAAAAAAATTCCCAAGAAAGTTGTTGCAGATTGCAGTCCTGCTTTAAGATCTTCAAATTCTCTGATGGTGCCCCATTGTAACTGACCGAGTTATGCATTCTCATGTGGAAGGAAGAAATGATGCCCTGGATTACAGGTGGGCAACCTACTTTTCACAGAGGTCAAATGATTTATATCTGTTGGTGAGGCCGAAGGCCATTTTTGAGAGGTTCATTTAGACAATAATGCCCAAAGCGAGAGTGCGGTGTTAAAGTGTGGTCAGATACTCAGCAGCATCTGTAACTCTCCACTGACTGCTCACAGGAAAAGAGATCAGAAAAGTCTTGATTAGTTTGAGACTTGTTGGATTGTAGAAAGAGTCCTCATGGACTACAAATATGTGTCCAATAAACATACTCTCAGCAGACTGCGCTGTCAATACTTGGAATTCTGTAACAGCGCACAATCTGCTCCTGAATTTAGCATTCTTTGGGGAATGTTCAGCGATGGAGCTTGTTGTGATCCCAGCTGATGGCAATCTTGCACAATTTTAAAGGAAAGCCCATTTGACGGTCCAAAAGCTTTACTTTTCCAATTTGGTTACTGTGGTGGTCAGTCACTGAGCATATTCACACAAGGCTGCCAATGGGCATTTATGAAAATAACAAGTTTCTTAAACAAAAGACAAGAAATAACAAAGTTATATACACATATATAAGAAAAGCTGGAAAAAATTCAACACTTTATTCCAGCAATAAACTTTACAGACTCAACTCCGATGGAATATCAATCCCATTTTCACTTTAAAATTGGTCACTGACTGAAATTTTCTCCCTGTTATTTTCTGCACATTCACCAGATGTGATTTTGTTAATTACTATATCTCATTATAATCATTCAGTCTAACTCATTGACTCTTCTCATGGCATTCTAAGAAATAAATTCAAAGCTTTTACTATTTTTAAGCTGCAAAACAACGTCTTTTGAACTGCCACCTCCTTCTGACTCCACCTCTCCTTCTGTGGGCATACATTCAACTCCCTTTGAGAATATTTGTGAAGTGTTGGTGATTTTTTTCCTTATTTATGTTAATGAAACAGTTTTAGAGGATTATTAAATCCACCTTTCCCAATGCATTAATCACAAGGGACATTTTCAAAAACTTGCTTCAAAGTGGGAAAAAGGTTACCTGATTGCTGAAAGCTGCAGGAAGCATATTACTTCAGGATTTATAAACATGACGGGAATTAAATTGAATAAACGCTGAAAATGGATGCAAGGCTCATAATGTGTGAGTAACCTGCACCAGTTAGATTGAAATATCAGCAGGATGTCAACTTCATGCTGCCTGTGCATTACCATGACCTCAGTACGCAGTGAGTGCTCACCCTGCTGCACTTTAGCTGTATGCATCAGAAAGGGACCAAAGGGTATGAGCACCTGTTTTAATCCTGTCTACATTTCTTCGAGGAAGTGTTTTCTGCCTGCTGGGGGTGCTGCAGCCACTGAAAATAATGTATTTTATTTCGTTCATTCACATGATGTGGGCATCAGTGATGGGGCATTTAATGCCATTTCTAATTGCCCTTAGGAAGGTGGTAATGCATTGTTTTCTTGAACCGCTGCAATCCAAGTAGTGTAGGTACAAACTACAGTGCAATTAAAGAGGGAATTCCAGGGTATTGAACCAGTGACTGTGAAAGAATGGTAATAAATTTCTAAGTCAGGATGGTCTGTGGCTTGGAAGGGACTTTGGTGGTATTTCCATGTATCTGCTATCTAATCAAAAATAATCAATAATTACTGATCATAGGAGAGAACATGCTGCAAATGTTTTGGCATTTGCACTAGAATGAATGAGAATGTCTTGTATCCATGGTAAAGAGACAAATGGAATTGTGGGAGTGGGGGGAAGAAAACTCTCCAGACTCTTGCTCAGAAAATACCTGCAAGAAATAGTCACCAAGGTCAGGAATATAGCCCAAAGAATATGGATTCAGTGCTGAAAGAAGATTCTTGATCTCATATGAGTGATCCTTGAGCCAGCAGCTTATACAGGCAACAATAAACCACAGGCACAATGAAGAGAGTTTGAATGAGGACACACTATGATTAGATAGTCTCTGTATGTGCTTCGGCATGATTTGTTTTATGAAATCAGATAGGAGTTCATATATTGGTTTGACATTATTTTTTCCATTGTGGGAAAAGAGATGATATGCCAATCACAGCTAAAGAAAGTTAAGCAATGTGGGACTGTGAATGAATGGGGAATTGGAGTTAAAGCTATTAATGTGGCTTTTTAAATTATTTGTTCCTATGAAGCTAGGCCAGAAATGGACTGTCTTGCTTGCAGCTTGTCTTCTTCTTCCTCCTTCTTCTATATCATCTACTAGCTAGTACAGTGGGATCTGGATCTACTGATCTATGAATGGCATGCCAGTAAAGCAAGTAATTAGAAAGACAAATAGAACATTATTGCTTATCGCAATAGGAATGGAAATTAATGTAGGGAATTTCTACCAAAACTGTTCAGGATGTTTGTGAGACTGCATCTGGAGTAACTTGTATAGTTTTGGTCTCCTTGTTTGAAAAAAAAATGTAATTGCTTTTGAAGCCATTCAATTTTCACTCAACTGGGATAAAAGGCCTATCATATAAAAGAAAGGTTAAACAGGTTAGACCTGTATCCAGTTGACTTCAGAAGAAGGAGATTTGATGTCAGTGAAATATATAAGAATTGAGGAGACTTGATATGGGGTAGATGCTAGGAGGATGTTTCCTCTAGAGGAAGTGTCTAAAATTAGGGAACATAGTTTAAGTAAAAGAGGTCACCCTTTTGGGACAGAGATTGAGAGAAAAATATTCTTCTAAGGAATCATTAGAGTGTATAGTTTCCTACGTGAGAAAGTGGTGGAACTGGGTGTTTAGCTTTATTCAGGCATAGGAGCATAGGAACAAGAATTGACCATTCAGGGCCTCAAGCCTGTTTCTCTATTCAATGAGATCATGGCTGATTTCTGGCCTAATTCAATATACCCATAACCTTAAAACTTTGCTTAAAAGAAATTAGCTATCTCAGACTTAAAACTAACAACTGATCCAGTATCAACTGTTGTTTGTGGACGTGGGTTCCAAACTGCTGCCACACTTTTTGTGTAGAAGTGCTTCCTTTCATCTCTCCTGAATGGTTTGACCATAATTTTTAGACTGTTCCCTAGTTCTAGAATCTCCAAACAGTGGAAATGCTTTATCTTTATTTCCCCTAACTTTGCTTATTAATATCTTGAAGATTTTGATTAAATCAGCCCTTAACCTTCTAAATTCTGGACAAAAAAAAGGTCTAATTTATATAGTCTACCATTATATATTAACCACTGAAGTTCAGGTATCATGCTTAGGAGCCCAAGGCAAAAACATCCTTCCTAAGTTGTGATGCTCATAGTACACCAAATGGACTCTAACCATAATTTTGTACAGAATCAACATAAGTTCTGTCAAGCTGTTTATTTTCTTTCATGACATTATAATAGCCCTTACACTGAGTTTTAATTTTCTACAGTGATCTTTAATATGGCACTTAATCAAATGCATTTTGGAAACATAAATGCAGTACATCCATTGTCATAGAATACCTGGTTAATTCATGTACTATCTACTTATTTTCTATTAATAATTCTGGAGACTCACTTTGTTAACTCTTTTCTTTTTAAAATATTTATAGAAACTCTTACAATCTATTTTGATATTCTTCGTGAACTTTCTCTCATAATCTAATGTTTTCCTTCTTATTAACTTATTGGGTATTTTTTATACTTTGTCCAATCTTCCAATCCACCACCTGTCTTTACTCAATTATATGCTTTCTCTTTAAATGTCATACTAACTTTAAGCTTTATAGTTAACCAGGGAGGTTGGGCATTTCTTATTCTTTGGCTTGTATCTATTCTGTGTATGCTGAAATCCTTCATTAAGTAATGTGACCAAAGCAGTATGCAGTACTTTAGATATGGGGCTAGTTACCTCAGTTGTCTGGTTTGTGATGCAGCATAATGCCAACAACACAGATTAAATTCTTGCACTCCATGAGATTATGTTGAAGGCCCTGCCTTCTCAACCTTTAAGCCTGGTGACCCTCAGGTTAAACTCACACCAACCCTCCCTCTCCCTCTCTCTGTAACAGAGTGGGACAATGATGAATTTAACTTTTACTCTAGATGTGTTCACACCAATATCTTGCAAGGTTGTAAGATTCTCTACTTTTATGCTCCATCTCCTTGCAGTACAGGCTAACATTCCATTTGCCATCCTAATTAGTTACTGCAGCTGTTTGCTGACTTTTTTGTGATCCATGAACAAGAACACAGGTCCCTCCATGCCACAGCATTTTGCTCTCGCTCTTCAATTAAATAATATTTGGCTAAGACAATGCTACAGAACAATCACCTCCACACAAATCAGATTGGATTGCTTGAGCTAACGAGGAATGCAATACAGGAAGGATGCCAGAGAGCAACAGTTTCTTGCACTACAGCCTGTAAACATTGTATGTTATGTGCACTCGGTAGCTCAGTGATGTATGCTGTAGAATAGAATTCCAACATCTCTCTTCACTATGGAGGTTTTGAAGTCTCTAGTCTACAATGCAGTCATAACCAACTTCAGTTCACTTGGAAAATCATTATGTTTCGAAATACAGGAACAAAAGAAAGCCAATCAGCTAATCAAACCTACTCCACCATGCAACATGATCACTGATAAAATATTTCAATGCCTTTTGCCCACACTATCCCTGTATTCATTAATGACATTGGTAATCAAAAAGTTATTCATCTCTGCATTAAATATACTCAAATACTGAGCTTCCATAGCTTTCTGGGGTAGAAAATTCCAACAGCTCACCTCCCTCCACACCTCAATTCTAAATAATGTCCTTCTTCTTTTTAAATTGTGTCTCACCCGGATCTAGACTCCCACCCAGGAAACATCTTACCTGTGTCTAACTTTCCAATCCCTTCAAGCTTCTTTTTCCATAGTATTCAATCAGATCACCTCTCATTCTTCAATACTCTGCACTATGGGCTGCACCATAAATAGATGAGAAGGTATTTATGCTGAGAGAGTGGTTTCTAGTGGATAGTGTCTCCTGATAATCCTCCTGCTATAGGAAGCCCAAGCAACAATGGTACACCTCTTTAAAAATATTCTGCAGCCATCTGGTAGCAGTGGAACACTCTCCACCAGCACACTAGCTAGTCACCCAAATGGTTTCCCTTGTAATTTGCATTAATTCACTCAATAACATGTCTCACTTTCAATGTCAGAAAGGATTGACATTACCGTTTGTACATAAGTGCAGATGATGTACCTTGCTGTCATTTTGTAGGAGACTGAATGAAAGTTTAAGGTGGTGGATGGGCTATTAAGCTGTTTTTTTTTGTCCTGCTTCGTGTTGAGACCCAGGAGCATTGTTAGAGCTGTGCACACCAAGGTAAATGGAGAATATTTCATCAAACTCCAGACTTATAGGTGGTGGACAGGCACTGGGGATATAGGAGGTTAGTTATTAACTAACAATATTTTATGTTAATAATATGCATGTTTTGTGACCTAGCCAGGTCAAGATATGGCCAATTGTAGCTCAATGAAAATCAGGGCTGGACAACAGACCAGAATTTGCTGAGTGCAAGAATCTCAGAGTTTTCAGGTTGGAGGAGATGCAGAGATACACAGGGGCAAGGTTTATAGCTGAATTTGTTAACAGAATGAAACTTTTAAAATCAAGGTGTAAACGGGCTGGAAGATAATGCAGATCAACAAATACAGGGATCATATTTGAATGGGATGTGATGCAAGTATTAGACTTTTAGGTGGGTTTCAGTTGACAGACCCTGCAAAGTTGGAGACGCATGAGGAAAGCCTTGGAGCAATTAATTTTTTGAGTTAAAAGAAAAGTGTTAGCAGTAGATGACCTGAAGCGGAATGGAGACAGATCATGTTACAAATATGGAAATAATCTGTCTTTCTGCTGGAGACAATATGGGACCAGACAAGTGTATTATAATCCTGATGGACTGCAGGCATTGTCAATATTTGGCTGCTCTTAATCAGTAACATTTACTATGGTGCTAATGTTGTGCAGAGAGTTAGTGCCTAGTAGTGTAGGGAGGCACGGTGACTCAGTGGTTAGCACTGTTGTTTTACAGCGCCAGAGACCCAGGTTCAATTCCACCCTCGGGCGACTGTCTGTGTAGAGTTTGCACATTCTCCCATGTCTGCGTGGGTTTCCTCTGGGTGCTCCAGTTTCCTCCCACAGTCCAAAGGTGCGCAGGCTGGGTGGATTGGCCATGTTAAATTGCCCATAGTGTTCATGGATGTGTAGATGGGATGGGTTTGCGTGGGATGCTCAGAGGGTCGGTGTGGAATTGTTGGGCTGAAGGGCCTGTTTCCACACTGTAGTGATTCTATGATATATTCTATGATAAAAGAAAGTGTCCAGCTGCACAAGCATTACAAAGACATGTTTACAGGAAACTTGACGTGAAGCTGTATCAAGCCTAAGGGGCTGAAAAAAATCAACATGACCAGGAACTTACTGTAGAGCCTTGGCCTTGATGTCAGTGGCTTAGCGCTGCGTGTGAGTATCATTAAGTAGCATTGTCTACATCACAACATATGAGATCCAATGCCCCACTGACTTCAACTCTTTGCACCCAGACTGGGTAAGATAACCATATCCATGATCATCATTGATGTGTCTACACACCAACATCTTCACTAAACTCATAGATTAGCCATAAATATAAAGGATACATATGTTATATGGTAGGTAACCTCAATATAAAAGTAGGACTTTCGTCTATGGAAGAACAGTATGGTGATCATTCCTACAAATACAACCAAGATAAAAGTCAAATGGGTGAGTCTATTGTGTTGGAAGTCCATCTACTTAAATTCCAATAAAAGGATGTTTGATTTGAAATAACCTGGCACAAATCTTGTGTTGCTTATTTATGAAGACTGCAGCTTTCAGGAAATGGTCTATTTAGTATGTTTTCACTTCTTGACATGCTTGAGGATTACTGATAAGATCCTGTTGGAGTCATAAGTCTGTTTTAGAGATGTCTGATAGAGTGCACAGCAGAAGACTGTAGTCAACCAGTTGATAAAGTCATCCTGTAAAAGTTGCCTTCTGATGCCACTTACAAGGAATCACCCTCACGTTTTACAAGAGTCAAGCTGGATAACAGGGCAAAAAAACTTGATTTTATCACAGACAGCAGCAGCTCCTTGGTTGGCTTCCCCAGTACTCTGTGCATTCCACTGTGGTCCCCAGCACCTTCTGAATCTGGTTGCCAAGTAGAAGTATCTCACTCTGTGTCTCTACTGCCTGGTGGAAATACTGATGTGAATAAATTAGGCTGCTTTATGAAAAAACATACATCCAGCAATTGGTGGATGCACTTCATAGTAGCATGGTTTGGCACAACTTTTAGTTGTAATAAACTTGAGAAATCAGGAGCATAGAAGTGCAAGGTTGTTGTCATGTGCACTGCCAGAAATAAAAAAGAATGTGACAATGCAACTGCTAATAGTAAAAAGGATTATTACTTGAATGGCAAAAAGTTGCAGCATGCTGCTATGCAGAGGGACCTGGGTGCCCTTGTCCATGAATCACAGAAGGGAGGTCTGCAGGTACAACAAGTAATTAGGAAGGCAAATGGAATTTTGTCCTTCATTGCTAAAGGGATTAAACTAAAAAGCAGAGAGATTATGTTGCAGCTGTACAAGGTGCTGGTGAGGCCACACCTGGAGTACTGTGTGCAGTTTTGTTCTCCTTACTTGAGAAAGGATGTACTGGCACTGGAGGGGGTGCAAAGGAGGTTCACTAAGTTGATTCTGGATTTGAGGGGGTTGGCTTATGAGGAGAGATTGAGTAGATTGGGATTATATTCATTGGAATTCAGAAGATTGAGGGGGAATCTTATAGAAACATTTAAAATTATGAAGGGAATAGATAAGATAGAAGTAGAGAGGATGTTTCCACTGGCAGGTGAAGCTAGGACAAGAGGGCATAGCCTCAAGATTAGAGGGAGCAGATTTAGGACTGAGCTGAGAAGGAATTTCTTCACCCAGAGGGTTGTTAATCTATGGAATTCCTTGCCCAGTGAAGTAGTTGACGCTACTTCAGTAAATGTTTTTAAAAAAAAGGTAGATTTTTTTTGAACAATAAAGGAATTAAGGGATATGGTGAGAACGCGGGTAAGTGGATCTGAGTCCACGAAAGGATCAGCCATGATCTTATTGAATGGCGGAGCAGGCTCGAAGGGCCAGACGGCCTACTCCTGCTCCTAGTTCTTATGTTCTTATGTTCAAAGCATTGTGATGCAATGAACAAAAATGCAAAATACAGTAGTGAAAGTTGCAGCTTTCAGATGAAAAAATTACTCCAAGAAGTAATATTGCAATAGCATTAACAACATTTAGCACCTTCTTAAAAAATAAAATGGCCCTTAAATAATAAAGAAATACAAGAGATCTGATATAAAAATGAAAAACAAACCTGCTGAAAAATGTCCCTAATATCTGTAAAGGGAAGTAAAAAATTAACATTTTATGTAGAAAGGGTGTTAATTTCTGCATTCTCCTATTTCTCTCCCAGAATGGTGTTGGTAGAGAAAAAAAAAACAAAAGAACTGTGGGTGCTGGAAATCAGAAACAAAATCAAAAACAAAAACAGAAATTGTTGGAAAATCTCACCAGGCCTGGCAGGATCTGTGGAGTGAAATCAGTTATCATTTTGTGTCCGGTGACACTTCTTCAGGACTAATGATAACTCAGAAAATGTTTGTATTTATGCAGAAGATAGGGTTGGTGTTGGTGGAGGTTTTGGGGAATAACTGCTAGCTGGAGATAGAACCCAAAGAGAGAGAAAAACAGTGGACAAAGGAATGGTTATAGGTTAGCCTACGAAAATGAATAGTCACTAATGGGGGCTATTAGTAGCTGAAGATGGGCTGTGTGTGATAGCAACCTATGTGAAGCCAAAACCTAGTGTGTGAAAGTGGTGAAATGATATGGGAGAAGATGTTTAAGCCCTAAAATTGTTGAACTTGATGTTGAGTTCAGAAGGCTGCACAAGTGGAAAACGAGGTTCTATCCTTCCAGCTTGCTCTGAGCTTCACTGGAACACTACAGTGAGCTTGAGACAGAGATGCTGGCTAGGGAACATGATGGTGTGTTGAAGTGGCACGGAACTGGAAGCTCAGAGACTTTCTTGTGGACAGAAAATAAATGTTTTACAAAGCGTTCACATAGTTTGCACTTTATTTCCCCAGTGTACAGGACACCACATTGTGGGCAGCGAATACAGTAAACCAAACTGTGTGATATGCAGGTAAAGTGTTGTTTCACCTGAAAGGTATGTTTGGGGCTTTGGATTGTGAGGAATGAGAAAGTAAGTGGGTAGATGTTACACTTTCTGTGATTGCAGTGGAAAGTGCTGTGAAACTGTAGCGGGGTTGTTAAGAGTGAAGGAAAAGTAGGCCAGGGTGTCCCGAACGGACTCTGTTTGCAGAAGGCTCACAAGGGAGGGGAGTGGAATATGTGCTTGGTGGTGGCATCCTACTGGAGGTGGTGGAAATGGTGGCGAATGATGCTCTGGATACAGATGCTGGTGGGATTTTAGGTGAGGGCAAGGGGGACCCTACTGCTGTTATGGGAGGGAAGAGAGTGCGTGAAGGCTGAAGTGTGGGAGATGGGTTGGACCCAGCTGAGGGCCCTGTCACCTGCTGTGCCAAGGAATCCTCAGTTGACGAAGAAGGTAGATATTTCAGAGGCCCTTTTGTTGAAGTTGGCATAAACAACAGGTGCAATAGAGATAGCGGAACTGGGAGGATGGGATGGAGTCTTTACAGGAAGGAAGATATAAGAATTTATAATCAAAGTAACTGTGGGAGTTGGTGAGTTTGTGGTGGATAATTTTGGTCACCTATCCTCAGATATGGAAAGAGAGATGTTGGGAAACAGGAGTGGCACGGTGGCTCAGTAGTTAGCAGTGTTGTTGCACAGCACCAGGGACCCAGGTTCAATTCCACCCTTGTGAGACTATCTGTGTGGAGTTTGCATGTTCTCCTTGCATTTACGTGGGCTTCGCCAGATGCTCTGTTTCCTCCCACATTCCAAAGATGTGCAAGTTAGGTGGATTGGCCATGTTAAATTGCCCATAGTGTCCATATGTGGATTAGCCACGGGAAATGCTGGGTTAAAGGGAGACCGTAGGGCATTGGTTTTGTGGGATGCTCTTCAGAGGGTCAGCATGGGCTCAATGGCTTGCTCCCACACCATAGGGAATTCTATACAGGAGTCAGAGTTGGGCAAGGTGAAGGTGAGAGCAGGGTGAAAATTGGAAGCAAAATAGATAAACTTTTCCAATTCTAAATAAAAGAGGGAAGGGGCACTAATGATGTCATGGATATATTGGGGAAACAGTTGTGGGTGGGGTCTGGAGAAGGACTGAAGCTGGGAATGTTCCACATACCCTGAAAGAGACAGGCATTACTAGGGCCTATATGGATGCCTATGGCTACCCCTTTGACGTGAGGAAAGTGTGAGGAGTTAAAAGCAAAGTTGTTCAGAGTTAGGGCAATCTTAGCAAGGTGGAGGAGGGTGGGGGTTGATGGGGATGATTCAGGTCATTTTTATTCCAGGAAGAAGCCAAGAGCCCTGAGACCATCCTAGTAGGGAATGGACATGTAAAATGATCGCATGTCCATGGTAAAGAGGAGGCGGCTAGAGCCTGCGATCTGGAAATTCTGAAACTGATGTAAAGTGTCAGAGGAACTGGTATGTAAGCGGGAATGAGCTGGACATGGGGAGAAACAATTAAGTGGAGGTAGGATTAGATGAATTCTGTGGGTCAGGAACAGGCAGAAATAATGGGTCTGCTCAGGCAGTCCTGTTTGTGGATTTTGGGAAGGAGGTAGAATTGGGTTGTGTGGAGTTCGAACATTATGAGCTTGGACGTAGTGGTGGGAGGAGATCACCAGATGAAATGAGGTCAGTGACTATTGTCGATACTGTAGCCTGATGTTATATGGTGGGGTCATGCTCCCAGGGGAGATAGTAGGAGGTATCTAAGAGCTAGCACTCAACCTCTGCAATGTAGAGGTCAGTATGCAAGAGAACAACAACACCACCCTTGTCAGCAGTCTTAATTACAAAACCAGGGTTGGATTTGATAGCATGGAGTCGATTCAGAGGGAGATTGGTTGGAATGGGTATTGGGGGCAAAGAAATCGAGGTGACCAATGTCATGTCGACTGTTCTTGATGAGCAGGTCAAGTGCAGGTAGAAGGCCAGAGGGAGGGGTTCAGTTGGAGGGACAGTGTTATAGGTGGATAAAGGGATCTGTGAAAAAGGGAGACTACTCTTGACCAAAGAAATGGGTATAGAGGCGAGGACGATTTCAACATCATGTGATGCCTGAAATTCATTTTGGTGGGAATGAAGAGGGATAAAACTGAAACCTTTGCTCACATAGAACTTTCAGCATCGGAGAGCAGAAGGTCAGAAGAGATAGTAAATATATGATAGGAGAGGTAGGGAAAGAGGATGGGAGGGGAAGAAGATTCAGTGGTAGAGCTGTGGAAAATCTAGCATCCAAATATATTTCAATCATCTTTTCCGAGATTACTCAGTTTTCTAACTGAATACACAACAGAAACCAGTTCTGATAAACCCTCCATGATCAAAAGGTCAGCCGATCTTCCCTCTTGGTGGAGATATTATCTTTCTTAACATTTCCAGCATCTTTTGTTTGAATTTCTAAATAAGGTAGATGGGAATAGCCCTGTCAACATGAAGTACTAGGGTAAGAGTCTGTCACTGTAAGATATCAGGATACAGTACTCCTCAGTACAAGTTTGTCACTGTCATATACTAGGTCATGATACTGTTGGGAATATTCAGCTGTAATTGTCACACACTTAGATACAATATCAATGGTTTGTTCCCTCATGACCTCACCAATCTGTAGTGTTAATTTTTCATTGACGAGATTTTCCCAGAATGAAATGTGTTTGATGGTAAAATATGGTTATGTCAAATCCACATCAATGTCCTTTTTTCCTTATTCTTTCATGGATTGTAGATGCTATTGGCAGGCCAGAATTTCATGCCAATCCCTGGTTAGCCTTGGACAGAGTAGCTTGATCGATCATTTCGTGCCCAACCACATTTCTATGAATCTGTCATCTGGATCAGGTAAGGATGATAAATTTGTAAACATGATGGGTATTTAAGAATGATCAATGGCAAATCCCTGGTCTCCATTGCTGATTCAATGTTTATTCTTTACATTTACATTTGCTAGCAGCCATGGTAGGATTTAAATCAACATCCCCAGAAGCAATTGCTTGGCTCTCTCAATTTCTAAAGTAAAAACAGAAAGTGCTATCCTACTTGCACACATGTTCTGTACTTAATATACCTTGTGAGTGAGGCTACAGAACTAATGATGATTCCACACATCTCTGGAGAAAAAAGATTGATATTCAAAGGAATGCTTTGCTGTTAAACCCTATGAGGTGCAGAGCGGGTAGTTCACACGTCCACTCTTTTTTCTTTGATGATCCATCTAGTTGATGACCTGGTTTTCAGCCTTATCTCTAACTTCAGAAGATTACTATTAATCCCCAAAATGAGCCTTTGGCTCAAATTTTTAGAACATCTATGGCCTTGACTGCTAACAGAACGGGGGTGTCACACAGCCCTTCAAGGTGCAAGGCTTGCTCCAGTTGGTGACACAGTTCAGTGATGAGGGTCAAAGGCACCTTCAATCTGCAAGTGTGCTGTCTTCCAGACAGTTGAAGGAAGTAATTACAAGGCTTGTAAATGTGTGGCCTCCACCTCTTGGAGTGTACTTCATCTGTTGCTTTTCTCTCTGGAGGCTGCACAACAGCCATTGCAGTTTATAATTCTTACTTGGTTTGCAGACAAACTTCTAACTGTTATCTCCTTCTGCGTTATCTCCAGAGTAGCACCAAGGTCACAATGATTCCAGCCTCAGTGATCTTTATGTGAGATCCATGAGCCCTCACATCTGTAAAATTATGCCTCATGTTACATCCTCTGATTGTGTTACATGGAGGCTTTCCAGAGCAGTCACTTTTATGCCTTAATGGCAAATAATCTTATTCGAACATATGTTGCTAAATCAAAAATTTCATGTTGTAATGGAAAGTAGTGTTCTGCCAGTGCACAAGATAGCTCTATGTCTCAAAGAAAAGGCTCTATTCCGCATCACAGAAAATGTTCTGCCATATTTATAGTTCAGTGTGAATGTAGTAGCTCTGAAACATTGCTTTCCAATGCTAGCTATGGAATTCATTTTCAAAATTAAAAAATACAGGTGCTGTTTTTAAATGCTGCATTGTTCTGACTACATTTTCTTAAGCTATATTAAACAAGGAGGCAATTAATGCACACAATGACGTGATCATGATTGCTTGAGACCATCATTTATAATAGACATTATTGAACAATGAATGACATGCTGATAAAATGTAAATTTAAGGCAGTTGTGTAGCATTACTGAATCAGTGGAGGTGTGCAACTGTCCCTACAGGGCCTCAAATTCAAAATGCTTTCCTTCACCCCTGAGGAAAGACTGTTTAGTGCTGTTCACTGTGATAAGCTGCCTGTTTCTCCCTCAGTGTTAAAAAAACATGCATATCTCAGTGGATAGCGGCCTGTAAATAAGCACTAAAGGCCGTGTATGCTGAAAAAAAACAATGTGAGCCACTCAGACGGTGATAGTCAATAAGTCAGTGCTGCAGTTAACAGGCGTGCATTAAGAGAGCAATATGAAGTACACAGAGGCTTGCAGGCTCCAAGTAAGCACAAAGTGAGTGAGCATTAAGAAAGCAAGCTTAGCGGTATAGATGTACCTTATGTAGATTTGTGAGAGGTATGTGTTTGTGTGTGTGTGTCCTGTCTGTAAGTTGATGTGACAACAGCATGTAAGTTACATGTTTCTCTGAGCTTAAAAGCAAAGTGTTGAAGGTTGAAGATGTATGGGCATTGGGCTGAGAGCAAGTACAGTGATGTGGTGAAGCTGGTGGTTTAGCAACGCCAACTTGTGTGGTCAAAAGGTGGAAGGAGATGGTGTCCATAGACCATACAGAGACGTTTTGGTGAAGAAACAATTGGATATGTGAGTTCCAACCATCAAGCCCCCTCTCTGATTTACATGTTTGAAACTTGCTCCATTAAGTTTCTTGGAAAGGAGAGGAGAATTGGAAGTGGCAGATGAAGATGGTGAGTTGAGTCTTTAATGAGATGTAAATGCTTGGAAATAAGATAGGTACTGCTCAATGATGAGGCTCTGAAATTGCTAATCGAGGTCTGAGGAGAAAATTGCAAAACCTTTTCTTGATATTGAGATTCTGATTTTTTTTTTAAATATACTTTCCCAACTTTCTCATCACTGCTCATGTCAATGCAGGAAAGGAAAAGTCCCTCCATGTCTCTTATATCAGTGATCAGACGTAAAACATTTATCTCTACTTGTGTCTTTAATTCATCCATCTCATTTCAGGTGGTTTGTGCATTTAGATAATGGCATTTAATTTCACTTTTTGCTACTAACAGTGTGTACCAAATACAACAGAAATTCACCAAGGTTCCTTTGACAGCAGCTGCCAAACACACAACTACTTCCATCTGGAAGGGCAAGGGAAGTCGATATATGGCAACCCAATCAAATGCAAGTTCCCCTTAAAGCAATTCACCATCCTGACTTGGAAATATGTCACTGCTCTTTCACTGTTTCTGGATAAATGTCCTGGAACTTCCTTCCTATCAGCGCTGTACATCTTCCAGTAGCAAATAGACTGCAGTGGTTCAAGAAGGCAGGCCACCGTAACCTTCTGTAGGGCGTGGGAGTGGGCAAAAAATACCAGTTCCACCAGTAATATCCACATACCAGAAATGAGCACTCGAAAAAAAACTATTCCCTGTATACCATTTGCTGATTTATTATTGTTGTTAAACCCTTTGTCCATTCTCTGTTTGTCTTTTCCTGCACTGCTATTCAGTTCTATTGCCTCCATTTCTGTTCTTTTTAGATTTAGAAAGGTCAATGCACCTGAATCTAACCTCCCTCCCCCAAAATTTTTAAAGCATTATTCATCTATTTGTTGTATAGTTCACAAGGACACTGTTTTTGATCAGTATCAATGGAGCATATTCCAATGGAATGATTTTCTCTTCCCTAAGTACAGTTACTAGTTCCTCATGAACTGAAGCCTTTTCTTTCAACAAGAAGGGAGAAGAGCACATTGGAAGCCCACCATGCCTCTGGCTATTGCACAATTGATTGCTCCTGACATTGGTGTCTGGGTAGTCCCCATGTTCCCTACTGTGAGAGCAGCCCTGCACTTCTGTTTCTTGAAAGGTCTCTTAGGAACGTATGCCTCCAAGATCTACTCAACTCTGAGAATGACTATTGGAGATAATATTTATTGGATTCGCTGTCACATTGTAATTATTAAGCTGCATGGCACTGATTAAGTAAAATGGCAAGTAAAATTTCATAAAGTGATTGTACTCATTCATCTGTGTTTTCCACTATGTTTGATGTGCTCAGAAGCGTTAGACATTCAATATTTTAAGCAGTAATTTCTACACAGTGTAATTTTCCTACACTGATATGACCTCTTTGTAAACTCCCTATCACAGTTTGTCTCCATTTTGTATAAAAACCTTGAGCAAGATTTTTTTTAACAGCGTTTTTCTGAGGGCTATAACGTTTGAAAAATGCAAAGCTTAGTTGTGATCATCAGAATTGAACAGAGTAAGTGAAGGATATCTAATGGGGAAGATTAAACCTTTCAAATTTTTGACATTTCCTATTCTTCTCCAGTTCCTTCTTCTATTGAAAAATATTGACTCCAAAAATAATCAAGGTGGCATGTTGCAAGATCTGTCAGTGCAATGTGTTACAAAATATCACAATCCAACTTCAATACCACTGCATTCAAACAATAGGGCAAAAAAAATTGTTTTTTTTTCAAAATCCCACCCAATTATTTTTTTCCCTGATGAGAACAGCCACAGCGCTGCTAGTGAGACTCTTCAAAAATCTAAATTTAGAATGTAATATAGAAAGTTTGATTCAAAATGACAGTGTTATAAAGTACATCTGATGTCTCCATTGTAATAATATTAAATAAGACCAGGAGACTTCTAAAGGTGAATTGAAACATGCAGGACTGCAGTGCAGCTGCAGCGCTAGACATTTCGACTCCAAAATAAAGCATTGCAATTCAATTTCCAACCATGGTTGACATTTATTGCAGACCAGAAATGGAAAGTAGCTATTTTGTTGTTGGTTTGAGGAAGAGAGTGAATTTGGATTACTGATGTTGGGGTTGTTTAGGGGGTGTAGAGCAGGGTGTGTGGTGGAATGGGTTGCTTTAAGGCGAATGAGTGGCATTCTAGCACTGTTAAACATTGTCTATGCATATCCAACAAGAAACTGCCTCAGTAGCATTTTGGAGGATAATTGATGTCAAACTCCTGATTCATTAGCTGCGCAAAGTATAAGAAAACCTTGGAACTCAACTGATTTTCTGAATCTGTTCTGTTCTGATAGAAATTCTGATGACTTTTAACATCTGGCTATTCCCACTCGTAACTTAGGATTTAGATTTTCTCCTCATGATCGATACCTGCCTGGCACAGTGCACATTTTATTGATGAATCCTTTCTCCTGCATTGAAACAGCAATTGAAGGGTCAATGTTTGCTCCTGTGCTTCTGAAGCCTTGTTAGTTGGACATATGTTCAGAAAATTCCATAGGTCCTTAATTTTCCATTATTTGTGCAAAAGTTCCCGATAAACAGAGAATCCACAACCAGGAGTAACAGACTAACGATACTGGGTAGGGCGATTTAGGACTGAGATGCAGAGAAATCTCTTCACCCAGAGAGTGGTGAGCCTGTGGAATTCTCTGCTACAAAAAGTGGCTGAGACAACATATTGAATGTTTTCAAGATAGAGTTATAGTTCTTAGGGCTGAAGTTACCAAAGTTATGGACAGAAACTAGGAACAGGGTAGTAAGTTGGATGATCAGCCTTGATCATATTGACACATGGAGCAGACTCAAAGGGCTGAATGGCCTATTCCTACTCGTACATTTTTAATTTTGTATTTTTTAAACTTGACCTTCTATCCTCAATTAGTTACATGTGCTAATACTCGATTTCCATTCGAGATCAAGCAACACAAGTTGTCAGTCTCACGCATGATGTCTGTAATATTGAAGGGATATTGTTTATGAACTTGCTGTTTTTCAGGTTTTATTGGCCTAGTTTGTGCCAGGAACAATATTGGCTGCCAACCTTGGTTCCAAAACACTGCTGGTCAGTGCTGTGAGAGATGTAAATCTTCCAAAATGTCAGCCAGACCACTTCTGTCCATGTCCAGAACACTGAACACATAGCAAAAGTATGGAGGATGGGCAAATTGTGATTTCAAATGGCACTGTACACTGATCTGATGCTTAACCTGTATCTTTCGACCCTCCCCTATTCATTCTGAGCTAAGCATGTGTTCAGATAGATAAGGGGCACTCCTCTCTCTGAGCCTCCATACTGACATGGATCAAACAGATCACCATGTAAGGTCCAGGTGAGGTACTTTTGACTTCTTTTTGCAGCTGCAGAATGAATTGGACTCATGAGGAAGGTGCTAGATTTTGACAAGGAATTGGAGAGGCTAGATGGACATTCAGAAGGATGGGTGCTTGCTCCAATAAGGAGACCTATCATTGCAGATCATCTTGGGTTGAAGGATGTCTTGAAATCAGAGCAGAGGAAGTTGGGAGGGTTTTTATCTTGGACAAATATAAAGGCAGAAGATTTTCAAAGGAAGTATCCAGGAAGAATCTTTGGAAGGTAATTCATCCACTTCCAGTGCAGACTGGAGCAGTGGCGGAAGGAGTCCCAAAGTGAAAAAAAAAAAATGACTGAATGTGTGACTCCCTGTCATCAGATTTGAAGACAGATGGCTGAGTGAGCACAGTGCTGCCAGTGGTTGAGAAGATAGGCATAGCCTTCAATTCCTAAATCAATGGATCCTACCAGATGGGAACTGCCAACTTTTGCAACATATAACAGCTCAACATTTATTGCTGCATCAACAAAGTGGCAGAAACTCTGTATATAAGGAGAGGAAAATCCACAGTTGTTTCTCTTACCAAAGAGAGGCAGGAGGAGAAAGCATGTACGTTTGCCAGACTAATCAAATTCCCAATGGAGCAGGGTGCTGATAATAACACACAAAAATAACAGTGTTACTAAAGAAATTGAATGCCCTTATGCCTTTTGTATTAAATCATTGAATGACTCCATTCTGGCAGCAGCTATGATGTTTTGTGTTAGAGGTGATGTCCACAGCTGGAACTTGATTCTGATGGGATCTTATTTGGATGGGTTTGTGGCACCAACCTTTCTTCTAATACTGATCTGTTGAACCTACTAGTATTAAGTGATGAAGGATTAACCATTATGAAATCTCTGGAAGAAGAGACACATAACTGAGCAGCAAAGAGGAAATCAAGCAGTAATTGCATCATAACAGGTTTCATTAGTTTAAGACTCGTCAACTGCTTTTATACTGGTCGGAAGCACAATTATCTCCTAAGAAACAGTAACTTGATTTATGCCACAAAGCTGCATAGTTGACTAACTTTTAACGTATAAAAAGGAGGAGAGGCAAGAATGAATATAGGCTTCTGAGAGATTAAGACTAGGGAGATAATAATGAGGACAAGGAAATGACAGAGGAGTTGAATCAATACTTTGCATCAATCTTCATTGTAGAAGACACTGATAGCATTCGCAAAATACAAAATAAGGTGAAAATGTGGAGGAGGAAATAAAGACAATAACTATCATTATTCGCCATCCTGATCTGGAAATATACCACCATTCATTCAGGGTCAAAAACCTGGATGTCCCTCCCTAACAGTACTGTGATTCTACCTACATCAAATAGACTGCAATGATTCAAAAAGACAGCTCACCCCCCCACATTCACAAGGACAACTAGTGATTGGCAATAAAAGCTGGCCTAGCCAGCATCACCCACAAAGAAAAGAGAAAAGATACTAGGAAAACTAATGGGTCTAATTTAATGGGTTGCATCCTATTAAAGAAAGCAGCTAATGAGATAACGGACATACTGGGTGTAATCTTCCAAGAATCCTTAGATTCTGAAAAAGTTTCCAAGATTTGGAAAGCTGTCAGTGTACCAACATTATTGAAAATGAAAGGAAACATAGAAAGAGGTAACAATGAGCCAGAAAGCTTAACATCTGTCATTTGTAAAATGTTGAGAATCCATTATAAAGGATGTAATAGCAGAACATTTAGATATACAAATTAAAATCAAGTCAGAAAGGACTCATGAAGGGAAAATTATTTATTCATTTGAATTCATTGAGGTGGTAGCAAGCAGGATAGATGAAAGGGAACTATGAATGTAATATATTTGAATTTACAAAAGATCTTCAATATGTTATTACATATAAGGCTAGTTAACAAGAAAAGAGTCCATGGTGTTAAGGTAGCAGAAAAGCACGGATAGAGAATTGGCTAATAGAAGACAGAAAGTTGGGAAAGAAAGGGGCTCTTTTAGAAGGCAACATGTAGAGCCTCAGGAGTCAGTGCTGGGGTCACAGTTATTTACAATGTATATTAATGAACTGAATGAAGGAAGTGTATGTGCTATTGACAAGTATACAGATAACACAAAAGCAGATTATAAGGTAAATGATGAACATGCTACGAGGAGTCTATAGAGGGATACAGACAGGCATGCAACAAGATCTGTATAATATAAGGGCTTGGACTGACAAATGGCAAGTAACATTCGAACTACACAAATACCAGGCTGTGATCATCACCAATAAGTGACAATCTTAACACCACCCCTTGAATTTCAATGGTATTACCATCACTGAATTCCCCCACTGTCAACATCCTGGGGGTTATCATTGAAACGAAACTCAACTGGATTCACCACATAAACACAATGGCTACAAAAGTAGGTCAGAGGCAAAGAATACTATAGTGAGTAAATCACCTCCTGACTCCCAATACTTGTCCACCATCTTCAAGGCACAAATCAGGAGTGTATTGGAATACTCCCCACTTGCCTGGATGAGTGTAGCTTCAACAACACTCAAAAAAACTTGACACCATCCAGGGCAAAGCAGCAGCTCACTTGATTGTCACCACATCCACAAGCATCCATTCCCTGCACCACCGACACTCAGCAGCAACAGTGTGTACTATCTACAAGATATACAGCAGGAATTCACCAAAGATCCTCAGGCAACACCTTCCAAACTCACCACGACTTCCATCGAAAATAATAAGGACAGCACATATGTGGGAACATCACCACATTCAAGTTCCTCTCCAAGGCACTCCTGACTTGGAAATACAGTTCCTTCACTGTCACTAGGTTAAAATCCTGGAATTCCATCCCTAATGGCATTGTGGGTCAACCCACAGTAGGTAGAATGCAGTGGTTCAAGAAGGCAGCTCACAACCACCTTCTCAAGGGCAACTAGGGACGAGCATAAGTGCTGGTCCAGCCAGTGATGCCCACATCCCACAAATGAATAAATAAAAGAAAAGGTTCAGTGAGTGGACAAAAACTAGTCAGATGGAATATAATGTGAGAAAACATGAGGTTACGCACTTTGGTATGATGAATGGAGGAGTTGAATAATATTTAAATGGAGAAAGACTGCAGAAAGCTGAAGCACAGAGAGATTTGGTGATTCTTATGCATGAATTACAAAAAGTTAACATGGAAGCTCAGTGAGGTTTTGGATAGCAAAAAAAGATGCTGGTGTTTCATTTCAAAGGCAATCGTGTATGAAAATAGGGAGGTATTATTAAAACTATGTTATAAATAAGTAAAATTGACCCCATTATCAGCAGTTTTCTTTTCTCCTGAGCATGCAATTATCCATCCCTCTGTCTCCACAAGTGTTGTTCTCTCTCTTGGGATCTATCTCCACAGATCTGCCACTCCTTTCACCCTGTCCCCCTGCACCTTATCTTTATCACAAATACCACCTTTTCCCAGCTACTGTCAGTTCTGAAGAAGGATCACTGGACCAAGATGTTAATTCTGCTTTCTTGTCACTGGTTAAACTACACTGGAATACTGTGAAAAGTTTTGTTCTCATTAACGAAAGGAAGATATCCTGACACCAAAGATACCCAGAGACATTTGATCCTGGTATGGAGAGATTATGTTATGAGGAAAGGTTTGGTAGGCTGGGTCTGTCCTCACTGAAGCCGAGAAAAATGTGAGGTATTGAAAGGTGTATGATTCATAGGGGTTTGACAGGATAGAGAGGTTGGGAGAGTCTATGGTGAAATGTCATAATCTCAAAGTAAGAGGTTGGCCATCTAAGACAGAGATGTGACAGAATTACTTCACTCAGACGGTAATAAATCTGTGAAATTCCTGATGAATGAATGGGCAAGAGGAAAGAACGATTGGAACCTCTGGTGATAAGCACAGGTTTGGGAAAATAAATCATTGCAGGTTGTGTCTTGTTGTGATATGCATTCAGACTATCCCATCCAACTGAACAGCAAAGGGCAGATAAAGAAAAGCAGAAATTGTGGTCAAACTTTCTAAGGGCTGTAGATGGGTGGAAAAACCTAGGGGGGATACTTTACCATGAGTGCTGTTACATGAGTTGCCATAACTCAGGAAGTTTCCTAAGAGTATAGTTGATTAAGCGCCAGCATAACACTGGTCTAGCTCCATTTTATACCTGATAATTCGTTTGCTGGTGGGTAGAAGTATGCATTCAATTTGAACATTGTTAGCGGGAAGAGATTGATGGCATGTGATGCATAAACTATCAACATCTCCACACATTGCTTAGATTTATTAGAAGTTAAAATATTGTATTCGGTGAGTGACAAAACAGAATTTTTTGGACTATATTCAGCATTGGCTAGATATACATCTAAAGCAGAATGTACAGGTCTTGTCAACTAATTATTGTAAAGACATTACTGCCCTTGAGAAAGTACAGAGGTAAGCAACAAAGATGATTCATGAACCATATAAAAAGGCCAATTAAGTTAGATTTTCCTCCCTTATACAAAAGAAAGCATTGCCTAGATTTAATTGAAGATTATGAAAGGAGTTGACAAGATTGATTTGGGCAAATTCTTTGTACTGTGCTGAAAAACTCAAATGCAGGGACATAAGTTTAAAACCTGGAAAGAAAGGATATACCTGCATCTATATTAATACTATTTACAACCTGGAGGGTGCAACAAAATAATGCACAAACTAAGAATCACTCTCTTCATGGAATTATATAGTACGGAAAGACACCATTTGACCCATCATATCTATACTAGATCTTTGATAATGCATCAAATTAATGATGATTTTCATGCTCTTATATCAATGAATTCCTTTTTACAAGTAGTTATCAAGTTCTCCTTTGAATTTGTTGAGTACTCTTTTACCACTGATTTGGTAGTGCTTAACAGATAACAATAACTTGATATGTAAAAGAATATTGGTTCACATTGTCTTTGATTCTTTTACCAATCACCTTAAATTCATGAACAAAAACAGAAGTTGCTTGAAAAGCTCAGCAGGTCTGGTCTACAGCATCCGCAGTTCTTTTGGTTTTCATCTTAAATTCATGCCTGGTTAGGGACCCCCCCTAACACTGGAAACATTTTCTCCCAATTTACTTATAGAACCATTCACAGTTTGTTTTTAATTCATTCATGGAATGTACGTCTTGCTCACTAGGTCAGTATCAATTGTCCATTCATCATTATCTTTCAGAAAGTAAGGGTAAGCAACCTTCTTTTATGTTTCTTTACATAATAGGAACACCCATCGTGCTTTTAGGAAGGAAGTTCCAAGATTTTGATGCAGTAACAGTGAAGGAACAGTGATAGAGTTCCAAGAGAAAGCACATGACTTGGAGGGGAAATTGAACGTGATGGAGTTTCAATGTATCTGCTGCATTTAGTATTTTTAGGTGGTAGAGGTTGCAGGTTAGGAAGGTGCTGTTGGAGTAGCCATGGTGAGTTAGTACAGTGTATCTTGTGGATGGTACGTACTGCTGTCATTGTGCAAGAGTGGTGGAGGGAATGAACGATGAAGGTCTTGGATGGGTTGTCAAGCATCAGGATGCTCTGATATTTTTCTTCACTGATGCTGCTGGACCTGCTGAGCTTTTCCAGCAACTTCTGTTTTGATTCCTGATTTATAGCATCTGCAGTTCTTTCGATTTTTATCAGAATGTTCTCTCCTGTATAGTGTCAACCTTCTTGAGTGTTGGAGCAGTTTTCCATCACGCTCCTAATTTGTGCCTTGTCGGTGGTGGACAGTCTTTGGGGAGTCAGGAAGTGAGTTATTCACTGTAGAACAATTAGCATCTGACCTGCTGTTGTAACTAAAGGTATTTTTATATGGCTGATTCAGTTCACTTTTTGGTTAATGGTAATTTCTAGAATATTGCTAGTGGATTCACTGGGCAAACCCTATTGAATGTCAAGGGGCAATGGTTAAATTCTCTCTATTGGAGATGGTCAGTGATTGGCTCTTCTGTTGCCCGAATGCCAATGGCTTCTTTTTAGCCCAAGCTTGAATGTTGTCTAGGTCTTGCTACATTTGGTGATGGGCTGCTTCAGTATCTATAGGATTTTAAAAGGTGAACTTTGTGCAATCATCATGACATCCCCATCTCTGATCTTATGTTAGCAAGATAAATTTTGAACACCTTCAATAGGTGTCCTATTGAACATCACTTCAACTTCTCCAGTCTCTTCATGTGACTTCTCGATCCCTGATACCATGTTTGTAAATACCTTCACAGAATCATAGGAAGGCAGATGGAGGCCATTCAGTCCATTATGCCTGCATCAGCTCTTCCAATGAGCATTATGATTTACTGCAAATTTCCTGCAATTTCCTTATAACTTTGTGCGTTATTTCTATCCAAATTATCATCCATTGTCCTTTTGAATAACTCTATTGAATCTGTCTCCACCACACTTCCAGGCAGTGCCTTCCATACCCAAACTACTCATTGTGTGGAAACATTTTTCTCACATCACATTTGCTCTTTCCAAAGCTTTGGCATGCTTCCCAAATTGTGGTGCCCAGAATTGAACACAGCGTATTCTCTGAGTCTCATGATTGAGGAGGATGCTTGCAAGAGCAGCCTGCACATGGAGTCTTTTAATGAGGGGAGACTGGATTGCACCATAATGACCTGGCTGACCAAAATACTTTTGCTCTCACTGTCTGCTATAGGCGCATTGGAAGGATTTGTTAGTTGACATTCAATCTGTTTGGCTGTTTTAAGAACACACACCTGGATCATCCAGCCCTAGAATTGGACTCAAACCCAACTGCCAACAACTCCACTGTGCCACAGGGCTCCATACACAATTCACAAGCTGAGATATAGCCTATCCTTTAACTGCAATGGAAGGTTTAGTACATATTCCTTGCCATCATAAGTTATTACAAAACCAAAGCATTTTTGATGCAGGATCTGCGTGTAGTAGGGGTGGGTGCCTAGCCTGCTGGCTGGAGACTCAATGAAAAACCTTTGCTGTCTCTTTTGGGATGACCATTTATTTCACAAACCAATTAAGTGGCAGCGAGGCCATTGGCAGAAATTTGCTGGAAATTGAGTCACTGGAGACAGAGGTCTTGCCTACCAAGAATTACAGCAACTCCATTGATGAGGCAGTGATTGCTTCTGAAAGGACAGGAACCAGAATCATAGGATCATGGACTGAGCTGGGTGAATGTTAAGTATTATGGGGGATTTGGATTTTGGGGTTGGAGGTCACAGGATGGGGGTCACAAAGAGAGAGGAGCCAAGGTGGTCAGCATCAAGCATAGAGGATTTGGCTAATATAAAAACAGGAAGTGCTGAAGAAACTCATCAGGTCTGGCAGCATCAGTGGAGAGAGAAACAGAGTTAACGTTTCAAGCCCAGAATGGATCTTGAACAAAAACAGAAGTTGCTGGAAAAGCTCAGCAGGTCTGGCAGTAATTGTGAAGAAAAAGATCAGATTTAACGTTTTGGGTCCAGTGACCCTTCCTCAGAACTTGGTATGGATCTTCTTCAGTGTAATTAATTTTGATCTGATTATTGTCCCTAAAATATTCCCTAGTTCCACAATTAGACCGATGGGCTGTATCTGCTAAATTTATCTCTCTGCTTTCTTACTTCTAGTTATCAAAGTTGTCCTTACTAACCAGATTGGACAATGTGGCCAGAATCCCCAGCAACTTCTACAATTGTCTCCAGAAAACATACCATTTGGATCAGGTGACTTTTCTGTTTTGAGAACTCCCAAGCTATTAAACACGTCGTGTTTATCTATCTTCATTTGATTAATTATCATAACTGTCTCCTCCTTGGCTGCTAAGGTAGATGCAATTCTCTCATTTAGTAGTGAAACCAAACTCTGTCCTTCATCAAGAAGATCTCAACTTTGATTCAGTTGGACTTTTGTCAAAAGGTTGGGCGTTCAAGTCCAACTTCAGAGACTTGACCTCAAAAGTCTGAGGTGAACCTCCAGAGCAGTCCTGAAGGAAGAGCTGCACTGTTGAGGATTTCATCTTTTCACTCCATATGCCAGCTTGGATGGTAACAAAAGATCTCCTGGCACAACTTCAAAAAAAGGAAGAGAAGCCATTCCTGGTGTTCTGGCCAATGTTTGTCCCTCAATCAATATGACATTTGTTTCTTGTGTCACAAGTAAATTGTTTTATCATTCTTATTAACTGCCAGTTATGTTTCTATGGAAAGGAAAGATTAGAAAATTGAATTATGCAGAAAGTGCATCCCTGAATAATAGGCGGAACATTTGCATAAGCTCACTATTGATTCTGGGGATCATGTTGCATGATTGCCCCATTCTCCATCCCATTGATATTTGAGCCAAAACAGTACATAACAAAAATCTCCAATTCCTTTCATGCATTTATGCAAACTATAATTGTTTTAAAAAATGTCTAGAAAAAAGACTATTAAGAGATTGTATCAATTATAAATGGATTAATTACAATGTTCTTTCAGAAAAAAATGTACTTCCATGTGACTTTGATCTCGGGAAGCACTTTGCCAATGTCTATGCTAAAACATTGCAGATCGATCATGTGTCCAGGTAGCAGAGGTGAGTCATAATCCAAGTGCCAAGGAGATAGCCTTTGTTGCCCAGCTGCCAGGATAAGGGTAAAGTATTAGCATGGATAGAGGATTGGTTGACTAACAGGAAGCAAAGAGTGGGGATAAATGTGTGCTATTCTAGCTGGCAGTCAGTGACTAGTGGTGTGCCTCAGGGATCGGCGTTGGGACTGCAATTATTTAAAATTTATATAGATGATTTGGAGTTGGGGACCACATGTAGGGTGTCAAAGTTTGCAGATGACACTAAGATGAGTGGCAAAGCAAAGTGTGCAGAGGACTGTGAAACTTTGCAGAGGAACATAGATACATTGAGTGAGTGGGCAAAGGTCTGGCAGATGGAATACAATGTAAATAAATGTGAAGTCATACATTTTGGTAGGAGTAATAGTAAAAAGGATTGTTACTTGAATGGTAAAAAGTTGCAGCATGCTGCTATGCAGAGGGACCTGGGTGTCCTTGTGCATGAATCACAGAAGGTAGGTCTGCAGGTACAACAAGTAATTAGGAAGGCAAATGGAATTTTGTCCTTCATTGCTAAAGGGATTGAAATAAAAAGCAGAGAGGTTATGTTGCAGCTGTACAAGGTGCTGGTGAGGCCACACCTGGAGTACTGTGTGCAGTTTTGTTCTCCTTACTTGAGAAAGGATGTACTGGCACTGGAGGGGATGCAAAGGAGGTTATCGAGGTTGATTCTGGATTTGAGGGGGTTGGCTTATGAGGAGAGATTGAGTAGATTGGGATTATATTCATTGGAATTCAGAAGATTGAGGGGGGATCTTATAGAAACATATAAAATTATGAAGGGAATAGATAAGATAGAAGTAGAGAGGATGTTTCCACTGGCAGGTGAAGCTAGGACAAGAGGGCATAGCCTCAAGATTAGAGGGAGCAGATTTAGGACTGAGCTGAGAAGGAATTTCTTCACCCAGAGGGTTGTTAATCTATGGAATTCCTTGCCCAGTGAAGTAGTTGACGCTACTTCAGTAAATGTTTTTAAAAAAAAGGTAGATTTTTTTTGAACAATAAAGGAATTAAGGGATATGGTGAGAACGCGGGTAAGTGGATCTGAGTCCACGAAAGGATCAGCCATGATCTTATTGAATGGCGGAGCAGGCTCGACGGGCCAGACGGCCTACTTCTGCTCCTAATTCTTATGTTCTTAAGTTCTATATAGTTTGTCATGGGAGCGCAATGATGGCAATTGACTGAATGACACAGGATAAACATGTTGCAGGAACAGCGGACCAGAAAGGGTTAATTCAAAAGAAATCATGGCTGATTGATAACTCTCAACTTCACTTTCTTGCCTTTTCCCTATAACTCTTGATTTTCTTAACAATTAAAAGCATGAATATTTCAGCCATGAGTATACTTAATAATGCAAGTAATTAAGAAAGCAAATAGATTGTTTTTATTGCTAAGGGGGTGGAGTTTAAAAATAGGGAAGTCTTGTTACAACTATATGGAAAGTTGGTAAGGCCACGCCTGGAGTATCATGCACAGTTATTTCTCTTAAATTTAAGAAAAGATACATTGGCATTAAAGACAGTTCAAAAGATAGTCACTAGACTGTGATAAAGGCGTTGACTTATCGAGAACAGTTAAACAATTTACGACTTTATTCACCTGAGTGTAGAAGAATGTGGATTGATCTTATTGGAGCATACATGATTCTGTGGAGGCTTGACAGGGTCGATGTTAAGAAGATGCTTCCACTAATGAGGGAGTCTTAATCTAGGGAACATAGCGATAGTATAAAGGGACACACATTTATATCTGAAGTACAAATAAATCGCTTCTCTCAGAGAGTAGTGAATGTCTGGAATTCTCTACCCAGAGAGTTTTGGAGACTAAATCACTGAAAGTGAGTTTTGAAATATTGAGGAGTTGAGGGCTATGTGGAGCTGGCACAAAAAGCACGTTGTGCCCTGAGCAAATAATCTGATTTCATAGATTGGTCTATTTCTGCTCTTCTTATATTTTCAAATTTAGTATGTATCCTATGCCAATTCTTATTTACTCACAATTCCTGTGCTTGTTGATATAAATTGGCATCTTGAATGACAACATTTCAGTCATTAAATTCTGATGTTTGTTTTGAAAATTATCTATAGTCCCACCCTGACCTGTCTTTGTACAATCCCGAGCTCTGACCTAGACTATATCTCCAGAATGTTTAGCCTATAATGACTGTTGGATTCTTCTCCATATGTCTTCAGCCCTGGCCTCCTCTGCTTGTCTGTACTTCTACCTGCTAGCTAAGCCATCTGTTTGACTTGACGGTTAACAGGTCTGAGTCTGCAGAAAATCATTTAATTGAGGCCCTATCTTTAAGAATAATCAGGATTGTCACCTTTTCAGTCTTGTTGGGTTTTTCACAAGCAGCCATGCACTCCCCATCCTTCCTGTAATATCAAAACCCAATTTATGTTACTGCATATATAATGTTTTAAATGTTATTCTATGTTATTTACTTTTCTTCATCTTTTGCTATCATTTGGAGGCCTGGCTGCCAATATCTGATTTCTGTTGCCATGAGGTATGTGGCTCACAGTTCTACTCTTCATTTCAGTGAGATAGCTATCACTGTTTCTTCTTATAGTTTGTTGCATGTAGTGCTTTCCCCTTACCTAAGGGAAACTGCTGTCTGCCTTTGGTAGCTTTATGTAAACACTTTACGCCATAGATGTATAGTGGTCTGGAAATATACCTTTGTCTAGTACAACTTATTCCAGCCTTTCTTCACATTCTTGCCCATGACTGTGGCATCAATCTGTATAATCACAATATCATTGCAATATCCATTCTCATGAAATGACAGTATCCTCTTCTATGCTAAATATTAATTAGGGAAAAATAGCAAGGTGTTGAGGAATCCTGCAAATAACCTTTATGAGGTCTGATCTCTACTTTCTACATTTAAGACAATTTTATATTCAGCCCCATCTTTCATTTGGGTCTTTATTTTCACCTTTGTTTAGTTGTAGAATTTGTGCAAAGCTCTTGAAAAAATTACATATGCCATAGGTTTTATGTTAGATATTTGTGTTTGTTTGTAAATGGTCTGCTTGATACCCTTCGAAGAATTTAATTTATGGTATGTAAACAACATCAAGGTGGAGATGTTTTAATTTTATTTGATTTTACTGAGTGGCACCCTTCAGTCAGAAGTGAAGTTGAATTACATGTCTTCAACAACATTGTAACCATTTGCAAAGAACATCTCTTTCAGTGGGCATTACAAAACCTTCTGAAGCTGCACTTGTTTAAGAAATTAGTGGATAGATTTCCCTAATGTCATTTGCCCAGTGACTGTTGAACTATCAAGCTTCAAAGGGCATCAATTCAATTGCAACTAAATGGGACAAAACTGACATTAAGACCACTGCAAATTATGAAGGAAAATCCCTGTTTGGCTTCTTGTTTCTGCTGCACATCCTGTGAATGCATAGATTTAAGATACAGGAAATGATCGAGCTCTGCTGTGATGCCACCCAAACGTAGGTAGACTGCCAGAGTGGTCAAATCACACTGGATTCATGGACAAATGGTCGATACATGGAAGACAATTTATTTCAAGGAAACTATTCCTCAAGGATGATCAATTAATCCAATACAAGAAAGGAGAAAGAAGATGTGAGATGCTGAAAAGCAGTTTTAATAATGAAACCTATTTTGAGGAGGTTACATGGATTTGAAATTGTCTGATTATCACACTTCCAGATGAAAACGTGGATATATCTTATTTAAGTAGATGTTATGAAATGTTTTAATTTGAGTTATCAATTATTTTATATTTATCCTGATTTCAAAACCATTTATTTTAAAATATGGTAAGGTAAGTCATCAAGGGGAATGAATACTCAATGCTCAAAGACTCTCATGTTTGGTTCTGCCAGCTTCAGTCTGCTCATGACTTCATTACGCCTGGGCCATGGATGTAAAAGCTGAACTCTATATGCCATATGAAAGTGCTGGCCCTTTGATACCAAACCTGCAACTGCCTGAGTATTCAATCGAAGAAGAAAAGCAAAGCTAAAGTCAATATTAATCAGGAAGAAATTGTCCTCTGGTTGGAATGAACCAATGCAGGATGTAAGATGGTTGTGGTTGTTGGAGGTCAATCATCTCAGCTGCAGGGTGATGTCCTGGGCCCAAACATCTTCAGCTGCTTCATTAATGACTGTCCTCAATCATAAGGTCAGAAGGGGGAATGTTCACTGATGATTGCACAATGTCCAGCACCATTCACCACTCCTCAGATAGTGAAATAGTTAATGTTTAAATACAGCAAGAAATGAGCAACATCCAGGCTCGAGCTGAAAAGTGGGAAATGACATTTGTGCCAACATGTGCTAGGTAATGATAATTTCCAACAAGAGAGAATCTAACTATCATCCCTTGACATTCAATGGCATTACTATCACTGAATTCCTTCCTAACAAAATCGTAGGTGTTACCATTGAGCAGAAAATGGACCAGACAAGCTCTATCGATGAAAATAGAAAGTGTTAGAGAAACTTAGCAGGTCTGACAGCTCCTATGAAGAGAAAAAAAAGTTAATGTTTTCAGTCCAATTTGACTCTTCTTCAGACCCTCTTTGAATTTAATACTAATCCTTACATCTTTAATAAGCCATGGTTAAGCCTTTTCCTATTTTATTTTTGTGCCAAGCAAAGATGAATAATTGTAATTATGTGCATATTCTTTAATTATCTATCCACTATCAATACCTTTAGGATATTCGCCAAGCCATCCTTCCCAGTTCATGCCTCATATCCTCATAGTTTCCTTCATTTAGATTCAGGCCTCCAATTTTGGAATTGAGTACACACTTTTCAACTTAATGAAGAATTATATCATATTATGGGCATTCTTCCTCAAAAAATCTTGGACAACAAGATTTCTCTTTCCACAGTACATGGTCTAAAATTGCCTGATTTCTCTTGGTTTCTTAATATATCAATCAAAATAGCTATCATGTACACACTTCATTCCCTTCCATAATATCGTTGTTAGTTTAATTTACTGATAAATTGGACAAATCAAAGTCATCCATAATTACAGCTGAATTCTTAATACATGCATCTCTGATTGCTTTTGTGCTAATTCCTTTCCTTACATCTCAACCACTGATTGGGGAACTTTAGAAAACCCACAGCAATGGTTCTGCCCCTTGGTGTTTCTTATCTCTCTCCATACAGATTCCAAATCATGGACTTCCAAGCCTTTTCCTTCCTCATTATTGCACCTTTTATCCTACTTTCAATGCAACGCTAACCCATCTCCTTTCCCTTCTGGGACAGTTGGTTCAGAAGACACAACAAGGAATATGGCATATATTTGACTTGGAGACAAATTTGAATGTAAAAAACATCCAGTGCTGATTGCCAGTATTCAGAAGATCCAGAGGGCATTTGTATTTGAACCAAAATATGTGAAGCATCATATAAAAAACTGGAACTATATTCAATTTATTATTTAGCAGACCTTCAGACAGTCATTGCAACAGTCCCATGGCTTGGTGGTTTATTTTACTGTTTATTTAAACTATTTATTGAATGCCATCAAACTACAGAAAATACATTAAAACCTTCCAAAAAAATGGAAAAAAGACATGAAGAGTGAGTTCAATGCACAAAGGTCCAAAGCATATTGTACAGATTTCGTACCAAACAAAAAAAAACTAATGTAACTGAAAGACATGACAGTAAAGGTTTTAAAATGCTTATTTGAAAAACTAAAGTGAGAGCTCTTAACCCTGAAGTCACAGATGCCACACAAACTGAAATCTTTTACGCCAATACAATGCCAGTGTAATGAAAGCACGCACTCAGTAGTTTTCAAGAACTGTACACCCTTATCCATCTGAAAAGCCCTGAGCCTAGTTGCATAGTTTGAATTTTCTGTATGGACACATCCTGCAAGCTTGAACTGCACACGTGGCACGTTTAATGTGCATTATTCCAATCTCAAAATGCAGCAACATTTCCTGCTCATCAAATTAAAAAAGAAAGACATATATATACAGAGATAACATGGTGTTATCTCTCACCCCAGCACCTGCAGTTCTTACTATCTCCGACGTGTATATACGGTCACTCAATTGACCGGTATGATCTGGACATAATTGCTTCGAAACCAGTTGGACATCTAGGTGCAGAAGTGGATGATCAAGACACAGCTATAAAGATATATTTCTCCCTCAGAGAAAGGCTGGAGAGTGAAAGTTGAGCAACACACTGCTCGTCAAGTACTAAAGCAATTCACTTAAACAGCACTGTACAGATTCTGAATTGTCTCAAATGTTCCCCTCTTAACTGTGGTAGACTTCCATGATGAAAGTAAAATAAATCCATCAATTTTGTTGATGAGGTTCTGTAGGCTGTTTCAGAAGAAATTGAATCAAGGATGGATTGGCTTATTCCATCCCATTCATCTCAAATGTCACATCAAGAGTGTATGTCAACATTTCCCTGATGATGAAGCAGTGCTGCAAGAGTTTCAATGACCTTACCATAATGAACAGAGCAAGACACTTACCCTCCTGTCCCTTTATTCTTTGCCCACAGCATGAGCACCATGCTCAAATTTCCTGTAGAACTGTCTGATCAGTTATTTATCACGAGTATCCCTGAAGGTGATGGGAAGTATCTGCTTTGTGCAACAAAAGCATAGATTTTTCTCCATTGTTTTTACAGAGGAAAGAGTTTACACAACATACAGGAGTGGATCTCATGTCAGATGTATGTTTATTCGCCCACTCAAAAGCACTGGCATATCACTGAGGCTCTGGTAAAAACCTGAGCTTGGTGGGGAGACGGGCATCTGGAAATAGATGAATATTTGTACACTTCCTAACTCTCAATCCTCCAGCACTAGGAGATTTGCTCATCAATTCTCTGTGGGGCATATGGATACCTGAATTAATAAACTATTTCAATCGTCTTAATTTCTTTTCACAGAACATTCAATACACTAGAAGATAGAAATTCAAAGGAGGTGGTGGAAATATACAGGAAGAACAGGAGGAAGATGAATGCTGAAGGAGTCAAGAGCAGGGGCAAGTATCACAGGAAATGGGCATAAACTATGGTTTTACTGATAGTTCCATTACAAGCTGACTATGAGGATCATCTATAAAATTTACCTTCAAACCTGTATTCTTTTGTGGAACTGTACATTGCCACTTATGTTCAAGTCACGGTCAGTTAATTCTCCTTCATTGGGTGATCAACATGACCACAGTTGGTCAGGTCAAGGGAATTCCTCACGCCCGATGGACACACCAGCAATGGAATCCAGTTTCAGGCAATAAGGGTACCTTAAGGAGGTGTTAGAATGAAAAGTGAGCATCAGGACTAGTAACCTTGAAACTACCGGATTGTCCTAAAATCTCAGCTGGTTCACTAATATTTTTCAAGAAAAGAAAATGTCCTTTTTACCTTATTGAGTCTCTTAGTTACTACAGACCCACAGCAATGTGGTTGACTCTTAACTTGCCCTTTGAAGAGGTTATGCAAACCACTCTGTTGTATCGATGCTGATGAAATCATTTGGATAAGAATAAAATCTGGTGGACCACCATCATTGACATAGGTTGAGTGTGAAAAAGACACATGCAGCCAGTCCATCTAGTAAAACCCTTTTAATGAATATCTAGGGATGTGACAAAATTGGGAGAGTTACCTTACAGCTTGTGAAACAGCTTATAGAATTACGCCAACAAACCCATATCCGAAGCTACTCCATGAACACCACTTCTTATTTTCTGATCTATCAGCAGAACTAACCTCTCAGAAATGGAGAGAGATTACAATGCATTAACTCCAGGCCTGTGAAGTCTTATAGCGTCAGGTCAAATTTGGGCAAGGATGATGTCTCCTGCTGATTAGTACCTGAGGACCCCCTCAGCTAATGAATCAGTCATTCTTTATGTTGAACACGACCTTTAATGGGGATAGCAGCAGTACAGAATTTACTCTGGGTGGGGACTTCAATGTTGATCAAGAAAAGTGGATTGACTGTACTAATACAGACCAAGCTGAAAATAGGCTTGAAAAGAGTTTCTGCCAGACTAGGCTAGCAGAACCAAATCAAGGGGCAAAGGTTACTTGAGGTATTCCCCACCAATACATTTGTTAAGATGCATCTGCCTTTTATACTAAAATGGTAGGAGTGACCACCATACAATCCTTGTGGAGAAAAAGTCCCAATGTCAGATCAGGGTACTCTTCATCATGTGTTATGCTACCATTTAGCTATGCCAGATAAATTCTGAACAAATCCAGTAACTCAAAACTGAGCATCGGTGAGGTGCTGTGAAATATCATCATCAGCAGTAGAATTGTATTCTGTCACAATTTGTAACTTAATGACCCAACATATCCCTAATTTTTCTGTTTGCAACAAGGTAAGGGATCAGCACTGTTTCAATGAGGAGCCTTGAAGATCAGTACCAGGCACTTGAGGAGCAGCACCAAGCCCACCTATAACTGAGGTGTGAATCTGGTGAAACTACAACACTAGACTACATTCTTGTTGATTTTTGCAAGTTGCATGTTTTGACAGAGTTAAGCAATTCCACCATCAACAGATCAGCTTCAATACTACATTCCTGCCAACATCCACTGATGATCAGTGATGAACAATTAGCTAACTAACAGAACTGGATGTTTCAAAGCTTATGGACCCTGAAGACATTCCGACAATAGTACTACAGACCTGGTGCTACAGAAGTTGCAGTACCCCTAGCTAATCTGTTCCAGTCCAACTACAACACTGGCATCTACCTGACAATGTGAAAAACTGCTCGGATCTGTCTTGTACACAACAAGCAGGTCAAATCCATTCCAGCCAATGACTGCCCCATCAATCTACTCGTGATCGTCAACAAATCGTTGAAGGAGTTGTCAAAAGTGTTATCATGCAGCGCTTGCTCAGCAATACCTTGTTCTGAACCAGTAGACGGTGATTTTATAGCTGGTCCCATGAAAAATAGAAGTACAGAAGCAGGAGTAGACTATCTGCCCCTTCAAGTCTGCTCACCATGCAGTATGATCATAGCTGATTTTCTACATCCATGGAATATTCCTGCCTTTTCCCCTTGATACCTTTAAAATCTAAAAATGTGTCAATTTCTTTTTTTGTATGTATTCAGTGACTTGGCTTTCACTGTCTTCTACAGGAGAGAATTTCATAGGTTTACTACACTTTGAGTGAAGAAGTGTTTCATCATCTCAATTCTAAATGGTCCATGTTTCAAGTCCAATATGAACCTGAACCTTCAGAACATTCACACTCTTCCTCAGTTCTGATAAAGAGTCACATTGGCCTCAAGACTCTATTTCTCTCTTCACAGAAGAATCATGAATAAACCTCTTATAATTTTGATGGTGAAGACTTGCAGACTGTGGACAAAGCATTGGCAGATGGAGTGTAACGTGGGAAAATATAAGGTTGTCCACTTCAGCAGGAAGAACAGAAAAGCAGAATATTGTCGTTATAAAGATAACATTGAAGGCTACAATGCAGAGGTGTCAACATCCTCGGTTAATGAAGCATAAAAAGTCAGCACGGCCGTATAGCAAATAATTAGGAAGGTAAATGAAAAGTTGTGGTTTGGAATACAAAAGTTGCTTTTAGACCAAGCTGTTCATTATTGTGTCATGAAAATTCACTCTGAACCAAAGCTTTATTTCCTTATGCTAACCGTTACCGCTCTCTTTGCCCTGGGGATGTCGTGGGTGGAAGGCAGGAAAGTGGAGGGAAAGCTACATTAGAGCATGAGATAAACAGAGATCTTACAGAATACAGGGCGTGCTCGAGGGGCCAAATGGCCAATTCCTGCTCTTATGTTCCTAATTCCTTTGCTAATGTGTTCTACAAGTAATTAAATCTGGGACAGATTGCTTCAGTCTATTTCTGAAGAAAGGCCTCGACCCGCAATGTCAGCTTTCCTGCTCCTCTGATGCTGCTTGGCCTGCTGTGTTCATCCAGCTCTACACCTAGTTATCTCAGATTCTCCAGCATCGCCAGTTCCTACTATCTCTTGCTTCAGTCTATCCCAGGTTTCATGCTCAGTTGGGGTGGGGGGGTGGGCGTTGGGGGGTGGGGACAGTGGTTTACAGAAAAATTGAGCGTCACATTAGTCATGCCCAGGATAGTGAAGCAGTGAAATTACAAGAACTGGAAATGTTAAGACACTCGCCACGCTCTTCTATTTTTACTAGCTAGTGCAAACTCTATGTAAGAGTGTCCAGCAATGTCATCTGATCAACAACCACCAAGCAAATATCCCCAAAGCTGCAGACAAGCAGTTGCTTTTATTTACTTTTTCTTCACTTTTATTTTCAATTGGACAAGCATGCATATGCTTTCAGGAAAGGCTGATGTCTGGGAGATTGACAACCAAATATCTGCAATCTCACCCTCATGAGGATAATGTTAGAAGCTGCTAAACTGTTGCATGAATTTGGTAATATTACATAAAATCAGTTTTGCATTGTTTCCAAACTGTATTTGCTCATTAGGTGAGCTATGATGAATAATGATACTGATTTTGAAGAGAGTTTAATGTCATAATAACACTGCTTGAAGTTGAAATATTTTGCTCATCGTTATCTGAAAATCATAGAATCATGCAGAAATAGCAAGAACTGCAGTTGCGAGAGTCAGAGTCAATGCAGCGTGGAACTGGAGGAACACAGCAGCTCAGGCAGCATCAGAGGAGCAGGAGAGTCGATGTTTCGGGCTTAGACACTTCATCGGGTCCTGAAGGGCCTAGGCCTGAAACATCGATTCTCCTGCTCCTCTGATGCTGCCTGATCTGCTGTGTTCCTCCAGATGCACACTGTATTGACATAGAATCATACAGTACAGAATGGCCTTTCAGCCCATCAAGTCTGTACCACCAAAAATATACAACTACCACGCTGCTGCCACTGTTCATTTGTGGTGAAGAGAACAAATATTGAAGCTGGTGGATGGAGTGCCTATCAAGTTTTTTTTTATTCATTCACAAAATGAGGGTGGCGCTGGCTAGGCCAACATTTATTGCTGATCCCTAATAACTCGGAGGGCAGTTAAGAGTCAACCATATTGCTGTGGGTCTGGAGTCATGTGTAAACTAGATCAGGTAAGGACAGTAGTTTCTTTCCCTAAATTACATTAGTGAACCTGATGGGTTTTACCAAATGGTATTGAGCTTCTTCAGTATGATTTGAGCTGCATTCATCCAGGCAAGTGGACAGCAAGTGCCAAATGATAGCATATTTGATGACTCCTTCCATCACTTTCCTGATGATTGCCAGTAAACAGATAAGCTGGGGTGGATTTGTCTTGCTTCTTTTGAACAGGTTGACTTAGAGCATGGCTAGTTCTGGGCCTCAAATTTTCAGTGCTTTTTTTGGAACATTGTCATGGCCTTTGCAGTATCCAATGTGTTCACCTGTTTCTGGACATCACATGGAGTGAATTGAAATTGGCAGAAGAATAGCATCCACAATGATCTGGTCGAGGCCATGATGAATTATCCACTTGATACTTTTGGCTGAAGATAGATGCAAATGCTTTAGCACTATCTCTTACACATTTTTTGAGCTCCCTCATCATTGATGATGGAACTATTTGTGAGCCTCCTCCTCCAGTGTTCCCTTAAATTAAACTACCACCATTTGTGACTGGATGTGGCAGGACTGCAGAGCTTAGGTTTGATCCGCAGGTTGTGTAATTGCTTAGCCTTATCTGTCACTTGCTCATTATGATGTTTGGCATGCAATAGTCCTGTTTTGTAGCTTCACCAGGTTGACACCTCATTTTTAGCTATGCCTCCTGCACTCTTCATTGAACCAAAATTGAGCCCCCTGGCTTCTTGATGTACTTACTGCATTCTGCTGGACTGTGGAGATAGCACTAGCCATGGGGTGCAAACTCAGTCCAAGCTGCCAAGGTCTGGTGGCATGGTCTCCTCTCCTCCTTTTCACCACATTAGCCGCCAGGACATTGAGGTCTCTGTCAGAGAATCACAACACCATGTTCCCCTTCTGTAGCATGTTTTGAATCTATCCGTGATTAAGCAGGGCTGCTTCGTAATCCCAGTGGCTGCCCTCGCTGTTTTAATATAGCGTGGCCACCAGAGATGCTGATCTTTCACATTTCTTTCGGACATCCAGTGAGTAGCGAATTGTTCTGAGAACAACATGTGGGAAGATGGAGCTAGGAAGGAAAATGATGGGTAACAGAAAGTTAGGCTGTTAATGAGGTCAGTTTGGAAGATACAGTGAAAAACATCAAGATTTGTAGTGAGAAACCCTCAAAAAAACTCAACACAGCTTGCATACAGCATTTTGTCTCCACAAGAACAATATGATGATCACTCCTACCAATACTGGCATAGACTGTTGCACCTGTGGAAGACAGATTGATGAGGACAATGTCAAGTATGTTTTTTCTCTCTTGTTGATTCTCTCATCACCTGGTGCAAACACAGTCTAGCAGTTATAACCTTTAGCCAACTTAATGCTTCCTCTAAATGGTGCTCAACATGGAAGAGTATTGAGGTGGGTCTCTGGTGATAGCATGGGAGTGAGGGTGTGCAGTAGCTTGTAGATGCTGATGGAACAGGCCATATCCAGGAATGTTGATGATAGTGTTTGACACATTTCTGAAGAATTTCTGAAGAAGGGTCCCGACCCAAAGTGTCAACTTTCCTGCTTCTCTGATCCTGCCTGGCCTGCTGTGTTCCTCCAGCTCCACACTGTGTTATCTTTGACTCCAGCATCGGCAGTTCTTACTATTTCTGAGCTTCTGTGCTCATTCATGTGACAGTTCTCCCAAGTTGGCCACTCAATCTCAAATGTTAATAATTAATAAGTTAATAATTTTTCAGCATTGACAGGGTTGGTTCTCTGTAACAATGGGGTGCATGTACCAATAGTATTATCACATCTATGGGAGATTTAATTTTCACATCGACTGGATAAGCTAAATTTGTATAATGCTTTGGAAATTCATGGAATCTATGCAAGCTAGTCTTCTAGATCAGTGTTTCTAGGACAACCACATGCACAGGAAGTGACTTCAGGTGGAACAGCTTGAGATTTTAACAAGGAAGAGACTAACAAAAGCCAATGTGGTTTCCTTTAGACGATGAGAAACAATAATAGAAACAAGGAAATATCAGTCATACTAATTGGATACTTTGTTTCATATTTTCATTCCTCAGTACGCAAAGTTGATTTTTTCCTAGTTTTGTGCATTGATCTCAGGAGAAACAGCCCAAAGTAATGAGACTTTCATTCTTCAGATTGTTTAAAGATGGCGGGGGCATGGAGAGAGAATTAATGTTGGAGTCAGGCTCCCTGCCCTCTGAAACCTTGTGGAGGCACCCACAGTGTCTATATTTACAGCTGTCATGGAAAACTGCTGGAAGCTTTCATTAAGGAGGATGTAATGTGACACTTTAGTAAACCTCATTGCAATCAGGCAGAGACAACATGTTTTTGTGAAAGTAAAATCATGTTTGACTAACTGATAGTAATTTTTTGAATCAGCAAGCAATTGGATAAAGAAAAATATGTGGCTGTGCAGTTCTTGATTTTCCAGAATAAATTTGACCAGATGTCACTTTACAGTTTACTATACAAGTCAAGAGTATGTTGGGACTAATATGCTAGCTTGGGTAAAAGATTGTTAGCTAACAGGAAACAAAGTAAATAAATGGGCTATTTACAGATTGGCAAGCTATAACTCGTGTAGTGTGTCAGGGATCAGTGCAGGCCTTCAGTTATTTGCAATTTGCATTCATGACTTAGATGAAATAACTAAATGGATAGTTGCTAAATTTGTTGAAAACCCATAGATAAAGAGGAGCATACATTGTGGAAAAGATACATGGAGGCTACAAAATTATGTTTAAGATGTAGATATGGAGATTTTGTTTTCTCTAAAAGTATCATGCTTTGATATGTTTCTCTTTTCCAGAGAGTAGTAGAGGTCATGTCATTGCCAATTCTTAAAGTGGAAGTCAATAGCTTCTTGACTAACAAGGGAATCAAATTTTATGAAGGTTATCAGGTTATGTAGAGCTGAGGCTGCAACCAAGTTTGCCATGATCCAATTAAATGGTGGAGGAGGGTTAATGGGCTGAATGGCCTACTTTGGCTGCTGATTCGTGTTCACATAGAACATAGAACATAGAACATAGAACATAGAACATAGAACATTACAGCGCAGTACAGGCCCTTCGGCCCTCGATGTTGCGCCGACCTGTGAAACCAATCTGAAGCCCATCTAACTAAACTATTCCATTATCATCCATATGTTTATCCAATGACCATTTAAATGCCCTTAAAGTTGGTGAGTCTACTATTTTTGCAGGCAGGGCATTCCACGCCCTTACTACTCTCTGAGTAAAGAACCTACCTCTGACATCTGTCCTATATCTATCACCCCTCAATTTAAAGCTATGTCGCCTCGTGCTAGCCATCACCATCCAAGGAAAAAGGCTCCCACTGTCCACCCTATCTAATCCTCTGATCATCTTGTATGTCTCTATCAAGTCACCTCTTAACCTTCTTCTCTCTAACAAAAACAGCCTCAAGACCCTCAGCCTTTCCTCATAAGACCTTCCCTCTATACCAGGCAACATCCTGGTAAATCTCCTCTGCACCCTTTCCAATGCTTCCACATCCTTCCTATAATGTGGTGACCAGAACTGTACGCAATACTCCAAGTGCGGCCGCACCAGAGTTTTGTACAGCTGCAACATGACCTCATGGCTCCGAAACTCAATCCCACTACCAATAAAACCTAACATACTGTACACCTTCTTAACAACGCTATCAACCTGGGTGGCAACTTTCAGTGATCTATGCACATGGACACCGAGATCTTTCTGCTCATCCACACTACCAAGAATCTTACCATTAGCCCAGTACTCTGTATTCCTGTTACTCCTTCCAAAGTGAATCACCTCACACTTTTCCGCATTAAACTCCATTTGCCACCTCTCAGCCCAGCTCTGCAGCTTATCTATGTCCCTCTGTAACCTGCAACATCCTTCCGCACTATCCACAACTCCACCAAATTTGGTGTCATCCGCAAATTTACTAACCCATCCTTCTACGCCCTCATCCAGGTCATTTATACAAATGACAAACAGCAATGGCCCCAAAACAGATCCTTGAGGTACACCACTAGTAACTGAATTCCAGGATGAACATTTCCCATCAACCACCACCCTCTGTCTTCTTACAGCTAGCCAATTTCTGATCCAAACTGCTAAATCACCTTCAATCCCATGCCTCCGTATTTTCTGCAATAGCCTACCATGGGGAACCTTATCAAACGCTTTACTGAAATCCATATACAACACATCAACCGCTTTACCCTCATCCACCTGTTTGGTCACTTTCTCAAAGAACTCAATAAGGTTTGTGAGGCATGACCTACCCTTCACATGGCGCTATCGATCAAATTTTAACTTACAGGTCACACATGATATGATAAGTTGTGGAGACAAGAATGTTATAATGATAATCCTCTGGCTTATGTCAACAAAGTTTGAATTCCGAAACAGGGCCGATAGTGAACACATTGCTTTTAATCAGCCAGAACTGCCTACAGGAAGGATGTTAAGAACTACAGGCCAGAGACAAAAATAGAATTTCCTGAAAAGCTCAGCAGGTCTGGCAGCATCTGTGGAGAGCAATCAGAGTTAACGTTTCAGATTGAGTGACCCTTCACCAGAATCCTTCCGCAGACCTGCTGACCTTTTACAGCAATTGTTGTTGTTGTCTTTGATTTCCAGCATTCAGCATTCTTTGGAACTACAGGCCAGATAGCTTTATATCAGTTATGGGGCAAGTTAGAATCTTCTTCGAAGGATGTGGTAATGGAATAGTTGAAGGATCATAAAATTATTAGGCAGAGTTAATACATTTCTGAAATGTAAATATCATTGAATAAATATGGTAGAATTTTTATTAAGTACGAAATTAGTGGGATGTATAAGAGGAATCAATAGATTTTGTATAATTGGGGTCAAGGAGTGAGTCTGAATAGGGAGTGGTGGGGTCTAACTCAAATCAGAGACTCTTTTGGACTGTTCCAGCAAGCAATTCAAATATTTATCAGCAGGTTAAACTTCCAAGATAATGCTCATGAAGCCCGTTCATTAGGATATCCAAGGGGTCCTGCTTTGACTTTTGCACATGAGGAGGGGTACATCCACACTGTGACCATCTTGAAGTCAGAAGATCTCGGTCAGACAGTTTCATTGAATGGTCAAATGGAATATAATTTGAAGAAATATGAAGCCATTCACATTAGCTGCTAAAGTAGAATGGCAAGGGAGTGGTGGATGGCAATATTCAGAAGAATCTGAGTGTCCTTATCACAAATCACATGAAGTGGTCATGCAGTAGAGCAAGCAGTTAGATTTTATTATTAAGGATTGGAGTAGAAAATTAAAGAAATCTTTAAATAGGGATCCTGATCGAGATCAGAAGATTTGGATCCGTCTTTCTATTTTTCAAATGTTCATCAACTTCAAATATAACTGTGTGAATTTTTTTTTGTGTGCTAGTTAGTGGATGGGCACTCCATATCTTAAGAATCTTTTAAATCTCCAACTTTTCATTCTTTGATAATAGTTTTAAGTTATCATTTGTTTAGCAGCTAACTCACTGTTGTAATGGTCAGAATTCTATTTCTGAACAGTTTTTCGAAGACTTTCATAAAGTTCATAAATTTGGATATCTCTATGTGATTTCATATTCACGTCCTGTGCATCCAAGTGGAAATAATTTCTCCACATCGCGTCTCTTTTCAACTCTGAAACCTTCTACCTTTGGAGGCATCTCAGTAAATCTCTTCTGCAGCCTTTCCCAGGCATGACATCCATTCTAAAGTAAGACATATCCTCAGGTCTTTATTTTGTTCTGATGTTGTAGAAAGATATATAATGCCAAGCTTATAAATTTTTGACAAAATTAACTCTGATGAACTAAACTTCTGTGATACGTCTCATGTTTATTATGCATTAATAATGAGTGGGTACAGATCAAAGCTCAGTTATTTTTGTCATTTGGTTGCTGCATGCTGAAAAGTGAGGAGGTGAAGAGGGAAGTTCAAGAAATACAGGGTGCAACCAGAGAGACCGTGTGAACAGATCTTCGACCAATTCTGCAAAGAGTTCATCCGGTCATTCTCCGTTGACCCAACAAAATTCTGCTAGCACATCTATGTTTCCATTAGATGAATAAAGAGACATCTAATTAAAATAAGCTAGCAATGAAAACAATTTGACAGACTGAAGTGCACAGATTTGACAATTATGAGCACACATTGTAATATTATTTGATGCAATTCTACAGGCAGATGCAAATGCTTATCATCCTCAACAGAGTTGTTTTATCATTATGTTAGAAACACATTGTTCAAAACCATTAGCTTTCTGCACATTTCTTCTATTTTTGTCTGCTCCACCATGTATAATAAAATACACCTTTATTTATTTCGATGAACAGTTTGTATCTTCATTTCCCAGCTCAGACAAAGGCAGTAAATTGTGTAATGCCAGAAAGCTTTCACAACTACTATATTCAGAAATTTTAAAAGATTGCAAATATCTTTTAGAAATATCCTAAGGTGATGCATATACAATAGGTTTGCTGGCTGTGCATTGATTAGAAATGCACCGATAATTTTGTCGAAAGCAGTTTCCCAAAAATAACAATGAATGCTCTGTTTGGTTGAGTTTCGATTTTTGGCTGAGATGCAAGGATAACTCTTTGCTCTTTGTCCTGTGGAAATGTTGAATCTTTTCTGTGCAATATAAACTGGAACAATCAGACAGCACTTTTCACAATACAACATTGGATTATTTTTGAGTGGCAATCCAAGCTCTTGTCTCAAGTTCTCATTTAAAAGCTTGAACCTAAACATTCTGACTTATAAGTGATTGCACGAGCCTTGTGGAAAGCTGTGAAAATGAACGATTTTAAGAAAGTTATGATTTCCCAATGTTGTGAAGTAAAGGTTGCAGGTCAGGACCAATGTTCACCTGATTGAAGGAGCTTTATTGTATCTGAAATCTCAAGGTCAGCTGAACTAAATAATAATGGCCAGAAAAGTTTAAGTTTCCTGCTGGCAGGTAGTCAGGTAATCCAGTATGGGGAAGAATAGAAATATAATGTATTGAAAGAGTAGACAAGGACAATGTAGCAGATATGGTATGCAATAGAATAGTATGCAAATATGGTATAATTTTTAGAAAGTCTGTGATAAGGTACCAAGTACAAGACCCATGGAAAACTCAGATCAGGTGGTCAGGGATCAGGCAACAAAATGGATCGCAGGAGAATTGAAAAATTGAAATCAGTGCTTGAACGCTAAGGGGACATCTCTCAGATTGGTAGAAAATGGGAAACAGCAGCACGTAATGATCCATACTAGGATCCATGCTATGATCCCTGCTGGCCATCCTCTTCATTGAGTCAAATTTTCCAAAGAGGGCCAATCTGACACAGTTAGCCATTCTGTTCTTATTTTTAATACAATAAAAGAGCTCTGCATTTCTGATAGGTAATTCCAATCAGGGCTTCTTCAGAAATATGGAACATATGTCAATTCTGATTGGACCCTTGTTACATAGAACAGTTATAGAAAGACAAACCATGTCTTCTTTTCCAATGCAGTATTGTGAAATTTAAAGGGTCATAAAAAGATACTTTGGCAGCAGCCATATAAATGATGAACGTGTAAGGTAAGTTTAAGGTTACGGTGCCAAGAGGGCAGGGTGCAGAGGTGGGTAGGATGCCAGTTGCAAAGGGTATCTAGTAAATTAGATGCTAGCGCACAAAGTTGCAATGACACTAGACTTCTGTCAAAGCGTTTTCGGTAGGTCAGTGTGGGTCGGAGATATTGGATCTGGTATGGACCAAGATGGTGGTACCAGGTCTGGGATTGGGTGGTAGTGGGATGTTAACTCTGGGTCCCCTGGGATTGAGTCCAGCAGAGGGGTATGTGGGGTGTTCAATCCCAGAAAATAAGGCAAAGTGTTTGGGTCTGGAGTTAATAAAACCTGATCTGGTGTCAGAAGTGGGGGTCAGGTCCAATAGAGGGGTTTGGGCTTGGGGAAAGTAGTGGGGTGTTAGACTAAGTTCTTACTTGTCTAAATTTCCTCAGTAACTAATTTACTTAAATGCAGTGAGTCAATTCAAAGTCTCCGATTAAATGGAAACTTTCAGAGGATTCCAATTGAAAGGAAATTGTCTAGTGGCATCTTCAATGTCCTGTGCCATTCCTTTGAAGATTACTGTGTTGGGGATTCCTCAAGGTCTCTTTGAGCAAACCTTATCTATGCTGTAATAATGACTGTAATAATGTAATAATGTTTAGACATCAGAAAATCCGAGCTATGATTTGGAATCTGAAATATGAAGTGCAGTGTTAAAATTTGCAGAGGTTACCAAATTCAAGGTTGTAGCCAGTAATGAGGAGGAGTGCATCAAGCTATCAGAAGACATAAATTGTCAGGTCTACCTGGCCTTAAGGAACATTATTTAAACTTTTGATTAGACATGTCACAACCTTCCTGAGTCAATGTTGAGTTCAGTAATTACAGATCATATCCTTCACTCCAACTTTTCCAGACAGCCATTGTTGGTGATTACCCTGTAATTTCCACCAACAAATCCTTTTCCTTATTTGTTCCACTACCTTTTCCTTTAGCCTTGCACCACCAAGGTCTGTCTTTAGATCACTCCTGCCTTCCACCTCTTCGCAGACTTCTATACTGGTTTTTGCCTTCTCCCTTTCCTGCCGCTAATTAATTTTACACCTGTTGAATCTCGATTTTTTTCCAGTTCTGAGCATGGAACCTGAAGTATTAACTCTATTTTTATCTCTACAGATGCAGCACTATCTGCTGATTAGTTCCAGTATATTCTGCCTTAATTTTACAAAGTTAGTCAATTAATATCGCACAGAATTTGATGCGGCTAACAATGACGTTTATTTTGGTAGGAATATTAGGCTCCTTATTCATTAGAAGATAATTGTTATGACTCGTGATTTGCAGCATTTGGAAATAATTACACTGTTGCAGTCAGTCGTTGGAATTTCATGGAATGTATTTCTCAGATCACAGCACTGACTGAAAACTGGTGCCTTGTTGTTGGTACCCTGACAATTGTGCAATATTGACCAATACGGCACTTTGATTGCTTATGTATTCAGGCACATGAACATAAGTTCCTCAGACATGCTAGAGTAGTACAACTTAAATGCAGAAAGAAGTAAAGCAACATCGCATCAATAAATAAAAAGTCTTTCAGTGGTACAGTGTTTAAGCATTGTAGAAAAACACACTTTTCAACCTGTGCTTATCAGGACAATTCTCCATCAATATCAATGTAAAGAGAGAACAACATTTGTACTGTATAAGAGGAAAGTGCTGATGGCTTGAAAAGTGGTATCTGAATCATAGAGGCATTACAATGGGAAAAGTATTTGTTAATAATGACTGGCAGCTAACTTCCAAGCTTTGTTAATTTTTAAATAAAACAGATTGACTCTGCTTGGTGAAGGCATTGCCCTGTGAAATGAATGAGAAAATGGCTATCACATACTTGGTGTACTGAAACAGGAGCAAAGCATGTACGAGTTCTCTCTGAGTGCATAGAACAGGATGCTGTGTATGAATGTATAGAAATATCTAGGGTTGGGGGATGGGGGGGGTGGTTGGTGAAAAGGTTAAAAAATAGTTGTCAAATGAAAACTACTAATAACGATGTTATGTTTGAAAGTCTGTATTTAACATACAATTTTGAAGTTCATTAACAATTGCCATGACTTACACTTGCCTGGTAATGGTAAAATAGACTTATGGGCATCTGGATTAGAGGCAGACCACTTGACCACTTAAGCCTGCTTGGAAATTCAATTTGATCAAGACTGATCTTATTACTCCACATCTGTAAGTTTAAACCTCAAGTACTGATTAAAAGCATTTTTTTGTGTGTGTGAGTCCCATGAAGACAATCTATGGCAAATCTTAAGAGAGTGCTGGCTGAAACTCAATAGCAAGCCACCATATGCCTCAGGAATTTTGTGAGCAGGTTCTTGAGCAAGGTACAGGAAGCCCTGACTGAGGAGATCTAAAGAAAGGAGGATCCCTTAACACATAGAAGGTAAAGAGTTTATGACACTCTGCTGTCTGTCTATTTCTCTCTCTCTCACTCTCATTCCTTCAGCCAATAGTGATGTTCTACTTGTTCTCATCACGTCCTCTCATTCCCTCTGCAGACTAAGGTGACCCCAAGAAAGATATTTATGGCCAAATGCTTCCTTTCATCTGATGAATCCAATAAGGTGTAAAGTGTATTTTTTTGGGTGAAATCTACAGAGTATAAATGTCAATTGAAGTCTTTGGTAAAGTCTTGATAAAATATCCCAGAATGTTGTCTGAAGTGTTTCAAGATTTCTTTTTAATCATCTAGCAGGTAGGCACTTACTGCTGACAGGCCTTAAAACAACACTCAAAATCTTTTGCAAAATATCTTGTATGCTCCCAAAAGATTGGTCATTGTCACAAGAGGATGCTAAGTCAAGCTCTATCCACCGAAACACTGTGGATACTTTTTAATGCAAGTTAGCAGATAGTGAGCCCCATAATGTTTAGCTTTAAGATCCTTTCTTGTCACCTTGGATTTGCTCTTTAATGCCAGATACACAAAGAATAGATTCTAAGCCCCAGACCCTCAGGATGCCAGACCCATTGCTTGCATTGGTGTTAAAGGATGGCGGTGAATGGAAATTCTCACAACTTTGAGAAAGCATGCATCAAATAAATTGCCCTTAAAAGCATGCTTTTGCTCTTCAGCCATAAGGTTTTTACATTGCTGTTTATTGAATTTGCAATCAGCCTCATTCGACTGTGCATTTGGAGGCATAGCTGTCGCACGAAAATTATAGGAAATGTTTTAATCTAAGGCACATATGTAACAAAGTTAGTACCATGCCAATCAGAGTGGCAGCAAGTAGGCATGACTGATTTTAACATCCAGGCCTCATTTGCATGGCACAGGGAACAATTCAAGAACTAAAGAATTTTTTCTTTCTCAACAGTAAGGAAATTGTAAGTATGCATGTGCAAGGACACTGGTGTTATTTAGAAAGGTAAATATTTATACTTTCACATTTAAAATGTGTTAGCTTTATATTTTTTATTGAATTAAATTTTATTTTTAGAACGATGAATCAATAGTTTTGTTGTTTATTCAGCGCAGTGTCATGTTTGCTTTCGTGAATCTAAAATAAATAGTCATATTGTAACTGGGTAAAACATTTAAATATATGTTGACCCAAATATTCCAATGGCCAATCGATGGTTTGAGCAGCATAAACTAGAATTATGCATCAGGACTCTGCAGAACTCACGTTGCAGCTGATTCTATCAGAATTGCCCAGCAAATTGACGATTCTGAGGCATAATTTCCCGGCATCTAAATCTCTCCAGAGGAGTAATTTAGGCTCAAGAAGAATGGGATAAGAGTGTGCTTGTACGCTAATGCTTCAAACCCTAGATGTTCAAAATATGTATAAATGACTGGGATGAGGGAACCAAATGCAATATTTCTGAGTTTAATGCCAACACAAAACTGGGAGGGATTGTGAATTGTGAAGAAGATTCAAGGTGATTTAGATAAATTCGGTGAGTGGACAAACACAAGGAAGAGACAATCTAACATGACTAAGTGTAAAGTTATTTACTTCAGTGAGAACCTAGAAAGGAAGAGTAATATTTAAATGGATATATTGGAAAGTGTGTACGTACCAAAATGAATTTGGATATCCTTATACAACAATCAGTTAAAATAAGCATACAGGTGCAGCAAACAATTAAGAAGGCAAATTGCATATTGATCTTCATTGCAAGAGGGTCTGAGTTCAGAAGTAGAGTTGTCTTACTGCAGTTATACAGGGTTTTATTAAGACCACATCTACAGTATTGTGTGCAGTTTTAGTCTCCCTAACTAAGAATGAGAAACTTGCCACCTAGCAGGTGCAGGGGAGGTTCCCTAGGCTAATACTGGAAAGTGTAGGATGGTCCTATGAGGAAAAATTGGTTTGAGTGGACTTGTATTCATGAGAGTTTAGAAGAATGAGAGAGAATCTAATTGAACAAAATGAAATTCTAAACAGGCTGAACAGACTGGATGCATAACAGATGTTTTCCTTACTTGGGAGTCCTACGATGGGTATCACAGTCTGAGAATATGGGTAGACCATTGAGGACTCAGTAGACCATTTGGGCGGCACAATGGCTCTGTGGTTAGCACTGCTGCCTCACAGCACCAGGGGCCCAGGTTCAATTCTACCCTCAGGCAACTGTCTGTGTGGAGTTTGCACATTCTCCCCATGTCTGCGTGGGTTTCCTCCCACAGTCCAAAGATGTGCAGGGTAGGTGGATTGGCCATGTTAAATTGCCTGTAGTTGCCAGGGATGTTTGGGTTAGACATGGGAAATACAGGGGTAGGGGAATGAGTCGGGGTGGGATGTTCTTCAGAGGGGCAGTGTGGACTTGTTGGGCCAAATGGCCTGTTACCACACTGTAGGGATTCTATAATTCCATGACTGAGATTTGGAATTATTCCTCAGTCAAATGTGCGGTGAACCTTCTCTACCAAAGAAGGCTATAGAGCCAAGTCATTGTATTTATTCAAGATAGCTTTTTTGTTTAGATTTTAAAGGCACCAAGGGGAATGGGGACAAAGTGTATTGATATAGAAATCAGCCATGATCATATTTAATGGTAGAGCAGGATTAGAAGGGCCAAATGGCCTACTCCTACTCCGATTTTTTATATTCTGTGTTTCTATGAATGATAGATATATAGTGCAACATGCTCAATTGACATTTATATATTTATCTATTTGTTTATTTATTTAGCTAGTTAGTATGGCGGCCAGTCTGCTGATTTCAGCATTCATGTACTTCTCATATAAGGGGCTTGGGTTGGGGGAACAAGCAAAGGTACGACATGGACACCTGTCCTATTTTCAGCACCACCCCATTTTACCAAGGCATGGTCAGAGAAGTGTTGCAAAATTTAGCTCATTGTCTGTTGGCAGAATAAGCATAGATAAGCCACCAAATCCATTTTAAGACCATAGGCCAGTTGTTATATGGTATTATAATATATGGATTATAACTCATTTCCATTCTTGCGTAACCGCTGATGGCAAATGTATCATTTCACAATCGTGATTATTCTTTTTGTCATAAAACATAAATTTCACCAACATACTACACAATTTTTTTTGCCATGCAATTTAGAGCAATCACTATCTTGTGATAATGAAAACACTGCAATATAAAAGAGTCATTGTTTTACCTTGGTAATGATTGGATGTAAAAAGGTATGCACAACATTCTGAATGTTGTGCTGTTGTGAGAAATAAATCTTCGCAATAATTACAAAGAGAAATCTCAAGACACTGTCAATGATGTGAAGGCAATAATTTGGTTTGATGTGAGTCACAGATTGCAATTTTTTTCATTTCAGAGAAACTTGAAAATGGCTGCAAATAAAGGACACAAATAATATTTAAACTGTAACTGACAGGGGGTCAGCTATCACAAAAGTGATTCTGTAAGCAAATGGTGTTTGATGTAAGACAGTTCAATCTTTCTGTTTTGGACAATTTATTTTTATGAAATCCAGTTCTTCCACAGATTATCTCCAAAATAAACTGTCATACTGTCACTACCTTGGTCTAAATTTTATGCAGTAGTGATACTGGGGTTATTGACATTTACCATTTTATGGAGTAAACCAGACAGCAATTCTCATTGTCTGCATAAATTTTGTTAAATGTGAAAATCCAGACATTGTTTTCAGGGAGATGTCTTAGTCCTTTATAAAGTGAGAGACATTGTTGATGGCCTTAACACTTTAGCAAATGCAATGACTCAAATTTGGAATCCCATGGAATAAAAGGGACAGGAGCAAGTTGGATCCAAAATTGAGTGAGTGACAGGCAAAAGAGAGTAATGGTCAATGGGCTTTTTTTCCGTCTCGAGTATGGTTTGTAGTGGATTCCTCAGGGGTCAATATTGGGACAGTTGCTTTTCTGATATATATTAATGATCTGGATCTTGGTGTGCCGGTAACAATATAAAAGTTTGTAAATATTACATTATTTGGAAAAAATGGTAATTGAGAGGATGGCTATGCAGAATTCACTTTCAGGAATCACTGGAGTCAGGGAGGGTCCCAGAGGACTGGAAAGTCACTAATGTAACCCTTCTGTTTAAGAAGGAAGTAAGGCAAAAGATGGGAAATTGCAGGTTTAAGTAGCCTGACCTCAGTCATTAGTAAGATTTTGGAGCCCATTGTGAAGGATGAAATTTCTGAATACTTGGAAGTGTATGATAAAATAGGGCAAAGTCAGCATGGTTCCATCGTGGGGAGGTCATGCCTGACAAATCTGTTAGAATTCTTTGAGGAAGTAATGAGCAAGCTAGACCAAGGACAGCCAATGGATGCTATCTACTTGGACTTCCAGAAGGCCTTTGACAAGGTGCCGCACAGGAGGTTGCTGAATAAAATAAGGGCCCATTGTGTTAGAGGCAAGGTATTACCATGCATGCAAGATTTGCTCTCTGGCAGAAGGCAGAGCGTGGGGATAAAAGGGTCTTTCTCAGGATGGCAGCCGGTGATTAATGGTGTTCCACAAGAGTCAGTGTTGGGAGCACAACTTTTCACTTTATACATTAATGATCTGGATGAAGGAACTGAGGGCATTCTGGCTAAGTTTTCAGAAGCTACAAAGATAGGTGGAAGGACAGATAGTATTGAGGAGGCAGCGAGACTGCAGAAAGATTTGAACAGATTAGGAGAGTGGGCAAAGAAGTGGCAGATGGAATACAACATGGGAAGCTGTAAGAGCTTACCATCCTCCCTCCCCGACTGCAGACAAAATCTCAGGAGGCAGGCAAGATTCAGGAAATTGGAAGATGTTTATTCAAGCAGAAACTGGTTGATGCTGGGACAGGGCCAAAGAATCTTCCAAAATTGGAAGGGAGATCAATGACACACTCTGATTTTTTACAGTGAAAATACAGCATTTTATACACTTTGTTACAATGATCAAATATAGTGTAGTCACTGTCCTTCCCTCTTAATCCATACACCCAATCCCATGGCTCACCTAATCAATGATGGGCATTCCTACAGACAGGCCCAGTTTCCCATGATCTTATGGCGTTTGTAATCTCTAGGCCTTGGAATCTTTCTATGTATCCCGTTCATTCATATTCCAAAAGTTTACTAGCTACACTCCTTTGGATTTATCTCAGGCTTCTTATCTCTAAGGGCGGTGTAAATTCTATTATTCATTGTACTACATGCGCTTTATTTAATCAAATTCAGGCATTCTAATGTTTCCCACTGTTCCAATTACATAATGTTAAAATAAAATGTCAGTTAGTTTTAACTAATTGTTATAAGGTTAATTTCTGTTATAAAGTTAATTAAAAGTGTAACGTTATCTAAATACTTCTACTGTTAGCATTTTGTAATTTATAGGTTTTGAGCAGTCTATCTTGTTCAAGACATGAGAAAATGTGTTTCCTAAGGCTAGTTAACCTGCACATCTAGGCTTAAATTTTTTTTTAATGCTTGCAATATATCCTGATTATGTGTAGAATCTGACTTCTATGATTAAAGCATTTTAAACTAGAAATTATTTAATCTTGCAGATAGCTTCAAAGAAGCAGCTCGTTACTGCGAAATAACTTTAGCTGTTGTCTTTGTGGCTGCTTAGGGACTTCGTCTAGCACCTGACGTTATTCATTTACTGGGACAATTATTCTGACATTAATAAGGCTAGAATTGGTCATTTATCCGTCCTAAGGCATCTTTTTTATCAGAACTATCTTGGATGGGAACATACAGCATTCTTTTCCTGACCTTCTAGCAGTTCTGTTCAAAGGTACCATTGTATTTCACTGTGTGAGCAGGTTTCTGATGAAGGGTCTAGGCCCGAAACGTCAGCCTCTCTGCTCCTATGATGCTGCTTGGCCTGCTGTGTTCATCCAGCCCTGCACCTTGTTGTCTTAATTTTGCTTGGCTTCTGTCTGCTATCTTGTAAGCAGGTATGAACTGCTTAGTATGGTCAAGTACAAGTCACCTTACATGTCCAGGTACAGGTCACCCCTACAGAAAGTGTGAGGTCATACACTTTGGTAGGAAGAATAGAGGCGTGGAATATTTTCTAATTGGAGAGAAAATTCAGAAATTTGAAGTGTAAGTGGAGTTGGGAGTCCTTGCCCAGGATTCTCTGAAGGTAAACTTGCAGGTTGAGTCGATAATTAGGAAGGCAGTACAATGTTGGCATTTATTTTGAGAGGACGAGAATATAAAACTAAGGGTGTACTTCTGAGGTTTTATATGGCTCTAGTCAATCCATGTTTAGAAAATTGTGAACAATTTTGGGCCCTATATCTCAGGAAGGATGCACTGGCCCTGGAGTGGGTCCACAGGAGGTTCAAGAGAATGATCCCAGGAATGAAAGGCCTAACATATGAGGAACATTCGAGGACTCTGGGTCTGTACTCAATGGAGTTGAGAAGGATGAGCAGGGATCTAATTGAAACTAATAGAATACTGAAAGGCCTGGATAGAGTGGATGTTGGGAAGATGTTTCCATTAGCAGAGGAGACTAGGATCTGAGGGCACAATCTTAGAGTAAAGGGAAGAACCTTTTGAACGGAGATAAGGAGAAACTTCTTCAGCCAAAGAGTGGTGAATCTTTGGAATTCATTGTCACAGAAGGTTGTAGAGGCCAGGTAATTGAGAATATTTAAAACAGAGATAGATAGGTTCCTGATTGTAAAGGGAATGAAAGGTAATGGCGAGAAGGTGGAGAATGGGGTTGAGAAACTTATCAGCCATGAATGAATGGCGGAGCAGACGCGATGGGTTGAATGGCCTAATTTCTACTCCTATGTCTTATGGCTTTATGGTTGAATACCAAAAACACATTGAATGTTGGTGGAATGCACATATGGTAGATGTGGAGAAATGTGGGTTGCTGCATTTGGTAGAAAGAAACTTCAACGGGATAAGGCATACAAGTTGATATGAAATAAGGAGTACAATAGTTGAGGGGATGCAGAATGAAGGAACGCTTTAGCCAGAGCTCATCTGCTCTGTTTGTTCCTTTTTTTAAAATTATTTGTTTCTTTCCCTCTTTTTCTCTCTCTTTGTATTTCTTTTCTTCTTTCTTGGCTCGGTGTCTTTCGGCACAGTGTGGAAGTCTCAGTGGCCCAAGGCGGTTTCTCGGCCTGGTTTGGCGATCTCTTGGTGGCCTGTGGTGGTCTCTTGGCCTGGAATGGGGGTCTTTTGGCAGCCCATGATAGTGTCTCCGTGGCGCATGATGGTCTCGGCCTGGGGTCCAAAGCAGCCAGTGGCAAGAGCCAAGCCCAATGCGTACCCAGCGATCGGAGGCTGCAAGCAGGTCCTGCCTGGCCATGTTCTGGAGGCAGCAGAGGGGAGATTGGAGGCAGCAGCTTCAGTAGCGGTGATGGCATCAATCCCACCGGGAAGAACAAGTGTTGAAGAAGGTTCCTGGTATCTGCGGCAGCATTGAAAACAGGCACCTGAGGTTTCCCAGAGACCAGGCTGAACAGCGGACACTGGGGCCCCAGCGTGGCTAAGCACTGAGAAAAGACTGTTGCAGTTTTAAATTTATTCCTTTTTTTTTCTAGTTTACATTGAGAAGGACTTTAATATTAACTATTACCTTATTTCTTTATTTTTTCTTTATTCTATGAAGGTCTGTAATGCTTAACTTTTTAACTTTGTTTCTCTGCATTACTACTCTGTACCTAAGTTTTTGTACATAGGTATTTTTGTACCTAAGACAGCGCCATGTGTGGTGACATTATACACTTTGCACTACACTCCTGTACTCCTGTATTTCTGTACTTGAGTATATGTGAATAAAATTTAAGTCTAAATCTAGAAATCTAAATCTAAACTGAAAAGAAGGTAGCAGGATAAGCAGAAAGAGCAGTTAACAAAGCATACTATATCCTGGGTTTTTGTCAATAAGTGCAAGGAGGTGATCTTGAACTTATATAAGACACTTGTTAGGACTTTAGCTGGAATAATGTACACAGTTGTGTGTACCATACTATTGAAAGGATGTGAATGTATTTCACAGAGTGCAGAAGCAGTTTACAAGAACAGCTCCAGTGATGAGAAACTTCAGTTATGAGGATAAAGAAGTTGGGACTGTTCTCATTAGTGACATGAAGACTGAGAGGAGATGAAAGCTTTCAAAATCATGAGGAAGCCGGATAGACTGGATAACAAGAAAGTGTTCCTGCTCGCAAAAAGTTCAAGAATGAGAGGACATTGATTTAAAGACATTTTTTGAAGGTAGCAAATGTGATGGGAGGCAAAGCTTTTCCAACAGCGAATGGTTTCAGGTCCAGAATGCACTGCCTAGAAGTGTGCTGGAAGCAAGATAAATTCAGACATTCTAAAAGACATTCAATGATTGTTGAATAGAAACAATTTGGCAACGCTATCAGGAAAAGTCAGGCAAATGCCACAAAGTCATAATGCTCATTGTAGAACTGGTGCAAACACAATGGACTGAATAGCCTCTTTCTGCTGAAATAAATCTGTAATGTTGTGATTGGATGAAATAGAGTTGGACAATAATTGATTCTCTTGCTGGCTATGCTTGTGCCCCAAGAATCATTGATCTTTTGATTGACGGAGTTGTCATCAGGAGAACTAAATCCTAGTTGACAATATTAATCCTAGAGATGGCAATCAATACAATAAAGTATTCTCACAGTCGGCTAAATGTTGGAATTGGGCCTCTGCTATCTATGGCTCCTGCTGAAGTTAGAAACTGAAACACCTATTAGTGAAGGAAATATATGGAGATACTAAGTCCTTCATAAACAATTAGCATAACTTCTAATTAACTTTTCTCCTTCAAACATCAAGAACTGAATATCTTTCTAATGACACAAACTTCCTTGTGTCTCTGCACATGTGGAATAATATAGAAATAGTAAGAACTGCCAATGCTGGAGTCTGAGATAACACAGTGTGGACTTTTTTGATGATGTTTTGGTGATCAAGGGGGCGGTAGGAGGAGGTGTCAGAGAGTTGGCGCCTGGCCTCGGTGATATAAAGGACAGTGCGCCATACCACAACTGCACCTCCCTTATGCGCGGGTTTGATGGTGAGGTTAGGGTTGGAGCGGAGGGAGCAGTGGCCTACACATTCTATGGGGGAGAGGTTGGAGTGAGTGAGAGAGGTAGAGAGATTGAGGAGATCAATGTCGTGATGGCAGTTGGAAATGAAGAGGTCGAGGGAAGGTAGCAGGCCTTGGGGTGGTATCCCGGAGGATGGGATGCGTTAAAGGCTTTTTTGATGATGGTTTGGTGGCCTGGGGTGGGGTTTTTTTGATGATGTTTTGGTGATCTGGGGTGGGTTTTTTTG
>NC_063337.1:71533802-71557630 GCF_021869965.1 Rhincodon typus
GGGTTTTTTTGATGATGTTTTGGTGGTCTAGGGTGGGGTTTTTTTGATGATGTTTTGGTGGTCTAGGGTGGGGTTTTTTTGATGATGTTTTGGGGGTTTAGGGTGGGGTTTTTTTGATGATGTTTTGGTGGCCTGGGTGGTTTTTTTTGATGATGTTTTGGTGGTCTGGGGTGGGGTGGTTTTTTAGCTCCACACTGTATTATCTGGAATAATATAGAGTCTGGATTGTCTCTCTCTTCTTTTGCATCCGTTTAATTGGGAGCTATCTCCCAACCAGAAGTAAAGTCTGCTAATTAACTGAAAGATCAGCGATTGTGTATTCTGTCAATGTGATAAAATCAGGAAATTACACAGCAAAGAAGCAAATTGTATTTGTTTCTTCCATATTTTCCCTTTGGGATGCTATTGGCACAATGAATTGTGACAAGGGCATGACTTTGTTTTTAAAATAAGAGTTCCCCTTAATATAAAATGTTTAATGAGGCATCATGTTCTTTGAATGAACCAAAGGGTTGAAAGCCCTTCTCAGATTATCCACCCTCAATGAGCTCTTGAAGACTTAATCCAATGGCTTTTGAACAGCTTTACCATATTTTTCTTATCTCATTCTGTACCTGTTCTCATGACTAGTTTCATTACACCCTTGAAATATTCTTTCTCTGGCCATCAAAGTAACTTTCAAGAGTTCCTTTATTTATATTACTATGTTACCAGCTATTTATTTTTGGAACTTCTCACAACAGTTACCAGATTGTACCTTTCTCATTCCTTATGAAATTGTGCACCAGTTCAGATACTCACACTTTGGTGGGACTTATGAAAGAATCAGTTGTATTTTTACCTGGTATATGTTTTGAAGCTTAGTGCCAGTGTACACTCTGAAGGACGCAGGTCCTCTAATAAATTATAATTGGCTTCCTTAATCTAATTCTTCTGCACAGGTGAAACTCAATGGGAACTCAAATAGATGAATGAGTCATGACAAGGTAGGAATGTTGCAAGTTATCATGACAAACAGGATCATATTTCATCTTCTATTGAAACAAGCTCAACATGGCTGAGTACTGTAGGACATGTGGCTGGCTATGATTTGATTTTGACACTTGATTGACACTAAATTACTGGATCCATATCTTCAACTTTCAACATTGAGATCGATGCTGCCATTCCATTAAATTTCAGCTCCTCCTGCTCTGCAGATTTGAACTGCATGATGAATGGAAGACCCTCTTCATTTCCCTCCCTCTGTCTGGTATTGTCTACTCACTTCTCCTACAAGGAGGGAAGGAACATATCTATATGTGAAAGCAATGGCATGTGCTCATTCATTGAATAGAGCACATTTGGTGAAAGTGGCTTTGAAAGAGAGAAACATAATATTGCATCAGAATAACAGTGAGTTGGAGTGATAGATAGATAGATGGGGATGTAAGTATTTGCACAGATAGAGATTGATGAATACACACGCAAAGTGTGAGGATTGATGCATTGGATCATGCATAAGGAAAGAAATGAAAGTGTATTTTTTTTCTACCTGTTCATTTTTTGTAAGCATAGACAAATTTAACTCCATAGCTTTTGAAATATTTATAAGTACTATTTTGAGTGAGTTCCCAAGAGGTTCAATTGCTGCCTGTGAGACAGAATGTCTTTGTCAGATGATGTGCATTTATTAGCTATAATTAACAAGACTAAGATCATTTAGTCAAAAGATACAGCAATCTGAACCAACCGAAATCTTTCTATGGTCTCGTTCATAATAAAGATAGCAAAGAGTGCAAAACATAATTCTTTGGATTGAAATTTAATTCAATAGTAGCTGTCATAGATGGAGCATTGCCATAAAGCATAGGGAGAGGAATTCATGCAGTGCGACACTCAGGCCTGAATTTTCCAAAATTTATGGTGGCTCTGAAGTGCATCCAAAATGATACCCTTTCTGAGTTGAAACATAACCTACTTTCACTGGAGGCTTTTATGAGAGTTACAAATTTTTATGGTAAATATAAATCCTCATTAAAAAAAAATTAGATAACATCTAGCGAATTATCAAACTGTTAATGCATTTAAATCCCCAGTTCTTCAGGGAAAAACAAAAGCTAGCCTCTGTCTGGAAAACTAGAATCTGTGCTTGCTTGGTTTAAATTGACATTTGTTGCATTAACACTGAGTGCTCTAATTATAACATTTTTATTACTTGACTGCTTCCACAATCTATCATTATCACAAAGGAAGTCCATAGGCTTACAGATTGAATGTCAGCACTTGGAGGTTAGTAAAGAATTGGCTAACTTTGATGCAGGATTACAAAATATTTTCTTTTTAAAGAGATTAAATAATGGCAGTGAGTTAAATGTATTGGACCGGCCTTTTGCTTTTTTATTACATCATGAATTCTACAATAAATACTTAGAAATTCATTTTATTTCATCCTAGCATAACTCGTGGATGTACCGATGATGAGTTATCATGAAGGTTGTAAGTGCAAAGGGCAGCAAAAATGGGTCATTTATAGGTATAAGTTGGCAATCAGTTGACTTGGGAATCGCACAGAGCTGTGTGAATGATTGGAGGGTCATGAGTTAGCATCAGTTAGTACCAACCTGGCCTAAGTGAAATGTGAGGAATGAGGTCTGGAGGATCGAATATAATCTAGTATTTAACAACACAGCTGACCTAGAGAACAGTGGCAAACATTTTAACAGTCCACCATCGGACTTAGCTGCCCATAAACTGCTTCTGGAAGAGGTAGGTCTGACAACTTACCGTACTCACCTCCTCCCACCCTCTTTTCCAGCATTAAGCTCCCAATATTATGGGCATTTTGTTTTCCCAAAGCTGGGATGGTGAGTTAGGACATGTGTTCTCAGGAAAGGAAATCAGGTATAAGACTGAAACAGAAGTCCAATTAAATGTAAGTAAACAGGCTAACTTTTCCATTTCCATGCAAATTGCTTTACCTTGCTGAATACTTCTAATGCTGTACAGTTTGAATATTTGAAATACAAGTTGAAAATGCTGAAAATGCTCAGCAGTGCAGACAACATTGGTAGACATGAAGAAATAAAGTTATGGGGGTATGTTTAACCCTCCATTGCAGGAAATAGGATAATTGGGTTGGGTGAAATAATCAAACTCTAAAAGAATCTGAAACCTGTTTCCTGTCTTTTCCCGTCCACTAGGCTTCCCAACTGTTCACTTCCAGGTTTGACAGTGGGAGAGTTGGAGGTATCATACTGGAACTCAAAATTCTGTCTATACATGAAAGGTGAGGACAGCTCCTGGGAAAAACCTTCACAATGTGTTTGTGTGCAAGGAAGTTTTCCTTAACTCCCATTACATGCCTGACAGCCATTCACACCCCCACCACAACTTCCATGAAGAGAGCCTCTTCCACACTCCCCATCCCCAAGAGTTGTTTTCTTGATTTTTAACCACCACCCCATCAGACCAACCCACTGAAAGGTCTACATCAAATTAGGGATCTTATATTACTCACACTCCCTATATTCTCCCTAATTCCTCATGAGGCCTTCCCTGGTGTGCCGCTGTTCTGACTGGAAGCCAAGCTTTTTAGTCAGGGATGATTTCCAGATGGCCATCCTGTTTGACAAGACAAGATGCATGCTACGGAGTTATGGTTCAACAGCATATTGATTTAACTGAGTGTCCAGCCTCCTGCAACCCCTGTGCCCACACTCCCTTACCCCGCCCAACCCCAATACACCTAGATCGTCAACATGCCCACCCTGTCAAGTAGGAAAAGGCACTCTGCCATTATTGGACCCCATATTTCATATCTTTCATTGGGAATGAAAATGTTGCAAATGCAATTGGTATCATGTATCTTTTAGTTAGGCATTGAACAACTTTCTAGACCCAACACTGAGTTTTGTTATGCTAGTACTTAATGAACCTTTAATAGACAGACTTATTATTTTGTTATAATGGTATCTGACCTGATTGTACAAAGACCTCAAAGGTCTTAGTCTCCATCTGACTGAGTATTCTCGCAGCACAACATGTCGGGTGAAGTGTGCTACAGTTGACGTGTGAATTTCTTAGATGCAGCGTCTGTGATTGTAATATATGTAAGTATCAGGTTCTGTAGTAAAAGTCTGTTGAATCCTTCTTTTTGGACATGGGAGGATAACTGTACTCAAACAGAGTCCATGTCCACATCTTTATTGAGTGTTTTAATCCAGTTAATCACTCTGTAAAGTACACACCCCACTGGCTAGTAAAGTCCCATATTGATATAACCAATTCATACTCAATTAACCCTCAATTAATATATCCATCATATGTCCCCTCATTTCATTCAACGTCACATGATGATATGGTAGATTGTTAAATAACTTCATTCAATGATAGCAACTATGTTACTCATGTCTCATTCTTATGTTATGGAAGCCAACATGAATATTACTCCATCAGACATCCAACCTTAACAAATTAAAGTTACAAACCTTCAAAGGAAGAAATGGACAGCAAACATTTGACAATGGACTAAGCAGACAGTCAGTGATATCTTCATTGAATTATTGCTATCTAAGCAATCACTGCAGCTTTACTTCAAATATCAAGCAATAAATAGGAGGAGATCTCTTAAAGTATTATTTGCTATCAACAAGGAGAGTCTTCACAAAATAAATACATTCAATTATTCCACAGATGATTAAAAAAATCCAGAAAAGTTCTGATGAGTACTTGAAGACCAGCTCAACGTTCAAATCAGGTTTTGGATTTAAAGACACCAACTCATATCTTACAAACTGAGATCCCAACAGTCGCAATATAACACAGCAAAAGTTACGAGTGTAATTTTTTTTTCTGAATAAATTGCACTAGTACCACTCAGCACTAATAAAAACCTTTAGAAGAGATCTGAACAAGAAAAGGGATCATAACATTGATACATCCCTTGAAGATGGATGTATGCAAGAAACCATAGCGCAGACCAATATTGATTACATGCTTCAGGTACAGAAAAGCTAATTGCTACATTCAGCAAAGCTGAAGTTGTAAGTGCATTGGCACTTTAACCAATTTATGCATTAATAATATTTTGCTGAGCGCTGTTATGATGAGTTGGACAACGGGACACAACATTTGGTTTGTACTTCAACTCAATTTTATTCACAAAATATTCCTTATTAAAAATATCACATTAGCATTTTCCAAATTCACACAGTATTTATACTCTATCTAATCCTATTCACCCACAAAAGGATCCCTGTAATGATCTTCACGTTTGAAGTGGAGCATTAGAATCGCCTTCCTCTCCAATGTGGGGCTGGTTCTCTTCCATGAAGGTAGGTCTTGCAAGTCAGGGCAGATATCCTGGGTCTACTTAGGTTGCTGCACGTTCTTCTGTCATGAGTCTTTGCTAACTGGGTGACTTCCAGGTGAGTGTTTTTAACCCCCTTGTCCAGGACCTTCTCGCATGTTCTGTGGCCTTTGGCCAACAGTATCATGAGCTGGGTTTAAAGCATCTGATGGGGTTGCACCAATACCCTTCACTTTTGCCATGATGGGGAGGTATAAAGAGCACATCTTCAGGCACTGGCCGGAAATCAAGACGCCAGCAAGCCTAATTGATACAATCCTCAGTCTGGCTGTCACTGGTTTCCCTTGAATCACTGTGAAATCTTTGACCTTGGTTTCTACTGTTCTGTAGCTGCTAGCTGCTGGCTGCTGTTTAATATAGTTTGGCCAATTTTCAGTCAGGCTCAATTTCTCTTGCTGTGGGTCAATTCAGAATGTCCAATTTTGGGTCCATTGTTGCTTGAACACAGCATCAATTCAGTGAGGTCTATTATAGATGTGTTTTTCACACCTGTCCAGAAGTTGGAAAAAGTTACATCACACCTGCAAAGCCTGTGGCACCAAAGGACATTGGGTACACCTGTAGAAAATCTAGTTTAAAAAGCCAAGCCAAATCCCAGAACAAAAAGCAGTTGATGAAAGAAATGGTAGAACACCACAATGCTGGCAAAGGTTTTATAACCATCGATATAGTATGTCCCTAATCCACATTAAAAGCCAAAATTGACACAGAAGCTTGTGGCAAAATATTACCATTATGCAACCTAAAAAAACATGTATTCCAATGATGATGCTCCACGGTGTAGTCTATAAAAGACATATGTAAACATATAATGGATCATCAGGTCCATGCAATTGTACAATCACATTACAATAACAATATGGAAGTTCAGTTCAGATTCCCAAAGCCTTCACCTGAAAGATACCAAGGATCAGCATTAGAACAGTTCCTGAGATTCAAAATATGCCCATGTTGCTAAGTGAAAGAGCCTCACGATGTTTCACTTCAAGAAACAAAGGAAAAGAAAAGAGATGCATGACCAGGGAATAGGTAGGTAACTAGCACAACTGTGAACTGGACAGCAAGTGTGAGTCAGAAATCCAACCAAAAATATCTGGACATAAACAAAGGTTTCTAAAACATACAACAACAAGTGCAGATTGTGTGATCATGCAGATTGATCATGATGCTACATCATGAAAGAACAGAAGCCAGCTCAGAGGAATGTACAACGCACCAACTGTGCACATAGATGGCGAGGAGGAAAACTCCAATGGCAATGATTCTGTGATGGTGATGAGAGACAGCAGTCAACAACAAGTCCACCAAGTACAGCAAAGAATAACGTATAACTCTGAAGATACATATTCAATAATGAGATAAAGAAAAGTTACCAAACCTCTAAAACTAATTTTGTTAACTCTGTTTTTACCTGTTCATATAATTATTGAATGGAATACACATGCCAACATATAACCATGTATGTCTGTTTGGAATTTATTTTTCCTTGGTATTTTTCCTTGTTGTTATATGTCTCACAACTCATAAACAATGTACCTTTAGGGGCATGCTTGTGATATCACGATTTTATAGTACATGTCCTGATGGTATAAAGGTCTCAAAGGCCTCAGTCTCCACCTTACTGAGTTTTCATGACATGCTCATGGGAAGCATGTGACATCTAATTTACTCATCTTTAATCCAGACACGCTGATCTCTGTGATATGTAATATACACAGATAATTGGAGCTCTGATTAAAGTCTATTCAATCCTTCAATACTATGTTATCCAGGTCCCATTCTTATGCTACATGAACTAACACAAGGATCAATTCACCAGGGACAAATACCCTGCTGAAAGTAAAAACACATCACTGCATCTACAGGAGGTTCATGAATGCAGAACAGATCTGGGTTAGCAGGGGTGGTGGTTAATGAAGGAATGAGTCTCAGAAAACTCATTATAGCACATTACAGTGGCAGCAGTTTGCTGTTATTGCAACAAGTTCAAAAATTTCAGACTCGAATGATTGCTCCCATTTTTTATGAAGAGTAGGCAGTGCTTCTGCTCTTCATATGATCGCTCCTACTTTCCACACTTTCGGAGGAATTTACTTTACTCTTTCTTCTCAGCCTCTTCGAGACTTCCAACTCCACACCCTGGTTCTTTTCTCACTTTGCAACCTGTTACATTCGTAGCATTTCCCAGGTCTGATGACTGGTCATGGACATGAAACATTAATTTTCTTCTCTCTCCACAGATAGCACCCAACCAACTGAATATCTCCAGCACTGTCTGTTTATATTGTCGCACTTCTCTTCTAACATGCCCCTCAAGATTTGTAATATCAGGAATCATAGGCAGAAACATAAATATTAGCATTTGTCCAATTTAATTCCAAAGCACTTAATCCTTAATCTACATTTTCCCTCTATGTACAGGGGAAGTCAAGGAAACTTATAGAAGAGAAATTGTAATCTAATATGTATACAGTAGCAGTCAGATATAAAACAGGCATTGCATTCTAGGAAATTGAACTGTGTTATAATAGAACTTTGTGAAACACTGAATAATATTTGTTAATCTTGCATCTTGTCTAGGTGGATAAATGATACCGCTTTAAGATCTACCTAATTTATAGAGTCATAGAGTCATTGGGCCGTACAGCATGGAAACAGACCCTTCAGTCCAACTCGTCCGTGTTGACCAGATATCCTAAATTAATCTAGTCCCATTTTCCAGCATTTGGCCCAAATCCCTCAAAATGCTTCCTATTCATATACCCATCTAGATGCCTGTTAAGAGTGTTAATTGTACCAGCCTCCACCACTTCCACTGGCAGCTCATTCCATACATGCATCACCCTCTAAGTGAAGAAGTTGTCCCTTAAATCCCTTTCATATTTTTCCCCTCTCACCTTAAACCTTTGCCCTCTAGTTTTAGACTCCGCTACCCTGGGGAAAAGATCCTGGCTGTTCACCCTATCTAAAGTCCTCATGATTTTATAAATTTCTATAATTTCACCCTCAGTCTCTGGTACTCCAGGGAAAATAGCTCCAGCCTATTCAGCCTCTCCTCATTGCTCAAACCCTCCAGCCCCTGGTAACGTCCTTGTAAATCTTTTCTGAATCCTTTCAATTTTCACAACATCCATCCTATAGCAGAGAGACCAGAATTGTATATTGTATTCCAATATACTGTGCACTTCTACTGTTTCATATTAAATTACAATTTCTTTTCTATAAGTCTTCTTGACTTCTCCTGTACATAGAGGGAAAACGTGGATTAAGGATTAAGTGCTTTGAAATTAAATTGGCTTAACTGATGTCCTGTACAGCTGCAACATGACCTCCCAACTCCTACACTCAATGCACTGACCATAAAGGGAAGCATACCAAACGCCTTCTTCACTATCAAGCTCTACTGTCAAGGAACTATGAACCTGCACTCTAAGGTCTCTTTGTTCAGCAATACTCACCAGGAGATTACCATATAATGGTCAAATTTAATATCAAAAACATTTACAATTGCAAATAAAGACTTTAGTCATTTTATCCATGATCTCATCTTCCCAAAATCTCACCCCTTATTTGATTGTGGGGGAAAGAATATGTCTGTCCATCTGATGAAATGCAAAGGACTGTGTTAGTAATATCGATAAAGTTCTGTATAGAATTAAACAAGCATGTAAGGTAAATGCTACAGTTAGACAGCCATTTTGACAAGCGATTAAGAGATTCTACAGTATATTCATTATTTTATTCCAAATGTGGCTATAATTAGTCCAAGACAATTGTGGGGAAATCTATTGCAGTAAACTGAAAATAATCAGATAATTTTTGCACATTTCTAAATACGCTTGAGCCTGTACTTTGTAGGTGAGCCTACATTCATACTAGACAATACAAAAAGTGCAAAAAGATGTGCATATTCATTAACCAAGAATAAGAATTTTTGAGGGAAGCTATGATATCATCACACTATAAACAAATTCACAGTATATTGTGTTGGTCTTTTTGTAAGAATGTTCAGTATTCTGATGGAAAATAATGCATTTGTATAGCTGGTAAATTGACAATTAAGCAACAACTAGCTAGAGCCAATGTCATTCCAGCATAGGACGAGGCCACTCAGCCTAATGAGTCCACTTATAACAAACAGATCTTATGTACAGATGAGGTGGGGTAAATAGGCTGCCCTCTTTAAACCACTTTGGTTGTCCACAATAAAGTTTTCAAATTCTTTTTAGCATGCAGCTTTATCACAGTTAAATTACAATGTAGTGCAAGTCACAATTAAGGAGCCAATTATGATATTTTTCATGAAGATGGAGGAATTTTATTGCTTATTAATTCCAAAAAAATTAAGTGAATTATCAACAAAAACAGAAACATAGGTCTAAAGTTTAAAAAGAAGAGTGTCTATTACAAAAGGGAACATCATGAATATGCATTTTGAGAAGTTTTAGAGTCCTTGAAGTGTTAGATTTAATCTGATGTCATGGTTGTTTAATGGATAACATGTATCCTCAGCAATTTTGAAATTAACAGGTATCTTTGAACTCTCAGTGAATGGATGTTTCTCCAATTTGCTTATCACTGCACTCTTATCACTGAGAAGGACAGGGGGTGATAGAAGCATCAAGATTTCTAGTTCTGATGTATGAATCTTAAATTTTCTTTTCTCCGCTCTGCCCAAAAAAACAGTTGCCTGAAATACAGATCCTTTGAGTGTTTCCATGTCTGGTTTCACTGCATTGCCTTAACTGGCTAATGATTGACTACTGGAGACTGAATACTGATTAATAATTTTTTATTCAAGATAAATGCAGTCTAACTGGAGTAAGATTCTGATAAATACAGCAAAACTCATTTTTCTTATGCCATTCTGGTCATATATGCATCTTCATATAAGTTAATGTCATTAATGTTTCCTTCATCCAGTCAAAAATCAATTTATCACATCTTAGCCTGGTACTGTTTGGGCCCTTCACTTATTTGTATGTCTTTATCTCCCTGCCTCTAAATCTCTCTGAGTCCAAGTTCTCTTTGGGATGTTTTGTTTAATTTTAAACAAAGACCACCTACGGATTCTTGATAACTCTGGTCTTTATTCACCCAGGAATTGCCTACTGCTACAAAATAACAAATATTTAACCCTTACATCCTAACTATCCATAGCAATTGGCTTTCCCAAATTGGATCATCTGCAAGCAAATTTGATCCCAATAACGAAACATCAAAAAGGTGTAAATCAAGCAGCATATACGGATCTGGTTCACTGGTTTCAGTTGGTTTAAAGACATGTTAATTTTACCTTAGACGGAGTCTTATTTATTGATATATTCATGAACAGGCTTATTCTCACCAGCTGATCAGTGAGCCATTTCATTCAGTGCTTTTCATTTTATTAAAACCTAGACGTTAGAGTCAAATGATGGAATTTGAAAACTGATAGTCCATTTTTACCACGATCATGACACACAAACAAAAACAATGAAATTAATTATAGTTTACGAAGATCCACAATGTACTGTGATTTGAAATCCTTGACGATGTATGATAATAGTTAATCAGTTAAATAGGTTAAACAGATGTTTCACATCTGAAAAACACCTTTGAGCAAAAATAAATCACTAGCAAGCAGATGGCATATTTCCCGTTATACATATTTACTTTTCTGTTCTTTGGAGTTCACATTATTCCTGTTGTTATGTTGTAAGTTTGTTCTTCTGAGGCACAGCATGATTTTCTTCATTATGGAACATAACTTGGCACTTACATAAACTCCTTTTAAGCTGCATTTAGTTACTTAAATTCTATAAATTGATTTGGCACTTGGTGCCAATGGAGGCTGAAGGAAACTGCAAACGAAGTGAGGATTTCACAGAAGCACTTGTTACACTTAGCAGTGAAGATAGTTTACATTCTTCTTTATTTAGGCTTTCCAATACAAGTTTTCTTGATTTTCTGGTTAAGAAAATATGCTTACAGCATCACTGCAGCTGTACTAAATGTAGAGTTGATGAATGTATTTACCAGTGTGGACCTGAGGCTTACCAAACTGTAAAGTGCTGTGTTTGGTCAGCAGACGGCTCAAACAATCAGGTGCAGGGGACTGTGTGCCTGGCTTGTAATTCATGTAATTTCTTCCTGTTAATTATAATGACCAGAGAAATCAGGAGGGCCATGACTCAGGCAGTCCAGTTGCTAGGCCAGTTTTTCAATCGGACCTCCTGGTTAGTCCAGGCCCTATGCCTGGAACTACAATTTATCATCTTCAACCAAAGATCATTATCAATAATTTCTTATGTATTTTTTTGCAATTTCTAGGCTGACATTAACATAAAGAACTTCAATTTCAAATTAAATGAAGCAGCATACTTCATAGTTTTCATTAGGCTATTAATTGTGGAAAAGGAAAAGTCATGTAATTTCCTATTAGAAGACTGCTCAGAGAAGTTTGAAGCAAAGAAAAGATTTGGAAAGTAGATAAAATGGTGAGAAAGCTCTTAATACTTCATATAAAGCTTTTGCAACTTTTACAAAAATCTTCTGAATGAAAACACATATGTATGAAGTTTCCACAAATTGTCATTGGTTCCTACATTGTAGGAAAGATGCAATATCTACTTTTTCTCCTTGTCTTCCAGTGCAACTTCTGCTGTGTCATTTCTCTTGGTCAATAGTCAATACGCCTTTAAAAAATTTGATCATGATACCATCACTGTATCATAGCATGTGACCAGAAGACATAAATGTCTCATATTCCATCTGAACTCAGATCGCCTGAAGCATGACAACTCGAAACTTACTTCTCGGTTGTAAACCAAAAGTTTAATGTTTGCACAGACACATACGTGCCTCAGGAAAGTAACATTTGTACTTAATAATTAGTTGTAATAAATGGCTGCTGGATTCTTCAATATCGCAATGTCCAGTTAAAGTTGCTTATGTTACAGGAGACAACATAAGCATTGCTGCATTACATAAAACACCCTATATGATTGCAAACTCACATCACTATCAAAATCCTATAACATTGTTGAACTTGATCCTTCAGAATTAGCTGTCTTACTCTGAAACATTTGTAGTGATGTCAGCTTGTCATCTATAGTTGCAATCAACGTGAGTTATCCTTGATATCCAGATCAATGAAATATCATGAAAATAAAATGTAATATTTTCCTTTTTATGGCCTTTGAGCTACTGATTTGACATGGCCAATATTACCATAGGTGTCCATTAAGATAAATTCCAAGTTACAAATATTCCTGAAGTTGCAATTACAGTGAAAACAGATTGTCTTTCAGTTTCTTCACTCCTGCAATTGGTCACAGCTAACTTCCTCAAATCTTCCCTTAAGACCACTGCTTTAACAATATAGACTCAAACTCAGGCAACACTCAGTCATCTCTCCTACATAGTTTTCTTATGCAATCCTCTCTAGCTATGGGTATTGTGCTGGAGGGCTAACATTGTACCATTATTTTGAAAGTAACGAAAGTATAATAAAATGATGGAAGATGTCATTTACAGTGTTATCAAGCAGCCCCTGGTTTACATCAACCTACTCACTGTCGCTCAGTTTGCTTCTGCCAGGGCTCTTCCCTTTACCTTACTACAACTTTGGGTCAAATACGAACAAAAGAACAGAATTCCAGAGTGAAGGTGAGAATGACTGTCCTTTATCAAGGTTGCATTTAACCAAGTGTGGCATCAAGGAGCCTTTACAAAACTAGAGGATATGGGAATCAGAGGGAAAGCTCTCCACTAGTTGGAGTCCACTTGGCACAAAATAGAGGGTGATCATGGTGGTTGAAAGTCCATATTTCAGCTCCAGGGTATGTTTGCAGGAATTTAGTCAGGGTAGTGTTTTAGACAAAAAACATCTTCAACTACTTTAGCAGTGAACCTCCCTCCATAATAAGGTCAGAAGTGGGGATGTTTACTGATGGCTGTACAACATTCTGCCCCACTTGCAACTGCTCAGTTGCTGATGCAGTTCATGTCCAAATGCAGCTGACCTGACAATATCTTGAATTCGGCTGACAAGTGGCAATTAACATTCTCCACCAAAACTGAATCTAACCATTGACCTTCACTATTCAATGAATGGTCTCTGGCTCAGTTAGTAGCTCTGGTAGTGGATTCCATAGCCGCATGTCACCATGTAAATAGATTCTTCTACTGTCTATCCTTGATCTCTAAGACTGCTTGCAAAGTTATTGATGTAGATGTGAACATAATATGACAAAGAGACAATGATGGATTACATGAGTGAGTGAAACTGTGGAAGATAGATAATTGTGATTTCATCTAATTTCACTTAAAGAAAGGTTAGGTTAAATGGTGAAAAGCTAGGAATGGTGGCAATTCAAAGAGATTTAATGATTCATGTATATTAATCACTAAAATGCAGTGATTAATGTAGTTGTCAATTACAAAAATAACTGATAAGGAATAATTAACACAGATCATAAGCTTTTATATTTAGGGAGCTAGCATGTAAAAAAGGAGTAGGATTTTTTTTCTGCTATGGCGAGACAACATTTAGGGTAGTGTGTACACTCCTGATTTTAGTGTGCTAAGAAGATATAAAGTCAAGATTGTGAAGTGAGGTTATAAGGCACTGGTATAGTGGTAATATCACTGAATTATTAATTCAGAGGGTCAGGACCGTACTCCAGGGACTTGGGATTGAAATCACTCCATTGTACCTGATCGAATTAGTTTGTACAGTTTTGAATCACTTATTACTTTGGTTAGACCCTCAGCATGCAACTCTTATATCTATCATGATATTCCAGACATTTAGTTTGTCTCCAGCACCATCCTATTCTTAATTATTTTGTAATTATCTCTCTGCCTCACTTAATCAGATTATAGGTCATCCCTTCGCTGATTAGTCAGCTGTTGACCCTTTACACACCATCTAACACACTTAGTCACTTGCAGAGGCTTGTTGTCTGACACTCCACTCACACCAGTTGTGTGACCTTTTGATCTCTCTGCCCTTGATCTCACTGCCTATAAACTCTGTGTTCTGTGTGCTTCTCTCTCACTGCATTTGACGAAGGAGCTGCGCTTCAAAAGCTTGTGATTTCAAATAAACCTGTTGGACTGTAACCTGGTGCAACTTTCTGAATTTTGTCCACCACAGTCCAACACCAGCACCTCCACATCAAAGCTTTTCAGTGTTGTTGGAACTGCACACATCTCATAAAATCTTAACATGAAATCTTGTTGTGTGATATATTCCTGGTTGCAGAGAAGTTCCTGTTTTATTTAGAAAGTTATCTATGGGAATGAGAATATTATCATGTTCTCTTTTCTACAATTCTAGTTTTATTTTTCTCTCAACAGCATTATGAAATGTAAAATAGTCTCCTGTGTTCATAGTATTTATACACTTAGCAACTGAGCAATCTCCTGCTTTTCAAATAAAGTTCTGTTGTTGATCAATAGTCCTGAGTACCAATTCCCCTTCTGTTAATATCAGAATAACTCATTCTTCCTGTCACAACCATTCCAGTTATACCCTTGGAGTATTCTTTAAATTGTGAGTTTATATAGCTCATTTATAAACTTCATAATTATTGAGTGTTTCAATTTAAAATTAACCAGCAGCACAATTTATGTTTGAAACGAGATCAATGATTAGTTTATTACTCAAGTATCATTGGAAGTTACTAAGTAAAATGTGATATCTGAATTAGCTAAATAGATTGATAGCCTATAAGGATGAAGATTACATAAAAAAGATGAAAATAAGTTGACTGCCTAAGATTATTACAGGCCCAGGTTGCTTGAAGCTTCCATTTTCAAAGGACAGGGACTGAAAACCTGAAGTCAGAATTCAGAAGTTCTGAGGGGCTTCTGTCATTAAATAGTTAGTGTTTGCCTTTCTAAGTGGACTCAGTAGGTAGAACAGCTTCAGGGAACAAGTAAACACCCTTTCTACTTGTTGGTTCTGCTAACACAGAACTTGAAAACTTGCCTGTAATCCTTTTCAGCGGACAGAAAGTCTTTCAAGGCACTGTCCATGTGCAGTTCCCAGTCTCAGACAAAAAACTCAACTCTCATCTGAATTTAACAGTTCGATCAATTGGGACTGAAGGCTGGAACTATCTTCACACAGTCTCCTGGGATCACCACATAGTCAATGGCTCTTTCAGGCAATTTTTAAAATCATAATCAAATAAAATAGCTGCTGCTGTCCACTTCAATTAATTATTATTCCACAAAGCCATGTCAATTCTATTGGAATTGTCTGTGGTGTCCTTCCAGTCTCCTGTTCAGCTCTGATGGAAGCATTTTAGATTTCAACAAACAGTCCTAGGATTCCTCAAATTATTGAATGATCTTTTGTAGTTCTATTGCTCAATCGTGAGATTTCAGAACTTGAGCAGTGGCTGAAGTCACTGCAAGGCAGAGGACTATGTGGATATTTCTTTTTAGGGAAGTGGTCATACTGCAGCTTAGGTGTGCTCAGGCAGATAAAAAAAATGGGTGACTGACAGGCAGTCCAAGGGAGGTAGGATGTTGGAGTGGAATGACTAAATGAATCACTTGACGCTCAAAGTCCACTCCCAGTATCAAAGAGTTTATTGATGTTACACCAATGGGAAGAAAGCCTTTGGGGGCTAGAAGCTTCTTCACTAAACAAAGGAAAGACATAAACTTTTTATGCAATTGTTTTTAGCCCACCATAGTGTTTACAAACCAATTGCAAACTGATCATGTTATTGCTTGATTACATGTACAGCCAATCAAGTCACTCATGTGACTGTGTGATCAGTCCATGGACATTTCTAGGTCTTCCTATGATCTCATATTGTTCACCAGACACATCCTTATCACTTATTCTTGTGCTTTCACAATGAATCTTATTCAAACATATTCCAATACTGCTCACTTCTGCAACTTTTATTCAATCCTCCTCATGAACAGACTGGGGGCTTCTCTCCACTGTCTATTTTTAATTAATGTGAGTTAAGCTTTCCCCTTCTATCCCATGTTAAAGACCAAACTTTTAATTAACTTATAAGTGGGGCTTTCATGTGTGTTTCTCAAAGATGTCCCTTATCAAAACTATCTCTCAGTCTGCAGTGGCTATATTTTTGCTTCTTCTTAATAAGATCCTTTTCTGTGATTTTTACAAGATGATTTATACCTTATCTTAATGCTACAGTGGCCACGATTCTGACTGTGTAAATGACTGTTTCAGCAAAGAAACGTCTTTGGACATTTTATATTAACTAAGAACTGTGAGCAGTCCTAACACTTATAAAGAGAAAGGAAGAATAGTGGTGTCAATAATGAGGAAAATGTTTATGTCTGGAAGGAAATAAAGTGGCTGTTATACACTTTCAGAATGACAGTAGCCTCCTTATTTAAATTTATTCCTCACAGTTTTTTTTACATTTTTTGCCTTAATTCAGGTAGGCAGTGTAGTACACTCACATTTTTGTTTTAGATATTGCTGAGGAGTATAATCAGAATCATGTCAGTTGTATCATCAGCAGCTCAGCTGTACAGGAGGTGGAGGAAGAAGAGTGGAGGAGCAGAACTGATAGTGGATTCTTTAGGGCAGAGAACAGACAGACATATCTGCAACTGTAAAAGTGACTCTAGGTGGCTTGTTGCCTCCCTGGTGCCAGGGTCACAGATGACATAGAACAACTGCAGGTCATTCCTCTAGGGAATGTGAGCAGCTGAAGTTTGCAGTCCAGGTCAGTGCCAATGCCTCCTCTATAACAAAGAGCGAAGAAGAACGAGAAAGTCCTGAGGTAGATTTCAGGGAGCTAAGAAGAAGATTGAGAAAGATCGTTTTCTAAAAAGTAATCCCAGTCCTATGTCCTATTAAGCATAGAAACAGAAGAATTAAGTGACTTCAGTTGTCTGGAAAACTGGTTTACGAGGGAGATGGTCAGATTTCTATGGGATTGTGGCAGTTGTATTCTGTTCAAGATGAAATAGCCTGCATCCAGGCAACAGCGTGACTAACATCATCGCAAGGTGATTTGCTAGTGCTATTGAACAAGTCTTAAATTTGTTTGACAGAGGAGTGAAAACATAAAAGGGAGGTCAGGTTTGAGGGAAGCAAAACAAGTAAAGGGAAGAACAGTAGTAAACAAAAATAGACAATAGATGATGCCCTAGCAAGTGTAAAATAAGATAACATTGAAGAATAGTGTTAAAATGTCTGGACTAAACATACTGTATCTGAATGCATGCAGCATTGATTAATAAGCAATGATTTGAATACTGAAATTGATAAAAGTAGATATGATTTCACTGCTGTTACAGAGACATGACTGCAGAGAAATGGAGAGAATTCCAATACACGACATTTAAATTCGGTTTTATTGGAGATGGTCATTGCCTGGCATTTTAACAGTATAATGTTATTTGCCTCTTTTCAGCCAAAGCCTGGATGTTGTCTGGGTCTCACTGCATCTGGACATGGACTGCTTCTGTATCTGAGGAGTGCTGAATTGTACTTAAAATTGTTCAATCATCAGCAAACTTCCTCATTTCTGACCTTATGATGGAGGTAAGGTCATTGATGAAGCAGCTGTATATTGTTGGACCGAGGACACTATGCTGAGGAACTGCTGCAGAGATGTTCAGGAACTGAGATGACTGATCTCCAACACCACTAACTATCTTTCTTTGAACTAGGTATGACTCTAACCAGCGAAGAGTTTCCCCAATTCCCATTGACTCCAGTTTTACTAAAGCTGTTTGATGCTACACTTAGACAAACATGGGTATTACATTAAGGACAATCACTCTCACTTCACCTCTGGAATTCAGCTCTTTGTCCATGTTTGACCAAGGCTTTAATGAGATCAGGAACTGAGTGGCTGTGTTTGAACCCTAAGTGGGCATCAATGAGCAGGTTATTGCTGAGTATGATGATAGCTTCTATCATTTTACTAATGATCAAGAGTATACTGATGAGACTGTAATTGGTCAGGTTGGATTTGTTCTGTTTTTTGTGCACAGGTCATAATGGGACAACTTTTCACATTGTTAGGTAGATGACATAGCTATAGCTGGAGCACAAAGTTCAGTACGATTGCAAGAATGCTGTTACGGCCTATCACTGCTTCCAGCCATTTAATGATATCAAGTAGAGTTAATCAAATTGGCTAAAGACTGGTATTCCAGTACAGGAACAGGGAAGTTTTGTAGCAACTGTGCAGGATATTGATATGACCAGATCTGGAGATTTATGTGCAGTTTTGGTCTCCTTACCTGAGGAAGGATGTTCTGACTATTGAGGGAGTACAAAAAGTTTGACCTGACTGATTCCTGGGATGTTGGGGCAGATGTACGGGGAAAAACTAGATCGGTTCAGTCTATATTCACTAAAGTTTAGAAGAATGAGGAGAGGGGTCTCGTAATAACCTATGAATCGTAACAGCCTTAGACAAAATTGATGTGGGAAGGACATTCTCAATGACTGGGGCGTTTTGAATCAGGGGTCATAGTTTAGGAATAACGAGTAGGTCTTTTAGGACAGAAATGAGATGAAATTTATTTAACCAAAAAGTGATGAACCTGTGGAATTCTCTGCCACAGGAAATTGTTGAGACCAGACATTGAAAACTTTCAAGAAAAAATAAGGTATCATTCTTAGGACGAAAGGGATTAAAGAATATTGAGAGAAAGCAGGAACAGAGCACTGTGCATGATGACCAGTCTTGATTATATTGAATGGTGAAACAGGCTTGAAGGGCTAAATGTTCTGCTGCTGCTCCTGTATTCAATTTGGCGGCAAGATGGACTAACAGGATGGACTAAAAAGATAACGGCAGGGTAAGATGCTCCAGTCGGGGCTCCTCTGCTTGCCATTTCATTTTCATTATTCTTTTCCTTTCTTTTTCTTTATTTTCTCTCCTCTTTGCAGTTTTTGTTCTTCTTTGTCTCTCCCCCAAAACTTTTAACTCCCTCTACCTGGAGAAGTGAGTAGCGACCGGCGACTGGATGGGAGCTGAGTGCACGGACCATGTCCCGCTGCAGCAGCAGCGTGAACACAGGCCAAGTCATGGACTGAATACCTGGAGTGATTACTGCAGAATGAGCATGGGCCAGACTGAGTCCTGGAGCATCAAACGGACTGAGTCCCGGAGAGTCAGCAGCAGGGGAACCCCGAGTCCCGGAGCGATGGCAGCGGAATATCCCGAGTTCCGGAGCGACAGCAGCGGGGGATCTGTGTGCCAGAGTGACAGCAACGGGAGAACCCCAAGTTTTAGAGCGATGGCAGTGGGGGATCCCTGAGTTCCAGAATGATGCATGGTACAATGTTAGCTCTCCTGTCTTTGCCCAACTGCCCTCTTCTTTTATACCCTTGATGACATATCAATTTCTTATGCTAGGATTGGTCCTATGTTGCCAAAACCATCAGATTTAAATTTAATTGTTTTTTGGTATGTAAGTGTCTGCTTCAGATTGATGAGATAAATTCAAAACTTCTTGTCTTCATAACAAAACAAAGCTGCTGCTTGGCCTACTAATTATACGGTCTTTTGATACAAAAGTTTCAATTCTGCTGCTCTCAACGTACTTTCAAACTTTCAAGCTGCTCACAGGCATGTTGTTTAAATCTGTAAGCATAGGAAAAGCACAATCTTTCAAAGGGACCACACTATGCTTTCATCCCTAGCATTTTACAAACATCATTATTTTACAATCAAAACTGAAAGAACTGCGGATGCTGTAAATCAGGAGCAAAAACAAAGTTGATGGAAAAGCTCAGCAGGTCTGGCAGCATCTGTTAAGGAAAAAACAGAGTTAAATTTTCGGATCCGGTGGCCTTTCCTCAAAACTGTTCTTATCACATCTGGAAGTGAGGTTTTAATCTTCTCCAGCATAATAATATGTCTTGGATCCTCATATGTCTTTTCTTTCTTTAATGCTCTCATCCATCTACCGAAGTTGCTCTGTTCAATGCTTTCGAACTCAATATAAATCTGACCTGGTTCCTTTCTTACATTTCTGCACTGTTGTCTATATGCTGCTGGTAGCAATTCATAGGCACTCAAAATAGCCTGTTTTACTTCTTCACATTCTCTTTTCACATCCCCTGACAGTGCTGCAAACACCTCACTACCCCTGCCTACCAACTTTGTCTGAGCTAACATTACCCACACAGCCTATGGCCATTTCATCTGTTTCGCCAATTTCTCAGAGGAAATGAAAAAGGCCTCTATATCTTTTTTATTGAAGCTTGGTAATGTTTTGAACTATTTGTATATATGCTCACCAGGTCTTTGGCTATGATAGGTCTGCTCATCATTACCCTCCTCCTCACGAAAGTCTATCTTCTACTTACATTTCCATCATTTTAAGTCAGCTACCCTGTTCAATTTGCAGCTTTCAAAGTTCAGATTCTCTTTCTCTCTTTCTTCTCTCTTTTTCTTTTTGTCTTTCCTCTGCTTGTAACCATAATTCAATTTCAGTTCCCTTTCCTGTTCAAGCTGCTTCATCTGTAATTGAGATAACAAGGTGTAGAGCTGGATGAACATAGCAGGCCAAGCAGCATCAGAGGAGCAGGAAGGCTGACGTTTTGGGCCTAGACCGTTCTTCTGGTTCATCCAGCTCTACACATTGTTATCTCAGATTCTCCAGCATCTGCAGTTCCTACTATCTCATCTGCAATTGAATTCTATTTCAGTTCCCTGCTGCTTCATCTGCAATTGAATACTAGCTATTTCCGAAGATTCTAATGATGTTTCCAGCAAATTTAAATATTGAGCTATTGTTGTAATTACCTCTTCTTTTCTCACAGGCAAAGACAACCCCAACTCCAGCTTGCCTGCCAATTTCAGCAGCTTTTGTTTGCTCACGTTTTGTAAAATCCCCAAAGTAACTTCTTCCACGCCAGGAAACTCTTAATGTCTGAAAGAGCCATTTCCTCACTTTTAATTTAGCCAATAACAAGCAACCAAAATTGAACAGATTTTCCACTTCTTACCCAAGTTTTATTGAAAGGTCTCGGACACTAATCCCCAAGTCTGCTTAAATCTGCTGGGACGACTCATACCCCAAATCTGTTCAAATATGTTCAAATCTGTCCAAATCCGTTCAGATTCATTCAAATCCATTCCCAGACATGAGCCCCCAATCTGTTATAAGGCAGAGATTGACTCCACCTCTAAGAACTAAAACCAAAGAGGAGCACCTTGCCCTATAATGTATAAAAGGAGTGCGAAAAGGGGCATAACCTGTCTTTCATCAACTTCCAGTGGTTAAATCAAATAAATCCCTGGCACTCACTTTATAATCAACAAGCAACAATTTACTAGGCTAACTCTAACAGTGAACAAATTAACTAAACTATTAGTCAACAAAATAAATCCCTTCTAACTACTAACTATTCCCGAATAAAACAAGATTCTAATGGTATGCTGTTCCAATAAATACAAGTCCCACTTATATAAAATAAAATAGTAAAAATATAGAATTTAGTCTCTCAAAATTACAGCCAGGTTACATGGCTTCTGGAATGTTCTGTGCCTTCTCTGTCGAATGTTCTGTCATGAACGCCTTCTCCATTGATTCTTCTGTCAGGAATATTAACTGGTTGTGCTATTGGTATCTTTGATTTTTAGATAAAACATCCTCTAAGACTTAATGGATTCTGTGAGAGCCAATGATTCTCTCTTGAAAGCTGGAGACAATAAGGACTGCAGATGCTGGAAGCCAGAGACTGTAGGTGTGAGACTGGAAAAGCACAGCAGGTCAGACAGCATCTGAGGAGCAGGTAAGTCAACGTTTCGGTCCGAAACCATTTGTCAGGACTCCTGACATTCCTGAAGAAGGGTTTCAGCCCAAAACATTGACTTATCTGCTCTTCAGATGCTGTCTAACCTGTTGTGCTTTTCCAGCCTCACACCTATAGACTGTCTTGAGAGCTGATGGCTGTTAATGCTGGCAGGTGGCAGTTAGCTCTCCTGTCTTTGTCCAACTGCCTTCTTCTTTTACACCCTTGATGACATATCAATTTCTTACAATAGGATTGACCTATGTTGTCAAAACCATCAGATTTAAATTTAATTTGTTTTGGTATCTCAGTGCCTTGTTCAAATTGGTGGTTAAATTGAAAACTTGTTGTCTTGATAACAAGACAAAACTGGTGCTTGGCCTACTAACTGTATGACATTTTGATACAAATGTTTCAATTTGGGTGACCTCTATGTACTTACAAAATTTCAAGTTGCTCACAGACATGTTGCTTAATTCTCTAAGCATACATAAAGCGCAACTTTTTAAAGGGACCGCACAATGCTTTCACCCATAGCATTTTACAAACACCAGATTTTAACATCCTGCCTCCCAATCCACAGATACTCTACCCAACTTCATAATAGTCAGGATGAGTCAAGCATATTTGTTCCCTGTTGTTGGTTTTCTCACCAGCTGCTGCAGACCACTCTAGCAGCAATGTCCTTTAGTATTTGATCAGTGCTTTCAGCAATGGACCTGCTGGGCCATGTTTAGTGGTGGACATTGAAGACCCCCACTTGGAGTACATTCTGCGCACTTGTTACCCTCAGTCCTCTGTCCAAGTGATGTTCAAAATGGAGGAATACTGATTCATCAGTTGAGAGAGGATGGTGCATTACATGATAGTTAGCAGGAGATTTCCTTGTTCATGCTTAGCCTGATGACATGTGATTTCAAAGTGCCCAGAGTTAATTTTGAGTACTCCAAGGGCAACTCACTCCTAACTGTATGCCACTATATTGCCACCTCTACCTGGCCTATTCTGCCGATGGAACAGAAACTATCTGGGAATGGTAATGTTTGTGGCAACAACATTGTCTGTAAGGTATGATTCCATGAGTATGGCTATGTCAGTCTGTTTCTTGACAAGGCTGTGAGATAACTCTCCTAATTTTGTCTTTAGTGCCCAATTTTTGGTAGATGAGCTTTGCAGTTTTACTGTGGGCATTTCTGGCCACCTAGGTCAATGCCAGATGGTCTGTCTAGTTTCATTTTTGTTAGGCTTTCTAGCAATTGCTATAACTGATTGATTTCCTAGGCCATTTTAGATGGCAGATAAGAGTCTGTCACATTACTGTGGATCTGGAGTCACATATTTGCCAGGCCAGAAATTACAGCTGTTTTCAATTCCTCCAAATGATATTAATGAATCAGATGACTATATCTAACAACTGGAGATAGTTTCATTGTCATCATTAGACTCTTAATCCTTTTTTTAAAAATTGAATTCAAACTAAACCTTCTGCCTGATAGAAGTTGAACCTAGGTCCCAAAAAACATTTTCTGGATCTCTGGATTATTAGCAATAATACCATTATGCAATCACCTCTCCATTAAAGTGTAGCTTGGTGTCATATTCTGTTTGGGAATGTTCCTGTAAAACACTTTTGGATCTTTTACTCTAATGAAAGCTATATATAAATACAACTGGTTCAGAGATAGTAGGAACTGCAGATGCTGGAGAATCTGAGATAACAAG
>NC_063337.1:71562630-71570804 GCF_021869965.1 Rhincodon typus
CTATCTCTGATACAATTTTAACCCCACTGCGAAGCCTCTTCCAAGGATGCCTAGCCTGAAGAAGTTACCCTCCTCCCTCCGGACAAACCTCAGGGGATCTCTCTCCCACTGCAACTCTCTCGTAATCTCTTCGGCCTTGAAACTGCTTGACCATGTCCTGAAGCAAACCAGGTACTACAGCCACATCACCTTTCTTAGTACCTGCCTACGGAACAAGATCATCCCCAATGGACTACAGTCCACATTCAGGCCTTCCCAATTTGGCCCCAACCGTGACAATGTCTACTTTCATAGCATTGAGATCCTTCAGAAGCGCTTCTCCCTGAGACTCCTGAAACACACACTCGCAGCAATGCGCCGGCATCTCCTGGCACTACAATCAAGCCTACCCCAGCTCAGAGCCTCCCTCTCCCAGACCTGCAAAGGACCTCTCCTGTTTTTTATTCTTCGTAGGATCCACAACCTGTACTCACAATTCTACTCAGCTTTATTGGACACTAGCCTTCCTGCTCCTATGATGCTGCTTGGCCTGCTGTGTTCATCCAGCTCTACAACTTGTTATCTCAGATTCTCCAGCATCTGCAGATCCTACTATCTCTGGTTGCAGTTATCTAATTTGTTTAAGGAGGGACTAGACAACATTGCAATCAGAGCCTTAGAGGAGTAGAGGTTGTGAAAAGTCCGAGAAGTTTAGAGAGTATATTCTACAAAATGCATTCTAGACTCCTGAAGCCATGGCTTGCAATCATGAAACCAGAAGAGGACAATGTGCGGAGGTGGAAATGGGGAAGTATTGTGAGGTGGCTAAGGACAGTAAGGAGATCATTAGAATAGCTGAGTCTGGAAATGATAAAGACATGAATGACTATTTCTGCAGATGGTGGTTTTGAGGTATGATCTGAAAGTCAGCGTTAAGAAAGTAAAATTCAGTGGTCTTTATGATGGAGAAAGTATAAGGATGAAATGACAGTGATGAAATAGGATAACAATTAGGAACAGTCTGCTTCATCTTTATATGGTGAAGGAATTTTCAAAGGTGAGAGCATAGGTTAGTATGGAAGTATGAATTTGGAAAATGCTTAAAAGCATGCCATTACTTGGTCAATGTAAGATTTTGGATGTCATGTTATGACTCCAACATCATCCTGCACTCTCCTGTGTTATTATAAGGTGGAAATCAAAGCTGACTGTTGCAAATTCCTTAGGTCCATGCACCACTGCCACATGGTTTCTCTGTCTTTTTGAGAATTAAAATAACATTATCATTTTTTTTTTCTGGCCCTCTTCTCAAAGATATTAAGGGTCTTCAATTTCTCCTTATAAAACCCCTTGAAATTTCAATCAAACAAGATCTTGACTGTTCCTACTTTCTCAATAAAAGTTTTCTCTTGCCATTTATCTTGGTTCTATTTTACTTCTCCTTGTTGCAGAACTGGCAGCTCTTCTCCTTTATGTCAATAATTGAAGCTCCTGTTTTTCTTTCTGTCTTTGAAGTTCTTCTCATTGTCTCACTCAATCATGATTTTCCATGGTAATGTATGGTTTTAATTTCTTGGCATTAAAGGAGGCTGTGTTGTCAGTCTTCTCCCCATTAATAACTGCTGAAAATAATTCATTTTGCAATGGTGATCATCAATCAATCATGCTAAATCAATATCATTCTTCTTCTTCAGAAGTTGATTTATGATTATGACTCCTCATTCTGCTTTACCATCCGCTTGTGTGTAATGATGTGAACTGATTATAGGAATAAATCCATATTCCAAGGCAAGTTCTGTAAATTGCTCATTTGTGAATAGTGGTCACTTATCAAATACTATCCTGTCAGGAAAACCAGGAATCAGGAATAGATTTGTTTCAATGATTTAACTGTCACCTCTGCTACAATACTATGTAAATAATTTATCTCAATACATCTTGAATAATACTCAATATATAGACAAAATATTTTCTCTTAAACACAAACAAAACCATTCCTCAACTTTCCCAAGATGCCGATAGAAATGTTGCCACCAATAATACTGATACCGAACTGATTGTTGATTGCACAGGCCCTGCAGATTGTTATCATTTCTTCAGTTGATCAAGTAATTCCTGGCCACTGAACTGACTGTTGGGCTCTTATTCCACTTTCTCATATTCTGTAATGCCCTTGATGCAGTCTTGAAGAACATCACATCTGAGTGCTTTTGTCATTATGAATCTTTCATATAAGACTTAAAATTCATCGATTTTCATGAGGTGCTTCCTTTGTTCAAAGTATTTTCTCATCATAAGGTTCTAGAAATCTTTATGGCTATCCTTCCTGATGATATCTTCTCATATGCTGGTAAACTTCTTCCATCAATAGTGCATCTCTGATTAGTTGCAATTTCTTCCTGAATGCCACTAAACTTCATGTTACTGAGGATGTATAGACTTGCAGCTCTGCTATCAGTTCCAAATCTTATTTCTCTGTCTAGTCAAATGGTACTCTGGATAGACTGCAGCCATTAATTGACACTTTCCTTGAACATATTCAGTGGTTAAGTCGTATCTTATCATTCACAGTTTGAACCACTGAGTAAGAGGTGGCTTATTCATTTATGATCTATTTTAATCTTAAATCTCATTGCCTTGGCATAATCCAAAAGCTCTTTGCATGCCCATATTGTTGTTAGGTTATGTTTTTGTCAATATTAGCATATCTTTCTTTCGGTTTCCTTTAGAGATCTTGATGCATCATATATTGGCCCTCTTGGGGGTCGTTTTAGCTCAGTTGGCTCGATGGTTGGTTTGCAAAGCAGCATGATGCCAACAGTATGGGTTCAATTCCCAAACTGGCTGAGGTTGCCATGAAGGACTTTCCTTCTCAACCTCTCCCCTCAGCTGAAGTGTGGTGGCCCTCAGGTTAAATCATCACCAGTCATCTCTCTCTAATAAGAGAACATCCTTATTGTCTGGTAAGACTATGGTGACATGATTTGACTTGTATGGCCCTCTTTCACCATCTTCCTGGACTGGTGGTAACAAAGCATCAAATCCTGTGGATGATTCATCTGCGACTATTGTTGTTGTCAATTCTGGAATGTAATGTGTTAGTATATGTTAATGCTTTGAAAAGAATTTATGCGATCAACATTTCAGCACCACTGTCTCACCAGTCCCACAATGACTCATTGATTTATTGGCAGTTAGGGATGAGGTTATCTACTAGATTCCCCTACTTCACTGTTTCTAAAGATACCCCTTCTTAACTTTGTTTGCAATTTTGTTAGTAAATCTTTGTAAACTTTGATGCATTATTGGGTTGAGGCAATTTTCTGGTCATCTTCATTTTTCGAGGATTGACCTTAAGGCCTGTGGTATGAATTGTGTGACCTAAGAACTTTATCATTTGTCTCACAAATTTGCAAGTGTTGTTTAATATTCAGAACATTCTTAACTGGGTAAAATTCAGCATGCATGCCTTATTGAACCAATCTATGAGGAAGTCATCCATGTGGCATATTATTCGTTCCTTTCCTGTGTGTATTTTGTACGTAGTCTGCTGAAATACTTCAGGTGTAATCCAGGTCAGTTGATTAAAACAGTATTGATCCAAAGGCTGATAAATATAGTTAACAATCTTGATTCCTGGCATAAACATTCTTGCCAGAATCAACTGCTTGTTTCTAAGATTTTGTGCCAATTTTGTTAAATGATCAAATTAATAAAATTTAATGGATTTCCCTTTCAACAGCCTTGCTAGTTTGAATCAGATCTACCCAGATTTTAATGCTCTTGCACAGAATCTAATACTCCCATTTGATTTAAGAACAGCTAACTCAGTTGGCTGGATGGGTGATTGATGTTACAGAGTGATGACAATTGTGAAGGACTCTACTTTTCTTTACTCTACTTACTCCCTTGACTTAAAGTGTGCTGACCTTCAGGTTAAACCATCACTAGTTGATTCTGTCTAATGAGACAGCAGTCCTATCATCCAGTTGAACTATGGCGACTTTACCTTTCCTATTATCAGTAAAATTACTCTGTGCTGGCTGTTCTTCCAATTTCTGCCTTTAATATATCTTTTCTGGGCACTCTACCTTTCTGTCTGCTACCAATTCTATCTGCCAGTTGTTGTTCTTTTGTGTTTGCTACAATTGTCTTGTCATTGGCAAATCTAACTCAATTTCATTCGCTTCCACTTTTCCTCTGCCACAACTCCCAAGTTTTAATCTGAGCCTATTTGCAGAGATTAGGGCTGGTAATGGTAAAAGATGGATGAGGTGGGTGTCTTGGGGTCAAGAGCGGTGGTGGGGGTAGAATCTTCCATGATTAGAGCACCCTGTCTTCAAGGCGAGGAACACCTTATGACTACACCTGGCATAGTCACCTCATAGGGATTAAAATGTATCCAGGTGAAGGCTTATGTGAACAAGTTGAATGGAGACCTGGGGAGATGTGAAACCAATGGGATACATGGGAAAGGCTATCAGGAATTGACCTAGATACTCCAGGCCTTATTGGCACATAAATTTGAGATTGGAAACTATTGGCCAAAGAGAGCTCATTGTCATCCTGTGTTGTGCTAGAAACAGAAATTATGCAACAGGAAAGAAAAAGGCCCTGATCATACTGGAATGGAGAGGGTAAGTGCCTCAACCTGTGAGAGAGGGAGCTACAGAACCCACTGATGCAAGATCCTTCAGACAGCAAGGACATTACGTACAGAGTCATGCATTGGGCAGGATACAAACCTGTAGGCCCCCTAATCTCTGATGATCCTAATGCATTGCCGCCCTCAATACTGTACACTTCCTTGCCCCAGAAATTGCTGACCACTTCATTCAGCATTGACACTTTTACATACAGAAGAGATTTGGGAAAGAATAGGAATATTTGACCAAGAAAGGCAACAGTGCCTTTGACTACATAAGACTCATTTATTTTGTTTCCACCTGCTGCAGTAAGTTCTCAACACACCCATTGATCCATGGTAAATCCTGTAAAAAAATGTAATCTTCAGCCCAAATTTCCTGTCCAAATTCTAATTTGCATTTACACATTAATTTGATAACAGTATGTGCCTGTCTCATCCCTCTTTCTCCTGTGGATTCTAAACTGGACATCTGATATAGATTCCCACCAACTCTTTTATTACAATTCATAACACAACCTCCAATACAAGGACAGTAAGACTAATCAATATAAATCAGGTCGTCGGAATGCTTTTGCTTTTTTTCTCATCATAATCATTGTTGTCTGCATAAAATCCTTTGGTCTTTCTCCTTGTAAGTAAATTTCTTTGCACAACTCTACAAACATTGATGTTAAGATATTGTCAGATTCTTTTTTTAATTGGCTCTACGGGTATTTCATCTATTCTTGTATTTCTTATCCGATTAAATCAATGTTACCATTACTCTCTTCTTCCAGCTTAATAATTTGAGCTGGAATTTGAATTTGAATGGTTTATTGTCACTTGCATTTTACAGTGTGCATAGTACAGTAAAACATAATGAAAAGTTTCAAGTGTTGTTACAATCCAGTGCCATTTTGAATAGTTTTCAGAAGAAAAGAGTAAAAAGATGTAAGTGAAAAAGAGACAACACATTGTAGAGATAACAAGGTGTAGAACTGGATGAACACAGCAGGCCAAGCAGCATCAGAGGAGCAGGAAGGCTAACATTTCGGGCCTAGACTGTTCTTCAGAAATGGCCCGAAACATTAGCCTTCCTGCTCCTCTGATGCTGCTTGGCCTGCTGTGTTCATCCAGCTCTACACCTTGTTATCTCAGATTCTCCAGCATCTGCAGTTCCTACTATCTCTCTCCAACACAGTGTGGAGTTGGAGGAATACTGCAGGCCAGGCAGCATCAGAGAAGCAGGAAAATTGATGTTTCAGGAAGAAAAGTCCTGACCCGATCCGATGCTGCCTGGCCTGCTGTGTTCCTTCAGTTCTACACTATGTTATCTCTGACTCTAGCATCAGCAGTTGTTGCTATCTCTAAGTGAAAAAGAGTCTATCTTTATTCTGTTGTCTCCATCATGAACTCTGAGCTGGCTCAGAATACACCGTCACCCGTACTCCACTGCCTTGCCACCACGTGTGCTGGACCCACCAACATGGGAGTCAATGCTCTTTAGGAGCAATCTCTTTGCCACTGGGCCACATTGCCAATGAAAAATCCAATGCTGAACCCACATTTGCCCCGAAACCAGGAGTCCCTAGCTTCATTGCCACCATCACCTTGCTGCTAACTATGAGTCATGCACTGGACAGGATCAATTAATTAAGGTTCCTCATGTTTTGAATACAGTTCTTCAATAGACTTGTTCAATCTTGTGCTCATTTCATTGTTTTTGGTTGTGAAACTAAAATTAGTGCCACTGATGTCAACGGGAGGTGATGGCCTGGTGGATTTTTCACTGGTCTGTTAACCCAGAGACCCAGATAATGTTCTGGGGACCAAGGTTTGAATCTCACCACTGCAGACGTTGGAATATGAATTCAATAAATATCTGGACCTAACAGTCTAATGCTGACCATGAATCCATTGTTGATGGTCAGAAAAACACATCTCGTTTACTAAGAGATAGTAGGAACTGCCGATGCTGGAGAATCTGAGATAACAAGGTGTAGAACTGGATGAACACAGCAGACCAGGCAGCATCAGAGAAGTAGGAAAGCTGACGTTTCGGATCTGGAACCTTCTTCAGAAATGGGGGAGGGGGAGGGGACTCTGAAATAAATAGAGAGAGGGGGGAGGTGATGATGGAAGGTGGATAAAGGAGCAGATAGGTGGAGAGAAGACAGACAGGTCAAGGAGGCGGGGATGGAGCCAGTAAAGGTGAGTGTAGGTAGGGAGTTGGGATGGGGGTTGGTCAGTTGAGGAAAGACGGACAGGTCAACGAGGCGGGGATGAGGCTGGTAGGAAGGAGGTGGAGCTGGTGGTTGGTCAGTGAGGTGGGAGGAGTGGATAGGTGGGAGAAAAGTTGGACAGCTCAAGGAGGCGGGGATGAGCTGGGCTGGTTTTGGGATGAGGTTGGGGGTGGGGAGATTTTGAAGCTTATGAAGTCCATTGTGGACTTCCCAACACCCAACTCCCAACCTACACTCCTTTGCTGGTTTCATCCTAGCATCCTTGACCTGTCTGTCTTCTCTCCACCTATCTGCTCCTTTATCCACTTTCCATCATCACCTCCCCCCTCCCTCTCTATTTATTTGAGTCCCCTTCCCCTCCCCCATTTCTGAAGAATGGTCCAGACCCGAAACATCAGCTTTCCTGCTTCTCTGATGCTACCTGGCCTGCTGTGTTCTTCCAACTCTACATCTTGTTATCTCGGTTTACTAATGTCCTTTAGGGAAGGAGATCTGCCATCCTCACCCAGATGTGGCTAGATGTGACTCTAGACCCCCGCAATGTAGTTGACTCTTAACTATTCACTGGGCAATTAGGGATGGGCAATAAATGGTGCCTGGCCAGCAATGCCCTCATCCTACGAGTGAATAAAGACGATCCCTTGTAAGACTCAGAACAGAGGGCCTCACTGCTCTCTGAAGTACTTATCCCATACTCTCAGCATAAATGACTTGAAGCAAATGCTGGATGTGATTTACACATCATGTAAACACCATTTATTAACACCATAAGCAAAAGCACATACTCAGTAGTTGCTCAGTGACATCCCTCATACAAGTGTTCATTACCAGCTGTTTACTTTACCAACAATTTCTCCTCAAGATTTCCCAATACTGAACACTTCCTGCTTCCAGGCTGCATTTGTGATGTCCTTGGGGGCTGTCGCTTTGCACCCCTTTCTGACTGTGATCGCTTGGCTCATAAGCAATGCCTTTAAATCAGGTGCTCTCATTGGATATCAATCCCACCCTGGCTATATAAGACATGTGGTCATATTTTGCTTCCAGCAGGGCTCTCTCCAGATATGGTCCAGATTTCTGCATCTTGAGAGGGAAGGAGAAAGTCATTCACACCTACCTGAGAGCCGTATTCTTTCATAGTTTCTGCAAGACATCTGACAATTAGTCACCACTTAGGTGACATGTCTTGTGTATGTGTGTGAAATGTGAAAGCACTAAGAGAGAAAGTGAGCAGCCCTGAGATGCAGCCTGATTCAATCTATAAACTTGCTGTGTATCCCTGTAGTGTCTTTGTAGCAGCCTTTCATTGCTAATTTCTAGTGTAC
>NC_063337.1:71570814-71683320 GCF_021869965.1 Rhincodon typus
TGTGTGTGTGTGTGTGTGTGTGTGTGTGTGTGTGTGTGTGTGTGTGTCTGACTTAGTTCAAAACTGTCCTGGTTCTGCCCAATAATTATTTATTTTGTTGGAATTCTCTGTCTCCTTAACTCTATGTTCCTATCACCCTGGTTTTGATCTCAGGAGGTGTTGATCCACCTAGCAGAGGGCTACATTTTAAGAACAATGTATATACAAGACATATTATAAAGTAGCAAAGGCAGCCTTACATTAAAGGATGGCAAACACACAGATGCATTCCATAGCTAGATACATTCTAACATCCACCCTGAAGTGTATAATTTCACTCAGATACTTTATTACACTTATAAATCTGACACATTCACTTTATTCCATCACTCTAGTAACATTTACTCGCACTGTTCTGCTCTTCTCCATATGAATCAAAGACAATGACATCCAACAGAGAAACAACAATAAATTGTTCTATGGCAATAAGTACGTGAGTTATCATTTGGAATCAAAGATGCATTTTGAAACTAAGCCCACTGTTCTGCCAATGGCCATCATGACTGATGTCTCGCATTTTTACTCTGATGTCCTCGTTCTTTTGTTGAAGGGTACAGATATGTTTGCCGTATCTGTCAATCCCTCAGTTAAAGTTTGATGGATGTGTCAATCCCTCAGTAAGAGTTGACATAGCTTTTGATAGACTGGGACCCATGTTCCCACTCTACCAACTGGTGTGAAACCAAGTTTCCTAACTGAAATAAGACAAATCAGATCCCAGTCCTGGTAATCTCACTTTTCCATTCGGAGAGGGGCTGTGATGGTCGTGAGATGGTTGGCAAATGCTGGATGCCAATATCTGTGGATAAGGATGTACATGGTTGATACCTGCAGATTCTGCTCTCAGGTGTTGTTTGGTGCTCAGCAACAAGGAGGTTGTTCGGAGCAAATAGTAGGCTGACATAACTACTTTAGTTTCCATGTCAAGCTCCCTCAATGTCAAAGACGACACAATGGAAGGCAATGAAAAACAACCAGTGAAAATAGCCAAGAAAATAGTTCAGGGTGGCATCAGCACAAATAAACCCCAGGTGTGTTAACAGGAGCCCCTGTCAAAGTACTGTTGAGGCTATGCCTGGTAAGAGAAACAGTGAGACTTTCTGGGATGCCATCATCATTTACACAAGTTTGCGCAAATCAAAAGAATACGTATGTGGAATATATGAATAATGAACAGGAAAAGAAAGCTGCAGAGCGTAAGCCAGAAATGGAAAAGAAGGAATTAAACACAGGAAAGTCAACTTCATGTCTGATGAAATGAGAATGTTACACTTGGAGGAAATTACACTGGATGGGGAATGTCAGTAATATCAGACAAGAAAGCTGCTAATTGTGTCAGTGAAATGAAATGTGACTCATAAATACAAATGCTTTTGATAATTATGGTATGTTGGGCATATAAGTGGATGCATTGTAAATTACTGTCAGTCAATAATTACCTCAGCAGAGTGAACCGTATTAGTCCTATTACCAGCAAGTAAATCTGAAGCAGCAGTGGTACAAGTAGAAAGAAACAAAAAAAAGTGAAATTGCTGGAGAAACTCAGCAGTTCTGGCAGTATCTGTGGAGAGAAAACAGAGAAAACATTTCAAATCAAGTGAATTAAAGAATGGCACTGAAGACGGGGTCTTCCTTGACCAGAGGCCTGAACATTCCCCATCCACCACTACTCTCCTCTGCTGGGCTGAACTTATTCTCTCACTAAACAATTTCTCCTTTAATTCATCTCACTTCTGCAAGGCCAAGGAGTCGCTATGGGCACCCGCATGGCTCCCAATAATGCCTGCCTTTTTATGGGATATGTGGAATAATCCTTGTTCCAGTCCTACGCTGGCCCCCTCCCACAACTTGTTTCCTGGTACACTAATGACTGTTTCGGTGTCAGTTCATGCTCCTGCCTGGACCTTGAAAAGTTTGCTCATTTTTGCACCCCTCTTTAACTTTCACATCGTCCATTTCTGACACTTCCCTTTCTTTCCTTGACTTCTCTGTCTCCATTTCAGGGAATTAAACTGTACATTGCCATCCACTACAAAGCCACTGATTCCCATACTTACCTTCACTACAGCTGTTCACACCCCACATCCTGCAAGGACTCCATCCCATTGTCCCAACTCCTTCACCTACATTACTTCTGTTTGGATGATGCCACCTTCCAAAATAGTGCTGCTGACATGGCTTGCTTCTTCCATAACCATGGTTTCCCACCCACTGTGGTTGACAGGGCCCTCAACCACATCTGACCTATCACCTGTATTTCCACCCTCACCCCCTTCCCATCACTCACAACCGTGTGGTCTGATCCCTCTTGTCCTCACTTGTCTTCCCACCAGCCTCCACATTCAAAGGATCATTCTCCGCCATTTCAGACAACTCCAGCAGAACGTCACTACCAAGCACTTCTTCCCTTATTACCCCTGTATGCATTTTCAGGGATCATTCCTTCCTGTGCACCCTTGTCCATTCTACAACCACCAATGCCACCCCCCTTCCCACGGCACCTTCTTATGTAACCTCAGAAGGTGCATCACCTGCTCCTTCACCTCCTCCCTCCCCACCATCCAAGGGCCTAAACAATCTTTCCAGGTGAAGCATCATTTCACCTGTACCTCCTCCAAACTTGTGTATTGTATTCACTGCACGCAATGAGGCCTACTCTATATTGGAGAAATCAAACATAGACTCGGTGACTACTTTGTAGCGCACCTCTGGCCTATGCACAAAGATGAGCATGGCCTTCCTGTAGCCGATCATTTTCACACAGCGTCCTGCTCGCATGCCCACTTGTCTGTCCTCGGCACACTGCAGTGTTCCAGTGAATCACAGCGCAAACTGGAGGAATAACATCTCATCTTCAGACTGGGCACTTTACAGCCTTCTGGACCTAATATTTGTTCAACATCTTCAAATTGTGAACCGACTCCTATTCCTTCCCTTTCTTTTAGCTCTTCTTGTCATATGCTCTGCCACCATGTCCTCTCATCCCCCATACCCGAACCAAAACCTTGTAGGACTGGTTTCTCTTTCAAATCTGACAGTTAGACACATCATTGTTCTGCCATTCTCACATTCTGATCACTTAATCTTAATTATCAACATCTTAATCAGCACTCAATACCCCACTGCCCCCAGAAACACCCCCAACTATAGCATAAATGCCGCCCCCTCCACACTTCACTTCAGTTCTGATGAAGAGTCATCTAGATTTGAAACATTAGCATGTTCTCTCTCCACGGAGACTGTCTGACCTGCTGTGATCTCCAGCATTTACTGTTTCGAGTTCTGAAAAAGAGTCATGTGGCTCGAGAAAATTGACTCTGTTTCTCTCACCATGGATGCTGCAAGACTACTGAGTTTATCTAGCGTTTTCTGTTTTTGTTTGTTTCAGATCACCAGCACACGCAGTTCTTTGTTTCATTTTAGTGTTAGAAATAGGATGTTTAATATTTAACACGCAAATGAAACAAGCTATAAGGTTGTTATGTGGGGTTGGATCTGTATTTTTGAAGAACCCAAACTTGCAGTTGTAAACATGATTTAGTCATTACTAGGGATCTTACTCTATCATAACATCATTATCCTCATTAATGGAAACTTCTTTACCCACAGTGTGTTAGAATTCAGAATTTTCTACCATGTATATTAGTTAAACTGAACCGTACAGATTAATTAAGGGGCAGTGGATTAACGCATGAGGAAGATGAACAGGAAATTATGCTGATAGTGTTTGATGAAATAGAATAAGAGGAAGCTTTCTAGATCATTAGATTGTTCCAGGTCATTAGCATGACCTAGATTAGGATGACCTACTTGAACTGATTGTCCAGGTTCTGTGATGTAAATCCTACATAGTGGAAAGAACAACTGTCTTTTCATATATTCTTTGAAAAGGCTAAAAACTGGTAATTTCCTGAAAAATGCATGTCATTCTGTCCAATCTGCATGTGAAATGTGCCCAGCAATAAACTCAGCATAACATTGCCATGGTGACAGCAACAAGCAAGAAGGGCATATAAGGCTATTATCAGCCATTTTTGGGATGCTACTGCCCGATATTAATCACATAGGACGTATCAGTATGAGCAAATACATTGCTTTTTGTATCTTCCATCTTAAATATGTCTAATACATGGTTCAATAGCTGTCCACATGATAAATGTTCTTATTTGCAATTAAAGTCATTCAACACAAAGTTGGGAACAAAAAAACAACTAAAATATAATATCAATCCCGATCAAGTTCGAGGCTTCCTGGTGAGTTATTGAGAAAGTAGAAGGGATGTGATTTTAGCCACAAGCTGAGTGAAAAAATGCTCTTTTTAATTAATTATACCACATTCAATTAATAGCCTTGGATTCCCAGCATTATAGTGAACATTTCCTCTTTTAAATGGTATTGATTTTTGTCATTTCTATAATGTAATATAATCATTAAGAAAGTTAATGAGCTTCATAGTAACTAGTCCTTTCTCATTGGCAAAACAGTAGAATGGTTCTGACTAATGGGTTGATTTATACTGTAATTTGTAGCTTCTTGCAATATTAATCAATGGGTATTCCCATTAACTGTGGTTAAAACCCAATAAAGTCTGGGAGGTGATTTCTTCTCTGCTCCTGACAGTTATCATTGGTTAGGTATCAGTTATCTGTAAGAGTGCCCAGTTTAGACATACTCAGGGGAGGATTCTTGAGACCAAATGGACTTCTGGTAGCAGGGTTCTGATCTGCAGGAGGGGGTGGGAGGAATTTTCAGTGTGACACTTCCAAAAATGCCAAAAGTGAGGGTAAGTTCATTATTGAGATACTCTAAATTTTAACCTCAAACTTGGCCTGGACACTATGATTGTTTTGTCAGTTCAGAAGTAGAAAGGTCAATAGGAGTTTCAGAATCATAGGTTCTTAGAAGTTCTATTACTTGCGCCTACTGCCTGCTACAGATCTGGCAACAGTATGGCACAAATGTTACCACCCTCTCTCCCATCATGATCCTGTCAAGTGGGAGGCCCAGTAAAGCAACCATGGCCCCTTGCTATTTCTTCTTTTGAAATGATCACCTAAGATTCTCCTTGATTCACGCAACTTGACAATTATTTGGATCATCAATCCTGCTATCCTTTCACAAGATTTGAAAGACTTGAAAGTGATCAAGTTACAGAAGTACGGAGAAAGGGCAGGAGAGTGGGACTGGCAGAGTAGCTTTTTTGAGAGACCTGATGGGTCGAATGGCCTCCTTTTGTACTGTAAAATTCTATGATTCTATGATTGATCTACAGATATTATCTAATCAACCTGTGCAGAGATGTTAGTGCATATCTCTGGAGCAGGTGGGAATTGAACCCAGGCCTATATCAGCAACTTACTAATGGTCACTGAACACCCCCAACCCAACCCGAGGAATTACATTTTTGTTATGACATACTGTTCAACTCAAGCCAGTAAAGTCATCAATTTATAGATTAGAAGGCACATTTTTTGGTTATTTTAATAGCTAGTAAAAGGATTTAATTCATTAGCTCTTGTTTCCTATAGACGTTTAGAAATATCTTGTAAATTTATTCAAAATCACAATACATAAACAAAATTACCCTTTGTGCTTCGGCAGTTCAATGTTGGGGCTTGTTAAATATAAGTCAGATTTTAGATGGTGGTATGTGATTTCAGGCAAAATGAATGTCTTCATGTCATCAACTTGTCTCATGGGCCATCTTAACGGGCCAATTTTAACAGTGTGGGTGAACACGTTTGAACGGTAAAAATCAAGTCTTTGCAAGTCCCACCAACTACAATGGCTATATTTGGAAACTTCAAATTTGGTGGACTTCATCAGGATCCTCAAAGGGCCCCAATTTACATGTATTGGTATTCATACATTTGTTCACCAAGAGGAGAGAGTTGGGGAAAAAGAAAGGAAGATCTATGGTGTAAATGGGAGAAGAGATTACAACATCTGTATTAGAAATCCTGTGTAACATTGCTCTTCAGTGAGCTGACACCATCCATTGCTCTTTCTGCCCGGTGCCTCACCAGGTGCAAATTCTGCCTCTCTGCTCCCCTCTAAATTTAGTACAAGGTAAAGGTATCTAAGCTGGGTGTGAAATAGAGCAAAATCTTCTCCTTTAGCCCCCTTCTTTCATTCTTGCACATACAGCTCCCACACCACTGCCTGACCAGGTTGCAATTCTTGGGATCCTGGAAACAAATTTGCATGAGGGCAAAGAAGTGGGATGAGGGAAACAGGAAAGCAGGGAAATGCAAGAGATGTATTGACACATCATCATGTGAAATAAGACATGTTATTGCATAAGAGTGAAGTAGAATAAAAGAAATTTATTACGGGAATAGAGTGGCACAATAATCAAAAGTGCTTTTTAACTTGTAATGCTTCAAGTGAAAGTAGAGCAGCCATCAATAATTTCAGTTAAACTGGTTAAAGGTTTGGTTATTACAATCTATTACTGAAAGTTTCAGAGGAAAGATGTGACATTATTGACTAAAAATTACAAATAACAAGATTAAAACAAGAACAGGCAAGACAAAAGAGTACCTGTAAGCAGAAAGTTCCAATATATCTCCACTACATCAATGGGTTCAATTGCTTGAGTTCCTTGCTGCTGAAGTGAGGATGTTAAAACTTGAAGTCAGATCCAGCAGCTTTGAGAGCTTCTGTAGTAGAATAATTGTTGTTTTTGGTACAGGTAGCCTCAGCATACAGCAAAATTTAAGAGAGAAAAGCCTCCTGGTTTCTCCTTCTAACAGGCATTATACCTAGAGCTGCCCAGTTACATCTTACAGTAGATCATTAGCTTTTTCATGATGTCACATTCTCTCTAGATAGGGATTTCTTCCAGGTGGATTCAGATAGAATTTCCTTTTGTCTTCCTCTGTCAAAAAAAACCTATCGTTTTATATCATTCTTACTCAGCACCCTGAGATGATTATTGTAGCTTGGTGTCATTTTCAGAAAGAAAGGTAAATCATGTTCCAAATATGACACTGCATTCCAGAAACACTCATTCTCCAAACTGTTTCTCTGATCACTGCCTCATTTATATTTTCATAATGTGTGGTCAACAAAACATCATTATCCTCTAGATTGGAGTTTTTAAATGTCTGGGCATGGCTCCAGTGTAATCCACTTAAAAATAACAGTTATATCAAATCAGGTAACTTGTAAAAGCCAAGTTATTAACTTCTTAGGTCAAATTAGTCAGATTAACTTTTCACTAAATGATTTCCTTTAAAAGCGTTTTCTTTTTCATACAATTTTTTAGATCACAACGACAAAGCAACAAAAGAGCAAATTGTAATTCTTGACGGTTTCTGCTTTACCTAGGGCCACAGACTCATCCAAAACCACACCAATTGTTGTTAGTACTATTTCCACCATGGGGGTAAGGAAAATGCTGCCATCAGCCAACTCACTGTTGCTGACATTATGTGCCACTTTGTTCTGCAAGGGAGAGAAAGTACATCAGTGAGTGTAGTACAATATGTTTGGGTCTTGCCCCTGTCAGTGTGGAAAAACTGGCAGTTTGCAAGCTGCTACATGTGTGTGTGAGACTTGCAGCGGCAATAATTGTGTGCAGGAAAATTTGAAGCTGTGAACTTGAGGATTGAATTATTCTTGATAGAGATTATTTGCAGGTAATGAAGGAGGTTAACTGTGCAAAATGCTGGTTAGGCCATAACTACAGTAATGTGTGCAATTCTGGCCACCATATTTTAAAAAGGATATAATTGGACTAGACAGACTGCAGAGGAGATTCACAGGATCAAAAACAGAAATTGATGGCAAAATTAACTTATGAAATGCATGGTGAAGGCAGCAGTGTGCAATGTAAATGGTACTTTTCAAGAATGTGTCATGTGAAGAAGTGTTTGCTGAACTTGACCAGTCAGATGAGGGCATTTACATTAGGTGGGATTGAATGTAGATGTTGTGAGTTGCCCCAGTTAGCTGGAAAACAAATGGAATCACTGTGTCGTCTCTTCTTGGGCAGTCTTGCTGCCTCATGTGACTGTCAGGAATGTAATTAGACACCACTGGAAGACACTGGGATCAACAACCACAAGTATTGCAACTAACCTTTTCAAGAATTAAATCATGATGACTTCTACACTATCATTGATAAAGAAGCCATTAAAGCTTCATTACTCAGCAGAGGGAGGAATGGCCATGACCAGTAATGTGTCTACCTGAGTCCCAGGCTCCTCTTGGGCCTCAGGTTGCAAATGCGTGTTAGTGAAGTCGACAGGGGTAGAGGGGGTAACGATGGGTGGGGTTGCAATCAATGAAGGTGGGATAAAAACAAGTACAGTCCAGTGGCTCTTAGGAGGTGAACCTTTGCGTTGCCAGGCCCCTTGTCCTGACATAATGTCTTTGAAAGTGGGACTGCCCCTCCTCACCTATTGGCCCCAGAAGACCATTAAAAAAATCCCAAAAGACTTTCTTGTCAGGCTTCCTACATGATGAGACTATTGCCCTCTGCTGAATAAATCCTGTGGCTCTGGGTGAGGCTGTTAAGTGGCATTAATTGCAATCCATAAGACCTCCCTCCACAAATTTAATAATCAGATTAGAGGCAATAATGGAATGAGTCCCTCACCCAGTACACTCCCACTCTACTAAAAACCGTCCTACCACCAAACTCATTACATAGGAAAGCATCAAGTTCCACCCATTAAGTCTACACCACAGAAACAAGCCATTCAACTAATCTGATCTATTCTCAACCCAAGGCACCTTCAGATCTACTCTATCAATGTAATCTTCTGTTCCTTTCTCTACATATGCCTTTCTATGTGCTGTACCTGTTTTGTTTTTTTCAGCTGCTCCTTGTGGGAATGACGTCAACATTTTCACCATTCCTTAGGAGAGGAGGGTTATCTTGATCTTTGTTTTTGATTGATTAGTAACTATCTGATTTTGATGAGATCTCATCTCGCTACCCTACGTGTTGAATCAAGGTTGCCTAAAACTTTAAAATGGAACACAGCATTCATAACCCTGCCGCCAACTTTAATGGCCTAAAGGTGTTTCTTCTTTAATTTATAAAAAACATTAGCTTTTATTTATGGCCTTTGGTTTTCAACTCACCCACCAGTATCAAACATAGAACACATTAAAAAGTCATCTTTTGTGAAATGTAGAACACAACTTATTTTCCTCCCACTGCCCCTAGTGCCCTAAAGGTGTTTTTGTTTTAATCTGAAAAAAATAACTTTCCTACTTCCCTTTGCTGGTTCCTGTGGTGATGAGTATGTCCTTGCTACATCAATTAGAGCTGCTCCCAATGTTTATTGAAATAAGAACCTTGGCTCCCAGTGTAGTCGTCATGGTTTAGATGTCACAGCAGCTTACCAAAGCAGTCTGACAGGGTTATTTTAGTGAAAGAGTGCAAACAAGCATTAAGTGAATGCTTAAAAAAATGCATTTCTAAGAAAACTATTTGAAAGTCTATTTTGCAATAGGGCTATTTGCTGATTATCGTGATTTGAACTTGCTTGGAGTTGTTAATATAGAGACCTGCTAGTTTAGCACTCTGGTGCTCATCAGAGAATATATTTACTCTAGTAAATGTAGGGTCTACTCACCCACTTCCTCTGAAGGTGTGCAGTGTGCTGATTGCATACAATATCATGTTTTAGGAGTGAGTGTAAGAGCACACCAATTATCAGATGCCATAATGGACGCTTTAATGGAGGAGGTTCAGAGGAAGAAAGATGTGCTGTACCGATGGTTATGAAGCAGTTGACCTTGCCCTCCTGACCTTCTGTCCTTTACCAGATAGTGTGTTTCTATATGTCCTCTTCATCCTTTCCAGTCCTTATTTAGACCAAGGTGTCCCTTGCGACAAATTGGCTTTCTCTTGGTTGCTCACATGACATTATAATAAGTTAGAGTATTCACAGCTCTTAAAGTTGAGGTACTTTCTGAAAGGAATTTTGATTGAGCTTTGATGAAGTCTTATCAAAGTGCTTTGGAAAATATCCCAAAGTATTTCAACTTTCCTCACTAAATCTCTGCAGAACAATTAATGCTATGTTTGAGACTTATGTATTACTCAAAATTCTCAGCAGTACTTTTCTCCAATTGGGCTGATCATTGTTAAGAGAGGATGTAAGATTATGTCATGACTGCCAAAGTACTTGCAGCCTCGTTCATGAATGCAAGCATGTCAGTTGCCAATCGGCTTCTCTTGAATGATCCAGACAGCTGTTTACAGCACTAGCTTCAATTCCTTTACCAAGATATAATCTTGTTCCCAATGCAGGCCAGAGCCAGCACAGCATCAAAATCCGAGTTGAATTACTTCACCAACCCCTGGACTATTCCATCTCCCATTTCCTTGCTCACTCTATCATATCAATCACAGATAAGACCATCTGAAGTGATGCACTTGAGATCTGTGAACAAAGTTCAAACTAATGTAGTAAAAGGGACATGGATTTAAAACTGGCTGAATAACAAGAAACTTAAAACCAGCCAATAATTGTTTTTAGACTGGAAGAAGATTTTACAATATTTTATTATTAAATTCTGCAGAGATAAGCATTTGGTTTCCTACTTTTCCTAATGTGGATTAGGGACCTAGATCTTGGCGTACAGGGCACAAATTCAAATTTTTCAGATTATACAATATTTCGAAACATCATGAACAATGAAGAGAATAGTGCAGAATTTCAAAAGGAGGTAGGTAAGTTAGTGAAATGAGCTGACAAGTGGCAGATGAAAATTATGTAGTGAAGTGTAAAATGATTCATTTTGTAAGAAGAAGACAAGGAGACAAAACAAAATAACGGGAGGTGATGGCCGAGTGGTATTATCGTTGGGCTGTTACCCCAGAGACTCAGATAATGTTCTGGGGACCCAGGTTCAAATCCCGTCACAACAGATGGTGGAATTTGAATTTAATAAATATCTGGAATTAAAGAGTCTCGTGATGGCCATGAATCCATTATCAATTGTCAGGAAAAACCCATCTGGTTCACTAACGTCTCTTAAGGAAGGAAACTGCTGTCTTTACCTGATCTGGCCCCACCCCACAGCAATGTGGTTGACTCTAAACTGCCCTCTGGGCAATAAATGCTGCTGGCCAGTGATGCCCTCATCCTGTGACTGAATAAAGGAAAAATTCTGAAAGGGTTACTTGAGTAGATGGATATGCTGCATACTTTTAAAAGAATCATTGAAGGTGGCAGGGTAGATTGAAAAGGCAATTCAAGAAGCAAATGGCATCCTGGGCTTTATCAACATGGGCACAGAGTACAAAAGCAAGGAGGTAATGCTAAATTTGCTTAAACACCATTTGGCCTTAACTGGAGTGCTGTGTCTAGTTTTGGCCACCACTTTTTAGGAAGGAACTTAAGCCATTGAAGAAAGTACAGAATATTTTCACAAGAATGATTTCAGGATGAGGGACTTCAGTCAGATAGAAAGATTGGAGAAATTGTGAGTATTCTGCTTGCAGAAAGGAAGGCAGAGAGGAGATTGACAAAGGAGTACAAAATCATGAGGGATCTGGACAGAGAAGACATGGAGAAACTGTCCCATTGGTGGATGGATCAAGGATGAGAGGACACAAATTTAATGTATTTGGCAAAAGAAACAATGGGGATATGGGGCCATCTGATTCACACAAAAAGTGGTTAGGATCTGGAATGTACCTCCTGAGAATGTGATCGAGGCAGAGGCAATTGAGGATTTTGAGATGTTCTTTACTGATAAAGAAAACAAACCACTGCACATTACAGGGAAAAAGATGGGATGTGGCATGAGGTGAAATGTTCCTTTAGAAGGCCAGCACAAGCATGATGGGCTGAATAGCTTCCTCTTATGTTATAGCTATTCTATAATGCTATGATTTCCCATCCACATCTCCTTTTCACAGCCTAGCCACACTATTTTTATGTGTTATCTTTGCTGGGGCCACCCATGGCAGAAGATGACTTAAAATGGCTGCCTGTGAATTTTAGTTGACATAAAGATGGTGGAGAAGATTTTTTAGCTGAAACAATAGCTTGTGTAGTTTAGTATTTAAAAGACCATAAGTTAGTACAATTGTATCTTTTCAGATAGAAAACATTCAAGGTAACAAGATTAAGATAGCACACAAAGAATCTTACAATGAATACACAAAGAGTCCTGATGCAAACCACAGCTGCAGTTGTTTGTACAGAGACAGTTTGATAAAGAACACCATTGAGAGGTTTTGATAAGAAATGTCTGGTATTAACCAGCTCAAAGTTTATGGTTTATTAATGATTAAAATAAGAGTTTTATCCCACAATAATTAAGTCTCTTTAGGCAATTTTCATTACTTATTAAACATATCTGTATGGGTATTGTGAAATTATAAATGCAACCTACAAACTAACATAAAGAGATTTAGCTGAATTCTTGTGAGCAGTCAACCTTAGGCAGTTAAAAAAAGAGCCCACATCATTAGCAAGGCTGATGAAGTCACAACTTGTGTAAACAGATAACCTCTAAAAGAGCACTGAGAGACAGATAACGTGGTAGGGGGTCAGAAGTGTTTGTAAGTATGGTGAGTGTAATTTCAAGAAAATGAACAGTGACAGCTTCATAACTTAAACAGCCTAGATACTGATGGAGACAATTTGATCCAAAGATCAACAGGAGAATGACAGAGACAAATTATAAGTAAAGGGTGAGGATGAGCTCATCTCCCATTGAACTTTATAAAATTGAAAGAATTCAAATAGGTTTCTTTTAATTACTTGATAAAGCTGTGAAAGTGATTGAATTGTGTTCTAATCAATGGAATTTAAATAGATGCTATTTTATTTAGTAAAGAGAACTAGTACAAAAATTATTTAATGTAGAGACAGCAAGGTCCATCCAAGAATCAACTCTCTGTTTAAACCCCACTTCACTGCGTGAAAACAGAAAATGTTGTAATTGAAGCTACAAGACAGAGGGACTGTTTCTGTTTGATTTCCCATGGTCAAGTGAGAGAAAAGCTGCTCCCCAACTTATCAAAGAATTATAACATTCGGTGTAATTACATAACTTTATCTATAACTAACTTTACATTGGAACTGATATTGCAAATTTTATAACAATTGGTAGAAATTAACATCCATAAATATCTCCTGCAATAAGGTTAGTAGGGAATATAAATTGCACAACAGAATTTGAAAAGTCATTAGTGATAAGCAAGTGTCCAGTTTATTGGCAATTACTTCGATACAGCGGGCCTCTGTCTGTGATAAAAGTATAACAGTCAGTATTGGAGTGTAATTGAATAAGATGCATTGTCAAGGTCAAAGGACAGATGATAAAAGTGTCTAGTAAACAAAATGAGATCATGGAAGGACCTACGGGTGTCCATAGAGTTGTCCATCATTGATCCCGTGTTTATAGGATTGGATGCGTAGATTAGGGGGATGTGGCTAACACTGACATCAATGTTGTATATAATCAGTGTGACAAAGAATGTAAATATGCTCTATTTGGCTGAGAGAGGCAAAGTGTTTTGGAAATGGTTTCCAAGGATCTCTCCCACGCTGCATTGGTAAAGAACTCCAAATATAGGTCAATTTGTGCTGCTAAACAGTGGACTTAAGACTCTTCTTTGACATCTCTCCCCAACAGTTTCTAACCAAGGTCTGGCCTAATTCACTTTAAACTGCACTTTCAAAATTCCAAACGTTTACCATCTACCCCTCCACTCACCGTACCATTTCTACAGCTACCAATTTGTTAAATCACATCTTTTCCTTCAATTATGATGTTCTAGTTCCTAGCAATAATATTACATTCTAAACTCCTTGTGAGCTATTTCATTCACCACCAGACCTACGTTGATGAGAGAAAACACTATTACGTCCTTCTTTTGTATTATAAAGCCTTTCACTATTCTAGCATCATTATGAAATATAAAGAATACCCCAATGTCTTTTTCTAACCTGTAAACTACCCTCTTAAACTCCACTTCCCTGTCTCCTCAACTCTCAGCTCTAATAATGAGATCCAGGACTCATTAACATCTTTGTCACTAAGATTGAGGCCATTTCCTCCTGTTCATTTGGCCACCAGGTCTGACGACCCAATGGTTCCACCCTGCCCTGGTGCAGCAATTGCATTTTTTCTATTTCCTCTCCTACCTTTTCAATGCTTTCTCCAATCTTGGTTTGTCTATTAGTTTCACATCTGCTTCTATTCTTACTAATCTGTAGATAATTTGACATTTCCTCCTGGCCCTAAAGTTTGCAGATAGTGTAGCTCATTCCCCCTCTTACATGTAGATTCAGAGAAAGGGCGGCAACCTCTCTTCCTTAAAAGTTATGTTCACCCCTCTTGTCAAAAAAGTCCCTTTAACTCCACCGTTATTGGAAACGATTGACCATTTTCGGCCTCACTTTCCTCTCCAAGTCATTGAACACATTATCAACAGTTAAATGCATTCCCATATTTCCTACAACCCTATATTTGATCCTCCTTCAATATGGTCTCCTCCTTGCCACAGGAATTAAACAGCTTTATCAAAATCACAAACTGCATCCTATGTGATTGCAACAAAGATAAACTCTCTTTTGCTTGAAAAGATTGATCACAACATCTTTCCCTAACATCTTATTCAATTGGCTAAAATGGCCTAGTTCTATTCTTCCCCAGCTATTCCCCTGCACTGTTATCACTAGTAAGCCCCAAGGATCTATCTTTGAGCTTCTTTTGTCTATATTTTGTCTTTCAGTAAGCTTAAAGAAAAACACAGCACAAGTTTTCATGTGCACATTGATAAAGCAATTAACACCTGAAAGGATTAACTGGCATCACAAGGTAAACTTCAGCCATCAACAAACACAGTCTGGGAGTAGCTAATCAGTCTGCATAGAATTGTAAGCCCAGTTGTGTGCTTGTCACCAAGTCAATGTGTCAATGTTTCAGGAACAACAATGTCTACTTACTTTCAAATAGAACCTGATAACATATTTTGATATAAGCTAACTTACTGTTAAGTAGAACATGATAAACCTTGATTGTCAATAGGAATCAGCCCACCTCATGCTGAAGACTTTGTGTGGGTGTCCTTCCCCACTTGAGATCAGTAACTTATATTAGTAACAAGTAATAAGAATTGATGGCACTGAACCTGCCCAAAACAACCAGACAGATCAAGTGAACACCACTACAATATGTATTATGCTGATTGAGGATTTTGACATATATATCACTCAGCACTACCTTCTCCATGCAAATCCTTCAGTGATTTGCCTGAAAATATTGCACAAAACCCAAAACAAAAAAAAATCTTATATCCTCACTGAAATGTACACAAATTCCCCAGTACAAATCATTCTACCATTTAATAGAAACTTGCAACTTACAACCCACATGCTGGTCATTACTAGGGTTGATTGTGTGCCTGGATCTGGAGATGACCAGTCTGCAACCTTCTTCTCCTGACTGCAGTAGTCATGCTCTGGTGTTGCCCTCTTTTTATGATGATTCATGTCACAAATATGTCTCCAATTGTCATCCTGCTGAATCACCCAGTGTTTAACATCCTTTTATCTTTAGTTTCTTCCACACTCTGGCTCAGACAGGACTAGCTGGATAATATGTTATTTCCATAACAGAAAACAATATAATCACTATGCCATGGTGAGGGATACCTGACTCCAGGATTGATTGGTGTGTGATTGCTCATTCTGTACCTTTGTTTACAACAATATCCCTTCCAGCATCTTTATTACATTGGACAATGGCAGTTATCTTGTGTCATTGCTTGAGGTAATGTTACTTCTAGTCTTTTAATGAGTTGGAAATTTTAGCTGGTTCACACTTGTACAGGTTTACAATTTAATCCTTCACATCTGTATAGCTCACCTCTCTATATCGTGATGAGGTTTGCCTATTTATATTTTACAGTTCCAGGTCCATAGTTTGGTTTTTTAAATAGATCTTATGATTTTATTGTTTGGGGATGATTATGTCCTTCATCACCTATTTTAACCTTTGTAACATTGCTTGACTCAGCTCATCTGTGGCTGACATTCTGAATTGCCTTTGATAATTCTAGACTTGGCTGTTCCAATATAATTCAATTCCAACCCAATACCCCTGGCTGATCTTCCGATTTCTACCCTCCAACAAAAGTGTGATCACCAAAAAATATCATCATTTGTAGTCTATGATAACACAGTGTGGAGCTGGAGGTACACAGCAGGCCAGGTAGCATCAGAGGAACAGGAAAGCTGACGATTCGAGTTGGGACCCTTCTTCAAAAACCGAAACGTCAGCTTTCCTGTTCCTCTGATGCGGCTTTGTCTGCTCTGTACCTCCAGCTCCATACTGTGTTATCTCAGACTCCAGCATCGGCAGTTCTTACTGTCTCTCACCATTTGCAGTCTTACTTGAACCAAGACAAATTTGCCCATCACCTCCCTGCTTTTTTAACTATATTGATTGCAGGTCAAGTAATGCTTTAATTTTATAATTTTCTCATAATTACTTTTAATTCCCTTCATAGCATTCCCTCACTAACTTTACAGCCTGCTCCAACAACCCTTCAAGGTACCTGCACCAACCACACATTCTGGTCTCCTAAGAAATATAATTTTAATTGCTGCATATTGTTGGCCATTTCTTCAAATGTCTCCTGTAATTTTTGAAATTATCTCCCAAAATGCCTTTTCCTCTGTAACGAGCTTTCCTTTACCATGATCTTTAAAACATACTTCTATGATCAAGCTTCGGGCCAAATGCTCTGATATTGATATGTGGTTTGGTGACCCATTTTGCTTTGAAATGCTCCTGCAAATTTGATTGGTAGGTTTTAGTCTGTTGAAGACAATATATGAATACAGATTACTGTTGTGGGCATCTTTATGGGAAATTGTCCCTTGATACTTTGTTGAATACAAATCTTTTATGTAATAAATTAATTGGTAATATTCTATTTGGATAGTTTACCTAGTGAAATGTGGACCCTTCACCATACCCCAACTCTACTGAAATGCCCCTTAGAAGTCAATTCATTTTCAATGGTTTGTATGGTTTCTCTATTGCAGTGACAATGGGTTAACAGTGAAACTTTTTGGGGGATTTAAGCCCATGACTTGTGATTCTTTTTGAGGTCTCAGAATTGGAAATAAATGATTCTCGTATGTGAATCTAAAAGAAAAGACAGTTAACATTGTTTACGACAAGTAATTAGAAAGGCAAACAGAATGCTGACATTTGTTGCAAGGGGAATGCAGTATAGTTTTGATTTCCTTACTTAAGGTAGGATTTGCTTGCATTGAAAGCAGTGCGGAGAAAGTTTGCAGGAACTACTACCCTCTACCCTCACCTCATACTTCACAAGACACGAGAGCAGCCCAATCAAAGTCAATCCTATTGTGCTAAAATAATGACAGGGTAGCGAATCAAGAAGATACCAAAATTCCCTTCCTCCAGGTTGATGAACCATCAATCCCAGCTGCTGACAGTAAAAGGGTGGTGGGACATAAAGGTTGTTTATTTATTTTATTTAGCTTGTGAAAATCCTTGAACCCAAGTGATAGCCTCCTCATTTGCAGAGTTTAAGGTGAATGTCCAAACTTAGTCAGTAATGTCTTTCTCCATAATTGCAGAAGGAGTTTGTTCTGAAGTCCCAGACATGGAAGATGGCTGCCCAGAGGCTATGGCTTACCCTGAATCTGTTTAGCAATGACCTCTCTTGCTGAGGTATTTCAAAAACCTGTCATTCAACAGATGCGGGTTATCACAAGGAATGTATATAATGACTTTCCATCTCTCCCATTTCTTGATTGAAAAGATGTTGTGTAATAAACTTTACTCAGGAAGCTTTCTCCATGTGCAGCGCTGAGATGGAAGGCAGACAACAGGTAGTTTAAACATTGACAGAAGTGAAATGCAGCAGAGATGGTTTCAGCCAGCTTGCAGGTTTTTGTCAATCAGTCAATGTGTGGGTGGGCAAGTGACTTCTATGAGGATAGCAAGCCACAGGACGGATGCTAAGTGGAGGTTCCAGTTATGATGTGCTTTGCTGTATTTAATTGTATGTCAAGAACTTGTGTGTGTATATGTATGTGTTTGTGTGTGCACGTGCATGTGCGCATGCGTGAGTGTATGTGTGTGATACTGTGCTGATCTTAGCCAAGCTGTTGCACGCTATTCTTCTCCAAAGTGTGGTAGACATGTGCTAAAATGTAGACTGCCATGACAGCAGCACCCCATGGATATCCAGCAAATTTAATTACTTAGTTGTTTAAGGCTTTGCTCTTTGCATCTGTTTTACTCAGATTTTCTGGAGGACAAAGTCCTGTTAACAGTCAGTCTCAAGTCTGTTGAGTTGGGATCATTCTTCAGTCTTTGCTAATCTCTGTAGATACCCAATTCTTTATTTGGCACTGGCATTGTGGAGATGGAATACATTGGTATGGTTTTCAAGAGATTCAATGTGAGATGTCATGAAGTATATTGGTCCATCAAGTTTTTAATGTCTTTGGTGAGGCTGTGGTACAAAATGCAGATGGATGTAGATTTGGTGGCACAACAGCCCTTATTAGTATAGATAAACCTTCGAGATATGATTGTTGACAGGTGACTTGTATAGATATAGAATAAGGTTGGGGTCTAACACTGAACTTATGGTAAAGTCCTGGGGAGTGTTGCTGACAAAGAGACCTTGGAGTGCAGGTTCATTGAAAGTGGAGTCATAGGTAAATAGGATAGTGAAGAAGGCGTTTGGTATGCTTGCGTTTTTTTTGGTCAGTGCATTGAGTATAGTGGTTGGGAGGTCATCTTGCAGCTGTACAGGATGTTGGTTAGGCCATTGTTGCAATACCACATGCATTTCTGGCCTCCCTGCTACAGGAAGGATATTGTGAAACTTGAAAGGATTCAGGAAGGATTAACAAGGATATTGCCAGGATTGGAGAGTTTGATCTGTTGGGAGAGGCTGCATAGGCTGGGGTTATTTTCCCTGGAGCATCAGAGGCTGAGGGGTGACTCTTTTACCCAAGGTGTGGGAGTCCAAAACTAGACAGCACAGGTTTAAGGTGAGAGGGGAAAGATTTAAAAGAAACCTAAGGGTCAACTTTTTCATGCAGAGTATGGTGCATGTCGGGAATAAGTTAACAGAGGAAGTGGTGGAGGCTGGTACAATTACAACATTTGAAATGCATCTGGATGGGTATATTAATAGAAAGGGTGTAGAGGGTTATGGGCCAATTCTGTCAAATGGAACTAGATTAATTTAGGTTATCTGGTCGACATGTACGAGTTGGATTGAAGCATCATTTTCCATGCTGTATTTCTCTATGACTCTATGAACTCTGTTGTAGTCTGTTGACCAATATACTCCATGCAGTCCTGTCTTGTTCAAGATGGATTCTGAGACATCTGTTATGAAGGTGTGTTTCACCAACTGACCTGGTTTGGATTAGAAACACTCCAGACATTTTCAGGAAAGGCCGGGGAACTACACTGTAATGTAGACCACTATGAAGTCCAGTAGCACAATGTCTGGTTAGGTTCTTCTGGAAGCCCTAATTGATGAAGGTGGCGAGTTTGAATACTTGATCAAGATTGCTGTGATAAGAAATTTCATTTTGTTACATAAATCTAAATTGGTCAGAGGTAAGATTTATAGACATTGTTTTTACATGTGTCTTACGCATTTTCTTGCAACTGCTCACAGCATTTTAAGATTTTTAATTCTTTAGCCTTTGAGAAACTTTGCATTAACTTATATTAAGGTTATCACTAGTAAATCAAATTTGGAGTTATGAAATCCACATAATGGAAACCAGCTTGATCAGCAATAAGGTTGGTCTTTTCCTCCACAAATAACTTTGAAGGCAGAAGGCCTCATACTGACCATTTCATTCTCTTTTCTACCCACACATCTGGTCTGTAATTGCTTGTAGCTCAGTCATAGATGTTTTCACATCTTCAAGGCAATCTTGAACCTTTAATGATGCTGTTCAAGTGTAGCAGTGAGTGTTGGTTGTACTATTGTATTGCCAGCTGCCTCAGTGTAACTTGGATAGTGGCAGGAGAATGGTCTATGTTTTAAATTACTGATTTCCACGTTGGTGGCCAAACCACCCTGCAGAGAAATCCAGCCAATTTTCTCAAACTGATTGATACGCAGGAAACCTTTCTGACAGACACTCTATCCAGTCTCAGTTGTGCCAAACATGTGATTTTAGAAAACTTGGAGATAATTTTAATGCTTACTGCAGGTTGAAAAATGGGCAACAACAAAGTGGGGATTCATTCTGCACCCTGTCTTACTTTCTTTTCTATTAACTGCCATGGGAAAACAAAATAAGCAGTCAGTCAAACTGATGGCTAATTCAGCACTATCCATCCTTTTAACTTTTGATAAAAGTTAATTTTGTCCATGTTTCCTGGTGCATTGTGTGGATTTAATAACTCCAAATTTGATTTACTAGTGATAACCTTAATATAAGTTAATGTAAAGTTCCTCAAAGGCTAAAGAATTAAAAATCTTAAAATGTGATTAGCAGTTGCAAGAAAATGTGTATGAAACATGTAACAACAAAGTTCATAAATCTTACCTTTAACCAATTTAGTTTTATGTAATAAAATGAAATGTCTTAACACATTTTACGATTTGGCTTTGTCGCAGAAAGAACAGTGCTCTGCTAGGTTATTTGACCTTTGAGTAGAACTGTAATCATTTGGGCATTTAGTCTGAATTATGTTTCCCTTTTCTGCAGGTCTTAATGACATTTATGTGTAATATTTATGTCTGATGCTGTTACAGGTCTTGTGTTTTCCTTTTCTTGGTTTATTCAGTTACAGGACCTGCTGCCAAAGACCACAATTTATTGCTCACCCGTTATTGGTCTGGAGAACATAATTATGAGCTACCTGCTTGAGCTGCTGTAGCATAATGTGTAGGTACACCCATAATTATGTAAGGGAGGGGTTTTCAGGATATATACAGTGAAGGAAAGGAGATGTAGCTCCTATAAAAATGTGCAGTCTCTTCTAATTTGGGTGAATTTTAAAAATATGTATTAAAGTAATTATTTATAAGAGTTGGGAAAAGAGGACATGCCTCTACAGCCTTATAAACACAGTCTCCAGGTGCACTACCTTCCAATGCTGCTTAATGGATTTTTGCTAATCAAGCTAATAAGGATCAATGTTGGGTGATGGGGTTAAATTGTACAGATCATCCATTATCTCATTCAGTAGTGGAACATGCTCAAGGGGTGGAATGGCTTATTCCTTTTCTTATGTTCCTATGGAAAGAAGGCAAATTCAATGTTAACTAATTGAATGAATCTCAACTGTTACTGAAATAAGGACTGGAGTTTCTTCTAGGAACTGGCTGGGAATAGGGACTGTTGTCCAAATTTATGGCTAGGAGATAGTTGATCTGAACTAAGTTGAAATGCTGCCCACTCTGATCTATAACACAGGTATTAGGTGGAGCACTGGGTTCAGAGTTTTAGGAGTCTTGGGAAGTTCTGGACAATTGCTGTTGGAAGCAGTGATGTCTTCTATGTCTCATGTTACCATCTGTACAATGCAATGTGTATATAATTACTAAGACGTCAAAGTCCTTTTCCTGCTATCTAAGATAACTCCCTCTTCTGCTGAGGCTTATTCATGGTTCACTTTTCTCCACCAAACACTAGAACCAAAGAAATTATACAGCACAGAAGGGGGTCATTCAGTCCATCCAGTCTATATAGACCCAAAGGCACCTAGATGCCCTTTCTAATCCAATTTCCCTGCACGTGGTCCATAGCCCTGCAGCTTACAGCACCTAAGGTGCAGATCCAGGTATTTTTTCAAAGTATTTAGAGTCTCTGCCTCCACCATTAACTCAGGCTTTAAATTTCAGACACCCACCAATTTCTGCATAAAAAAGATTCTCCTTCTGTTCCCTCTAATATTTCAGCCGCTTCGCTTGAATCTATGACCTCTGGTTTTTGAACTCTCTGCCAAGGGAAACAGTTTCCTCCTGTCTACCCTACCTCTATCCCTCACAATTTTGTTTGCCTCAATCATGTCAGGATGACATGGTGGCTCAGTGGTTAGCACTGCTGCCTCACAGTGCCAGGGACCCAGGTTTGATTCCACCCTCAGGTGACCGTCTGTGTGAAGTTTGCACATTTTCCCCACGTCTGCGTGGGTTTCCTCCGGGTGCTCCAGTTTTCTCCCACAGTCCAAAGATGTGCAGGCTAGGTGGATTGGCCATGCTAAATTGTCCCTAGTGTTCAGGGATGTGTAGATTAGGTGGGTTATAGGGGATGGGTCTGGGTGGGATGCTGGAGTGTCAGTGTGGACTTGTTGGGCCAAAGGGCCTGTTTCTACATTGTAGGTATTTTATGATATTGCCTCTCAGCCTTCTCATTTCCAAGTGAAACATCTCTAATCTCTCCTTGGAGCTACAAATCTCCAGTCCCAGTCACATTTACTTATTCTTTGCACTCTATCCTGAGCACTTAAGTCATTCCTATAATGTGGTAGCCAGAACTGCACACTATACTCAAGTAGTGTCTTATATAGTTTCATCATTATATATTTAATTTTTATTCCATACCTCTGCCAATGAAGGAGATTACTCCATATGCCTTATTTACAACCTTAGTTACCTATGCTGCTTTCTTTAGAGACTGGTGCACTTGCATGCCAAGATCTCTAATTTCATCTACTCCTCTCAAAATATTCTCATCAATTGTGTATCTCCTTTTGTTGTTTAATCTCAATAAATGCATTACCTCACACTTATCAGAGTTGAACTCAATCTGCCACTTTCCTGCCCACTACACCAATCCATCTATCTCATTTTGGAGCTTCCAGCTAATCCTCTACACTATCCACTCCAAGGCCAATTTTTGCATCATCTGCAAATTTCCCAATTGTGCCCTTCACATTCAAGTCCAAATCGTTAATGTATAAAACAAACAGGTTCCAACGCTGAGCCCTGTGGAAAACCATTTAAAACAGTTTTGCATTTGCAATGACAGCCATCATCCATTCCGCTTTGTTTCCTGTTACCAAGGATCTAATTCAGCACATCACACTGTATCCCGTGGGCTTTTACTTTTTAACCAGTCTGCCATGTGGGACCCTGTCAAATGCCTTATTAAAATCTATGTACATAACATCCACTACTCTACCCTCATCAATTCTCCTTGTAACTTCCTTCAAAAATTCAATTACATTTGAGAGGCATAACCTCCCCTTAACAAAGCTATGCTGACTATCCGTGACTCATCGATGCCTTTCTCACTGACAACTTATCTGATCTCTCAGGATTAAGTCTAACAATTTGCCTACCAGCAAAGTAAGACCACTGGTCTATAATTGTTTGATATTTCCTTTGTACCCTTTCTAGAAATTGAACCACATTTGTATTCCTCCAGTCCTCTAACACCTCACCAGTGACTAGTGAAGATTGGAAAATAATCCTCAGAACAACTGTTATTTCCACCCTAATCCCTGCGACATCCTAGGGAGCAATCCATCTGATCCTGGTGACTTATTCACTTTCAAGGATTCCAACTCCTGTAATACTTCTTCTCTCATTATGTTTATTTTATACAATATTTCACACTGTTCCTCTTGGATTACAATATTCAAACCCTCCCTTTCCTTTGTGAATACAGAGACAAAAAAAAAATCAATTAAAATATCCTCTGCATATTGACGCAAGTTCCCTTCTTCATCTCTGATAGGTTTTTCTTTAGTTATGCTTTTAATCTTAAATACTAGTAAAATATCTTTGGGTTTACCTTTGTCTTGCTTGCTAATATGTTTTCATCCCCTCTCTCTGATCTCTTATTTCTTTTCTAACTTGATCCCTGTACTTTCTATGCTCCTCTAGGCTATCTGAAGTGTTCAGTTTTTTGTGACTATCATAAGCTTTCTTTCCGTTTAATCGTCCCCTGTGTTTTTCTAGGAAACCATGGGCATCTAGATTTGATAGTGCCATTCTTATTTTTAGAGCGGATACATCTGCTTTGTGCCCTAAGGATCTCACATTTTAGTGCCTCCCACTGGTTTACCAATAATTTATCCTTTAACAGTCATGTTCAGTACACTTCAGCCAAATCAAAATGCCCCTGGACTAGCGCTGGAAGAAGGATTGATGGCAACATTCAACCAGGGGCACACAGGACTTATTATAGCTTTTATATTAGAAAGGGCCGATAAAGGGCCAGGGACAAATTGCCCATCACCTTCCCACTGCCATGGCATTTCATCTGAGCAAAGAGAGTGGAAGACTGCACCCCACTCCATGACAAAACCACTATCCGTACTCCCCCAGCCATTCCCCATCCAGAGACCAATTGTGCCACTGGAATGGTCATTCAGGATTTCTTCCCTCCGCCATTTGCCTTTGTTGCCATCAGTGGACATTCCCTTTGTCGCATGGGCAAGCTGCTTGGCAGACTCCCTCTATGCTCTGGGCGGGACACCTCCCAATCAGAGGGAGTACCTGGCAACAACCATCACCCCATGTAAACATCTGCCCTTGACAAGCTCTCATAAAACAACTGAGAAAGCTGTGTCCCCATTACTGTATTTCTCAGCCACATGGCACTGATGGGGCAGAACAGTCATCAGCCCTCCAGCCCTTGGAGACATGCTCTCCTTTCTAAAGGGTTGGGAGCCCCAACAGCAATTCACTCACTGAACAACAGATCTAAAAGGCAATGAAGCAGGTCACTAACCAGCTGAGGCAGATTTACCTCATGTTTTCCATCCTGTTATATGGGTTTTCATGTCCTCACCTGTATTCAGGCCAGTCATATTTTCTTACATTACCAAGTTTCTTTTTTAACATGGATAAAAATAAGTGTCTTAAGAACATCATCTTTGAATGCCCCTCTGGTTTTTTCTTACCCCTGAATTCCTTTCTCTGCAATTTCCTGGAGATTAATCTTTAAAACTCGGAGACTGTGAGACAGTCTTGAAGGGGTGATATTACAAACCCAAAGATAAATCATGAACTGTTTCAGTGATATTTGAAATGTGCAGAAACATATTCTCCACTGCATTAATGTGGAATTTCATCACATCCTTTGGTAAAAAGTTGTCAATCTTTTTGGTGTGACTACATAACTAATTGAAAACTCATAGAATCCCTACAGTGTGGAAGCAGGCCCTTTGGCCCAACAAGTCCATACTGACCCTTGGAGCATCCCACCCAGACCCATCACCCTGTAACCCACACACCCCTGAACACTATGGGCAGTTTAGCATGGCCAATCCACCGAGTCTGCACATCTTTGGACTGTGGGAGGAAACCAGAGCACCCAGAGGAAACCCATGTAGACACAGGGAGAATATGCAAACTCTGCACAGAGGCTAGAATCGAACGCGGGTCCCTGATGCTGTGAAGCTGCAGTGCTAACCACTGAGCCACCATGCCGCCCCCAAATTACAAAGTAACATAAGATAATTAAATATGATTTCCTAATAAATAGTTTATTTTAATTTCATAAGCACAGGCATTTGTGGCAACTTTGCAAGTATGACCCATTGTTGCAAGTGAAATAATTTTCTAAGGTCACAATGCACTGACATGTTCCTGTGTCCTCAAAGCGGGTACATGCCATTATAGCTAAATTATTTTTGTGCTAATAAATGGGAACAATGATTTGTGGTTTGCATGCTTTGTGAATATTCTATGTAAAATATAGCAACCTGAACTGATTTAATTATGAACTAATTTTTAATCAATGTTAAATTGTGGTTTATTACATTAAAAGGAAATTTTACCATACATTTCAACAAACTTAATTAAAATAGTTTATTCATTAAAAATGGTTTGATCATTTCCCTTCATCAAGACTATTTTACCTTTCAATCTTTTCAAATTATTGTGTATTGCAAAATATTTGCATTTAAATAGCTGTGGAAGGCACATTTTATGAGATGTTAATTAAAGATTTCTTACTTTTCCTGAAAAAACCAGAATATGCGTATTTTTCATAAAATGGAATGCAGTTCTCAGGTTACAACAAAAGTAGATACAGGAAAATATATTTTTCAGGTAGGTCCAATGATAATGTCAAAAAGCAGAAGACAGCAGATGCTGGAAGTCTGAAATAAAAATAGAACATGTTGGAAATACTCAATAGGCCAAGTAGCTCAGAATAGACGAAGAAGCAGAATTAATGTTTCAGGTCAATATCGCTTCATCAAAAGTGGGAAAAGTTACAGATGTAATTGTTTTTGAGCAAGACAAGGATGAGACAAGGATAGATGAATGTTTATGATGGGGTTGATGACAAAAGGGATTGAATGACAGGAAGACTAATTCTTCAGGGTCGAAGACAATGGTGATGGGCCAAGACTTGATGATAATACGTCAATTGTATAACAAGCTGTTATAAATTATTAATGATTTAAATGATAACAATTTATCTGTTGATAAAAATCAATGCTAGGGCCACAATTTTGAATTTACATTCACTTTGGAATCAAAGACACAATGTCTCAATTTGCTGACTAACATAAATTGGGAGGCACTGTCACCAATGAGGGGACTACAACACTTTAAAGGAAGACAATATACTTACAGAATGACCATGCAGTTGATAAATTAATTTAAACTGTGTCATGATGATGTAACATATGAACTACCATTCTTTAAAATCTCATTGATAAACTTAAAAACCTTGGCCTATGATCTCATTGAATGACGGAGCAGACTCAATGAGATGGGTGGCCTACTTCTGCGCCTATGTCTTATGGGATTATGTCATATTACATGGAACTGTGATCTGTGTGAAGCATGTTCGACTGAAATTCTGCTTTGTCATGACTCTATATATAACGTAATAGTTAATGAATGTTCTTAAGTTTGCATTAGTGTGCTGTCCAGTTTCTGACTACCTAAAGCATCCAGATTTGAGTGATATTAATACAGGGTGTTTCACTCTCTTAGTTTCATGGGACAGATATGTGATGGTCAGGTTGTAGGTTGTAGCTTCTTGCATGCAGGCTCCAGAATAAAGGTGTATATCAGGACCCTGGCTCTTGGAGGCCTACTGTGCTTGTGTTACAGGCAGGATAACTGTACTGGTGTCATGGGGTAGAGGCAGAGCTGCAGGTTGAGGTCAAGAGCAGCACTGAGACCCATGATTTCTGTCCAAGCCCCTGCTGAAGTCCACTCGATGCTTTATTGCTCCGGATTTCCTGGTATTGAGATTTGACGGTCAGGTTGCTGCACTCAGTTTTCTCGTCCAGAGGCGTTTTTTTCAGATCCGTGTTGTTCATAGCGTTTTGCCATTTGTTTTGATAATGGTACCAGCCAGATTGTCTCACTTTGCTCATCAAATGAGCAGCAGACACTGTTGCCTGTCTGCTGCAGGAATGCTTTTCTAACATTCATCTCAATGCTGGAGGCTGATTCTGCTTTATTTTACATTGTTTTCTTGCTGCCTTTCCTCTACACCAACTGCCACTCTCCCAATCCTTCTTCCTTTCTCTCCTTCTTCTGTTGGCTTTATCTGCTTGGGATCTGCTACACTGCCCTTTTCTCACCACACCCCCCCATACCTTTTCAATATCGTTGTGGCCTCTTCACTGGGGCTTTTTGCTGGCAGAAGGACTCTTAGACTTCTTTGCTTCTTGTTTGTTACTTCTTCCTCACACCCCTTCTTGTTTCTTGTCATTTGTTCACACCTGAGGCTGGAGTTTGACCAGACCTTATAGAGATGGACTGTCTCAGTGTGTTAGTACCTGGCTGGCAGTCCTTTGGCTGGATTCAGTTCCTGAAAAGGATGATCACCCCTCAAGGTGACTCCTTGGTGACAGCTGAATGTTGTGCAAAATTCCTCACCCACTTGCTCCTCATCTCTTGTTACTGCTGTATTGTGCATTTGTATATATAAGCACACACACAGGCACAAGAATCTACTGCTGTGTTTGCAGTGAGTCAAAAAGGCTCTTTCTTCCAATGCAAACATGGAATATATTATTTAAGCTTTGATTTAAGGTGATTGGATTAGTCAATTTGTATTTTATTATATTGAGATAATAATGGAGATTTTGGAATAAATTACGTAAGTATGTGCGTGTGTGTTTGAATGGAAAAGTAAAAATCAATGTCTCTGCCCAGAGGTTGAAGAATATTTGCATAAGCATTTAAAGGTGGATATGCTTGCAAATCTCACTATCTATTTGTAGCTTGAACTTGTCAGTGCATGCAGTTAAGGATCCATTGATATTTGCCTCATTCTCTGAATATTCAATGTCTTGCGAGTTATAACAAAATTTGGTTTTTGCATATAATATACAATACAGTAACAGGCTCTTCAGCACAAATCTGATCAGAATTTATACTTGATTCAAGTCTTCTTCCAATCTCCCACATCACAATCAGCTAAACATTGCGTGAAAGCATCTGTGGTGTCTTAGGTTTATTCTGCATGAATGTCTGAGAGGTCAAATATTAATCCAACAAAAAATAGTAAGAAAACAACAGTCAAACTATTTCCTTCAGCAACAACAAATTGTGGCACAAATCTGCCGTTGGTCAGAAATTGCTGGAAAAACTCAACAGGTTTGGTAGCATCTGTGGAGGTAAAGTAGAATTAACTTTTCGGATCCAGTGAAGAACACTGTTCTGAAGAAGGGTCAATGGACCAAAAATGTTAATTCTGTTTCGTCTCCACAGATGCTGCCAGACCTGCTGAGTCTTTCCAGCAATTTCTGATATCGTTTCTGATTTCCAGCATCCACTGTTCCTGGGTTTTCTCCTTTGGTTATTTAAAAATGAAAAACAACTTCACTGATTCAGTTGTTAAATTCATGGAGAATGCTAAAAGAAACTTTTTGAACAGGTTTGTTTGGAATATCTCTATGGCATAGTGAGAACTCAATTTCTATGTTTATTTCGCAGTTTCACGTTTTAAAGTAACAGGTTTTTCCTGTCTTTTTGGATCCAGGCATCTGCATTTTTTTGGCACCAGTATCAAAGGTCGGTGCATTTCCATAAATCAAGTGATCACCCTAAATATTGCAGTTTTATCAAGATCAATCAACATATGATTAGATGGCTGTAATATCCATTTACAATGACAGTAAAATGTGTAAAAATGCATCTAAAATAGGGTAAAATTTGCTCAGTGGTAATGGATTCATTGTTGCAAAGCTGTCTTAAATTAGTTCTGTATGTGCCTGTTTAAAAGTAATCTCCATAATGACAAGTCTTCTTAATTGTCAGTAGATTATTGCATAGCTATTTGTGAATGAAAGGCGGTGGGTGAGAAATTAGGTTCATTAACACCTGTTTTATTTGTGTTACGTGTGTCCTTGGAACTTCAAAAAGTCAATTGCAAACAAGTATACATAAACACACTCAAGAGGAAAATTGTCCTGTGTTAACATTTCAGCTGGTTATTGCTACCATTTTACAAGTATTTGCTGCTTACTTCAATTGCTTTAAGTTGCAAAAGTCTATATGGAGTATTGTCCCATTTGCTTTAGGACACGTTTTTGACTTTATAGTTTCTGCAGGGAGTAATCAGATTTTCCTACTCATAGGCCTTCCTCTTGAAATAAGTTGCACGATAGATTGGATGAAGCAGGACAATCTTCTGGAAGAGGAAGAATGAGGGGGAGAGTGCTCTCAACTGGAGACATTTTCCAGCAATTTTATCGTCTGAAACTTAACGGGACTAATGTGTCAGGTCTCTTGGCTTCAGTAAAGATGTCGTCAATGAAACTTGCTACAACTAAAAAATGCACCACCTAAGCTGGCGTGTATCATATTAGCAGTAGTCATAAACGTGACCATGACATCTTGCTTTCTTCAAGTTACAACTGGGGATATTTGTAAATTCCTGAATCTTTCAGACACTGTTGCACAACTATACAATGACAGATTTAGATTTTACCCTCTCTCTTGCCAAAAAGAAGCAGGAGTAAACCGCAACTTTGTAAATATTATAGGCGTCCTCATGGTGGAAACATGTACATTGTTTCTATATGGAGTATACGAATATTGTGGTATATGAAATGTATTATGTCAATAAGGATTGCTGACGGCAAAACGGTGATAGGATCTGTATGGATTTCAGTAAGGTGTTCGACAATGTTCCTCATGGTAGACTGGTTAGCATGCTCTCCTTCAAGAGAAAAAGAAACACGCTGATGAGCTTTAGGCACTCTGTGTGGCCAATGTGGCTGTCATTGTCATTGTCCGCGAGATGTGAGACATGGATGTGAGGTTTGTAAGTGTGTTAAATTTGCATGAATAAAACGACACACAAAGTCTGTTAGTAGTTAAGTGGTGTGGTGACTTGTGTCACCTCTGAGGTCAGTGATGCAGCTGGTAAGAGATGGCATTTGAAGATGCATTCTTTGACCTTAATCACTTGTTTGAAGTCATTGAACTTGTTGCAGCATTGCATCTAGGTTCTTATGGATCCCCTCTTGACATTGACCTCCACAGCTATCCTTCTTTTGAGATGTGTCTACTAGTTCTGCGGGCCCCTCTGAAGACACAGGTCAAATCTCCTCTTTTCTATCTCCTTCAGTCAGAACAGCATCCAAAGACCTTGGAGCATGCTCCCCATATGATGCATTCCTCCTTGTTTCCAAGACCAGATTCACTTGTTGCATCTGTTCAGACCACAATGCAATTCCACTTTAAGAGGTGCTAGGAAATAGGTATTTTGGGCCTCTGGTTGGTGCATGCAACTGATGAGCAGCATTGTTAGTGTAATGAGTAGGCATGAAGTTGATGAAGCATTTCACAGTACAGGGGACATGCATTCTAATCACTGTGCCTGTGTTTATCGGCTGGTACAGGTGCAGGGGCGATATCCAATTCAGACCCCATTTTCAGGGCTCTTCATTCTGCTCTCTATTCATTGACTTTGCATCATTGTTTTAAATGCTTGCAATTTATCAAGATAGAGGAAAAAGTTTATGCTTCCTGGTCCCTTGCTTCTGTTTCAATGAATCATATGCATTAAAAGTGCAAATCAATACTTCACAAAAAAAATTACGAGTGCTGGCAAAGTCCCAGGTGGATAACCTACAATAAGGCAGCCAGCATCTTCAAATATAAAGGCTGACTATGTTAAATTTAGAAAGATTTTGAGGACTTGAGTGTATATTATTGCGATGCTCAATGCTAAATGTGAAAAAAGGAGAAATTCTGAATCCGTTGAATAATATTTAACAAAATAACCTAATTCTTAACATAATCAAGTAGTGTCCACATACAGCATTATTCTGTTCATGTCAGAATATTAATTGCAACACAAATAGAAACAGTGACATGCTCCTCAATGACAGTGCTGCATCATTTTCTCATGACAGATCTAGATGACAGTTGGGAGCTTAATTCTGTTCTGGTGAACTTGTACGATATGATATTAGTAACAAACACATTAACACACTTCCATAATAATGTACAGTTTTAATGGAGATACAAGCCCATTTGTTTTTAACAGGTTATTGCTTTTATTTAATGTAACAGAAAGCAAAACTCATAGTAAATCACTATCACACAACACAATTTTGATCCCCATCTTTTATACTCCCAGGATATTGATAGCATGAACTGAACTATGCAAGTGCACATTATAAAACTTTTCATTGTCTATACGATCTGGGCATGTTTATATTAGTTCCATTTTTTAATGAGTTTTCTAATGTTTGTGTTCCAGCTCATTAAACAGCAGCACCCTTGAACAATAAAATGTTCTGAAATTGAGTGTCTGTTCTGGGTCTTTTCAAAGCTTCACCCAGTCAAATCATCCTTCAGGTTTACCAATAAGCTAATTTAGAAAATATTCTGCTGAGTTGCCTTTTTAATAATGGAATCTGAACAGGGTGCTTTATTCATACATAGATTACACAGGATATACCTCAGCAAACAAGTTGGATGCCTAAAACACAAAACATTGACCAAACACACTCTGTAGTCATTTTTCCGAAGAAGGGTCTAGGCCCGAAACGTCAGCCTTCCTGGTCCTCTGATGCTGCTTGGCCTGCTGTGTTCATCCAGTTCTACACCTTGTTATCTCAGATTCTCCAGCATCTGCAGTTCCTGCTATCTCTGTAGTTATTTACCACCGTTTTGTTTGTGCATTCAGGCTCAAATGCTTCTTAATAAGGTATATATATTCACTGCAGCAAAATAAAACAGATAATATATAAAGCAATATTTGCAGATCAATGGGGGCAATTAATCAATGAGCCATTTATTTAATAAGGTAATACATTTGAAAGCATATTTCATTTAGAAGCATAGTTCTTCATAAGAGGTAAACATTCTCTAGCTCAATGAAAGTACTAACACTAGATAAAATATTTGTTAATAAGAAAACTAAACATAAATTACAACTGTCTATGTCTGATTGAATTACTTTTGTATATCTTAATATTATAATGCCCTAAATATTTTCAGATTTCTTTATTTGATCCTCAAAGTAATCAAAATTTTAAAGCCTTTATGAATTTAACAGAAGCACTTCTAACATTTTAAAGCTCATATGCAGATAAGTGGATTTTAATTATTAGTTTGAAGAGCATTGCCTCTGCAAAAGAATCTTAAATAACACAATCTTATATAGAATAAATTTCAACTAGGAACAATTCATCATATATTTAAAAAGGAATTAAATGATGTAGCAGTGGTTTACTGCAGGTTTCTCTCATTCTCACATGAGATAACTTCCAAGCCATTTCCAAATAAACATCACTAATTTTATTTGTGTTAAAATAACAAATTAATATTATTAGTAATGTCACCATATTTTTGACAGTGTGTTATGCCTCATTATCAGTAAGCTGATGTACCTTTAAGAGAAAAAAAAACCGAAAGGCTGTAGATGCTGGAAATCAGAAACATAAAACCAAAATTGCTGGAAAAGTTCAGAATACAGAGCATGTGCGGAGACAAAGCAGAATGGGTCTGAAGAAGAGTCACTGGACCTGAAATATTGACTTTACTTTCTTTCCACAGATGCTGCCAGACTTGCTGAGGTTTTTTTTTAGCAATTTCTACTTTTGTACCTTGAAGAGATATGCCCATTATACATCATCACACCATAGCTTGTGACCTGATGGTATAAAGTTTTCATGCACCATCTTACCTCTGATCACTTGAAACAAGGATATTAGTCCCACTGTTGTAAAATCATTACTTTATGCCTGAGGAATGAAATTCTTGGATTTAATAATTAGTTTTAATAATTGTACATTTGATTCTTCACATCATACTATCTTTGCTTTGTTTTTTATTTGTGGGAGACAGCATAGGTATTGCCACATCATGCAAAACATGTGTCAGAGGTCAACTCACACCAGATAGCAAGAACCATTGTTCCATCTTGTCCACCCTTTCATGTCTCCTGTTTGGCTGTTTCTCTTGATCTTAGAAGAAACTGGGAAGACCATATGGAAACCCTTAAGGAAAGACAATAATGTCTATCTTTTTAGCTTTATTTATTATTTTCTTAGCTTATACTTATACTATGTATATTTGTAATGTAGTCTAACTTTTTTCTTTATTTTCCCTATTTTTTTGGCCCTAAGATTTATGCATAGTTACTCTGTACCTAAGATGGTGTCGTGTGCTGGTGACATTTTACATTTTTCTCTGTCCTCCCGTTCTTTTGCAACTTGAATAGATAACTCTTATTCTACCTTCCAAGCGTCTTTTAAATGTTGTAACTGTATCTGCATCCACCACTTCCTCTGGCAGTTCAGTTCACATTAGAATCACCATCTATATGGAAGTTGCCCCTCAGGTACATTTTAGATCTTTCTGCTCTCACCTTAAAAATATAACTTATAGTTTTGAACTCCCCTATCCTGGGGAAAAGACTTTTGTTATTCACCTTATGTATGCCCCTTATGATTTTATAAACATCTATGAAGTCACCCCTCAAACTCGTATGCTTCACCCTATGTCCTACCCTATCGAAACTCACCTTATAACTCAAAATCTTCTGTCCAGGTAGTTTCCTTGGAAATCTTTTCCGAACCCTCTCCAATTTAATAACATCCTTCCGATAGCAGATGACCAGAACTATGCATAGTATTCTAAAGATGGCCTCACCAATATCCTATACAACCACAACATGATATCCCAACTCCATTACTCAGTGGTCTGAGCAATGAAGGCAAGTGCCAAATGCCTTCTTCACCACTCTGTGTACCTTTCAAAGAAGTGTGTACCTGAACCCCGAGGTCTCTCTATTTGACAACAATAATCAGGACCCTACCATTGGCTGTATAAATCCTACCCTTGTTCATCTTAACCAAAATGTAATACTTTGCATAATCCAAATTAAACTTCCATCTGCTACACCTCAGCCCATTGGCCTAATTGACCAAGATCGCTTTGTAATCTTAGATAACTTTTTTTCACTGTACACTATACCATCAATTTTGGTGTCATCTGCTAACTTACTCATCCAAATTGTTTATATAAATGACAAACAACGATGGATCCAGCACTGATTCCTGTGGAACACTGCTAGTCACAGGCCTCCAGTCCAAAAAACAGTCCTCTACTACCAACTTCTCCTACCCTCAAGCCAATCTTGTGTCCAATTGGCAAACTCTCTCATTTGTGTTGCAGGAGAGCCCATGACCAAATGGCATGATTTCAAAATAAAGAGTCGCAAATTTAAGACAGAGATGAGGAGGAACTGCCTCCCTCAGAGGATAACAAATCTGTGGAATTCTTTACTAGAGAAGGCTGCCGAGGCTGTGTCATCAAGTAACATAAGGCTGAGATTGACAGATTTTTAATTGGAAAGGGAATCAAGGGTCATAGGGAAAAATCAACAAAGTGGAGTTGAGAACTATCAGATCAGCCATGGTTACATTGAATGGTGGAGCAGACTCAATGGACTGAATGGCTTACTTCTGTTAAATAATTTTACTGAAATGCTATTAAAATTACTTATTCTCTATTGGCAACTTAATTGTTAACTATAATTCTACATCCTAAAATCCAGAAATGGATACTTGCCTAGATCAAAATTATCCGCATCCTTCAACATCCTAACTGTGCTCTTCATTTTTGTTTGCTAGTGCAACTCAGGTGATGTAAACTAATAAAGTAGGGGGCTGGGAACCAAATCAACAGGTTAGAAAGTGAGCAGAAGATGAGTTTAACAGGATAAACAGGCAGGGAGAGGGAAGGAATCATAAAAGACCAATATGTGAGTTGAAAGTTGGATTAAATGATAGAGACTAGGCTCAGTGTTATCAGGGATTAAGAAATAAAGGTGGAAAGTGTGGAAAGCTGGGTACACAAAAAATTAAAAAGAAAAACAAACTGGTAGAACTTATATAAAAGCCTTCTACCTAAATGCACAACATATTCGGAATAAAGTTGATGAGCTTACAGCATAAATAAAGACAAATGGCTATGATCTCGTGGGGATGACTGACACGTGGTGACAGGAAAATTAGGAGTGGGAGTTAAATGTCCAAGGATACTCAATATTCTGAAAGGATAGACAAGAAGGAGCAGGAGGTTGTGTTCCATTATTGATTAAGAATTACGTCATGTCTCTATTAAGAAATGATACTAGGACTAGGGACCAAAATGTTGAATCAGCCTGGGTGGAAATAAAAAGCAAGGGAATAAATCTTTTGGTAGGAGTGATTTACAAGTTCCCAAACAGTAATGCTGAAATAAAGCATGTTATAAATGAGAAAATAATATGGACTTGTTAGAAGGGCACAATGATAGTTACGGATGACTTGAACATGCATATTGATTGGATTAATCAAATTGGCAAACCTCAAAGAAAGGTTCATAGAGTGTATGAGGGTTTGCTTCTTAGAGCAACATGTCATGGAGCCAACCAGAGAACTACCTCCTTTTGATTTAGTATTATGTAATGAGGAAGGATTGATAAGTGGTAACAGTGTGGAACTGGAGGAACACAGCAGGCCAGGCAGCACCAGAGGAGCAGGAAAGCTGACGTTTCGGGTTGGGACCCTTCTTCATTGCTGAAGAAGTGTCCCGAGCTGAAATGTCAGCTTTCCTGCTCCTCTAATGCTGCCTGGCCTGCTGTGTTCCTCCAGTTCCACACTGTGTTACCACTGACTCCAGCATCTGCAGTTCTTACTATCTCAGGATTGATAAGTGGTCTTGTAGGTAAGAATCCTCTCGGAAGGAGTGACCACAGCATGCTAGAGTTTCAAATTCATATTGAAAGAGTGAAGGCAGAGTTACAGACAAGACTTTTAGTGTTGAGCAAAGATAATTATACAGGCTTGAGGAAGGAGTTGGCCCAAGTGGACTGAGTATAAATATTAAAGGGAAGGACAGTTGAAGAGCAGTGGCACATGCTTAGGGAGATACTCAATGCTTCTCAATTAAAGTATATTCCTGGAGGAAAATGAATTGCAAAAAGGTGAAAAAATCATCCATGGCTTGACAAGTCAAGGACAACATAAAAGAAAAATCTAAGGCATATCATTTTCCAAAAGTTAATGACACTCTGGAGGATTGTGAGAACTTTAAACTCAACAAAAGGTTACTAAAAATGAAATCAAAAGAGCTCAGATGAACAACGAAAGGAAACTAGCAGAAAACATAAGTACTGGGACCAAAAGCTTCTGTAAGGATATAAAAAGGAAGAGAATAGAGAAAGTAAATGTTGGCCCTTTAGACGATTAGAAAATGGCAAGGCAAAACGAGAAACTCAGAAATGGCAGAGGCACTAAACCAATATTTCACACTGGAAGACAATAACTTCTTCCCTAAAACTGCTGTTACTGTAGAGGAACTTGGTGAAATCACCATAACTAGAGGGAAGATATTAAGTAAACTGATGTGATTAAAGGTAGATAAGTCTCTGGGACCTCATGGCCTGCACCCTGGGTATTAAAGGAGGTGGCAGCGAAGATAGCAGATGTATTAGTTAAGGTGGGAAACTATAGACCAGTTAGTTTGAGTTCTGTAGTGGGGATGTTGTTGGAGTCAATCATAAAGGAGGAGATAACTGAACACTTGGAAAAACAAAGCTCATTTCATCAGTATCAGCATGGTTTCATGAAGGACAAGTTGAGCTTGACAAACTTGCTTGAGTTCTTTGAGGATATAACCAGCAGGATAGATAAAACAGATCTGGTGGATGTGCTGTAGCTAGATCCAGGAGGTTAGATCCCAGGGGTTTAAGGGTAGAGTATTGGTTTAAATAGAGAATTGGCTTATAGGAAGCAGAGGGTCAGGATAAGTAGGTCCTTCACTGGATGGTGAACTCTAACAAGTCAGGTCCCACAGGGTTCAGTTCTTGGACCTCAACTATAAATAATCTGCAAGCAGGGACAAGTTAAACTTAGCAAAATCCATGGATCATACTAAAATAGGTGGAAAAGCAGGCAGTGATGGGGAGATAAATAGCCCCAAGGTGGATATGGATGAGCTAGGAGAATGGGCCAGAATCTGACTGATAGATTTAATGTGGATAAATGTGAGGCTATCCGTTTTGGCCGTAAAAGTAAAAGGGCAAATTATTATTTAAATGGGAAGCAGATTCAAGGTGTGTCAGGGCAAAGAGACCTGGGAGTATTCGTGCATGAATCACCGAAAGTGGGTAAGCAGCTGTAGTATATAATAAGAAAGGCAAATGGAACCCTGGCATTTATTGCAAAAGGCTGGATCATGGAAGTAAAAAAGTGTTGTTACAATTATATAAGAGACCATACCTGGAGTACTGTATCCAGTTTTAGTCTCCTTACTTGAGAAAGGATGTAGTGGCACTGGAAGCAATTCAGAGGAGGTTGACCAGTAAATTCCTGAGCTGAAAGTGCTGTCGTACTAGGAGCAGTTGAATAGCTTAGGTTTGTACTCACTGGACTTCAGAGCAATGTGGTTGGGATCTGATTGATATATATAAAATGCCTTTGGGCATTGATAAGGTGGATGTTGAATAAATGTTCCTATTTGCACAAGTCTTGAACAAGAGGTCATAGATCTAGAGTGAGAGGAGTTAGGTTCAAAACTGAGATAAAGAGAAAATACTTCTCTCAGAGGGTTGTGAATCTTTGGAACTCACTGGCCCAGAGTGCATTGAAGGAAGAATTAACCAACAGATTCAACAATGAAATAGATATGTTTCTGATGAAAAGTGGGATAAAGAGAAATGGGGAACAGGCAGGAAAGTAGAACTGAGATCAGGATAATGTCAGCCGTGATCGTGTTAAATGGCAGAGTGGGCTTGAAGGCCTGAATAGCCTGCTGCCGCTCCTAATTTCTATGTTCCTGTGTTCATATTTGGAATATAGTGTATAGCAATGGTCACACTGTCAGAAGGATGTGGAGGCTTTGGAGACGATACAGAATAGTTTACCAGGATATTGTCTGGTTTGGAGGTATAACTATGTGGATAAATTGGACTAACCTGGTTTGTTTTCACTTGAACGACAAAAGATGAGGGGCAACAGGATATAGAAGTTTACAAAATTATGACAGGCATGGATAGAATGGATAGTCAAAGTCTTTCTTCCAGGGTAGAAATGTCAATCACTAGGGGACATAGGTTTAAGGTAAAAGGGGGTAAGTTTAAAGGGGATGTGAGAGGCAGGGTTTTTTTATGCACAAGAGGGTGGTAGGTGTTTGGAATGCACTGCTGGAGGAAGTGGTAGGGATGGATACAAAACCATTGTTTAAGAGCATATTAGATAGGTTTATGAATAGGCAGGGAATAGAAGAATATGAACTGCATATAGACAAAAGATTTTTAGTTTAGAACGTCATCGTGTATCAGAGCAGTCTTGGTGTGGCAAGGGACCTGTTCTTGTGCTGTACTGTTCTTTGGACCAGGCTGCATCTCCAAGTCCTTAGTTCAGAACTAACATATGTAGAAAATATTGGTATTTATGATGTTGACATTAGGGAGGAGAAATTGGAACAGATTTTGATGGCGCCCAGAGCAAAAGGCAAACTTTGTGCTAATGGTAGTAAAGGAGAATTAGGAGTGTAAGATGGATGTAAATTGTCATTGTGAAATGAGAAAATGTGTCTGCTCTGCTGCAGGCAAAGACAACAACACAGCCATGTGTGTTTGGTGGAGGGGAAAAGGATGCAGGGAAGGTATAAAGAAAATAAGGCATTGTTTCTCTAGCTAGCATGCAGCTGCAATGCAAGATGGAGGAACAGCACCTCATTGTCCACTACGGCACTTTACAGTATCAAGATCACAATATTGATGTATCACAACTTTAGAACATGAGCATTGTCTTCCATTTTTTCTATATTACCCTCACCCTACCAGAGCCACACCTTCCTTGTGTCCGTTTGGCTTTGCTCTCGGCAGAGCAGACTTATTTTCTTCCACAGCTGATATTTACACCTATTTTACTCTCTATCACACCTTTACCACCATTAGCACTACCTTTGCCTTTTGCTGGGCACCGCCACCTTCAGTTCCACTTGCTGTCCCTTCCACTAAAACACACCATTTGCTAAGTCATTGCAGCTCTCAAGAAGAATCACATCAGACCCTATTCATTCTGTTTCACTCTCCACAGTTGCTGCCAGACCTGCGGAGTTTCTCCAACACTTTCTGTTTTTATTATTTTTTCAAATTTCCAGCGTCCACAAAAGTTTGCTTCTTTTTGATTTCCAGACTAATAGTACTTCTTTGGGTACACAATGGCCTTGAAAACTTGTGGTGAAAAACCTCTCAAAAACTTGGCACAAAAAAAAACATTTAATCCAGCAGTCCAATGTTAGTCTCATGATGTTCAGATACAGCTTCAACATCGCATCTTTTAATGTACAATTCATACCCTCAGCCATGCATCCAAACATTGACATTCTTCATCATCAGTGAGCTGCAAATTTTACCATCTTATCCACCAAATCATGTAGATTTTGTTTCTCATGCCTCAAAAACTTTTCATTGTTAACTGGCTTTGCATTTATCTACATCATCCTTTTCCGATAGCCTAGTTTTCCCAGTCACTTTGAAATCAGTTTTAAAAGGTTATATTAAGCATTAAGAAGGCTTTGGAAAGCTAAGAAATTCTCAATGTTCCTTTGGGAATGGATCCTGCTGTCCTTACTCAGTCTTACCCATACGTGACTTCAGTACTGCAGCAGCTGGCTCAAAGCCAGTCTGTTTTCTCAAACTCATTCCAATTGGAGTTGGGCAAAATCTGTGTATTTTGCATACCTATTAAAGAACACATTGGTCATCATTTTTCTCTCTGAATTGTTTTATTTTCTAATGAATGTAATGGTATCCTTTACACAGTATTTTTCCATGACAGTTCCCATAACAATTCTCCTGACACCTCTCCTTACTACTTTCCTGATAATTTTCTTGACAGTTCCCCAACCAGCTCAAATTAGCATGACTGTGCCAGTGGGTTTATTTAGTTTCTGTACATTCATGGTGACCTATAAAAATTTCAAAGGACACCTAACTACTCCCAAAATGGCATTCTATCTCTCCTAAAGGTATCCAGGGACCATGTCCGAAAGAGCACCTTAGCTCTCGTAAGAAGTCCAATAGATTAGACATTTTCTACATTACCTAAAGAGTACAAATCACATGTGGCTATCCCACCAGTGAAAATCAGTTCTGACTGAAAGCAGCTGAAGTTTAACATGGGCCAATGCATCTACAGACCACGTAGTGCAAATTACATTCTTCCACAGACCCCTTAAACCCAAACCCTCTCTGCAAAATGGTTGGTCCCATCTTTGGGGACAGGATTTCACTTTTTTTTTTATTTGCACATGTGACTTGGGTGCCGCTGGATAGCCAACATTTCTTGTCTGTCCTAAGTTGCCCTTGAAAAGCTGGAAGCGAGTTGTTTTCTTGAACCACTGAAGTCATGTTCCGTTAGTTGATCCACAATGCCATTAGGGAGACAGTTGAAACATTTTAACCCAGCAACAGTGAAGGAACAGCCATATATTTCCAAGTCAGGATGGGGAATAACTTGGAGGGGATCTTGCAAATGGTGGTATTCCTATGTATCTGTTTCCCTTGTCCTTCCAGATGAAAGTTGTCATGGGTTTGGAGTGTGCTGTCTAAGGATATTTGGTGAATTTCTGCAATACATCTTGCAAATAGTGCACTCTGCTACTACTGAGCCTCAATAATGGAGGGAGTGGATGCTTGTGGATGTGGTGCCAATCAAGCAGGCTGCTTTGTCCTGGATGGTATCAAGATCCTTGAGTGTTTTTGGAGCTGCATTCATCCAGGTAAATGCGAAGTCACATTCCTGACTGGTGCTTTATAGATGCATGTTAGACAGGCTTTGGGAGTCAGGCAGTCAGTAACTTGCTGCAGTATTCCTAGCCTCTGCCCTGTCCTTGTCACCAATGTATTGTTACGGTGAGTCCAGTTGAGTTTCTGTTCAATGATAACCCAAGATGTTGATAGTGGGAGATTCAGCAATGGTAACACCATTGATGGTCAAGGGATGGTGGTTAGATTGTCTTTTATGTGTGATAGTCATAGCCTGACATTTGTGTCGCGCAAATGTAACTTGACACTTGTCAGCCAAAACCTGAATATGGTCCAGATCTAGTTGCATTTGAGCATGGACTGCTTCAGTAACAGAGGAATCGCAAATGATATTTAGATTGTGCAATCATCAGTGAACATTCCCACTTCTGACCTTTGGATAAAGCAAGGTCATTGATGAAGTAGCTGAAAATGGTTGGGCCTAGGACACTACCTTGAGGAAATCCTGCAGAGTGGTCCTGAAGCTGGGGTGACTAATCTCCAACAAACGCACCATCTTCCTTTGAACCAGTGGAGAATTTTTCCTTGATTTCCATTGGATCCAGTTTTACTCGAGTTTGTTCTGGCTGAAGGTTGTTACAAATGCTTTAGCCTTGTCTTTAGCATTGAAGTGTTGCGCTCTTCCATCATTGTGGATGGAGATATTTGTGGAGCCTACTCCCCTAATGAGTTGTTTAATTCACCAATCATGACTGCACATAGCAGGACTGCAGAGCTTCGATCTATGGAATCACTTAGCTCTTTCTTTCATTTGGTGGCTTTGCAGTTTAACATGCGAGTAGATCTGTTTGCTAGCTTCAGCAAATTGACACCCAATTTGTAGGTATGTCTTCTGCTGCTCCTGGCATGCCCTGCTGCACTATACATTGAACCAGGTTTGATCCCCTGGCTTGAAAGTAATGGTTGAGTGGGGAATATGTTGGATCATGAGGTTGCAGATTGTGTTGACATACAATTCTACAACTGTTGATAGCCCATAGTGCCTCAGGGATTCCCAGTCCTGAGTTGCTAGATCTATTCAAAGTCTGTTCCATTTAGCACATTGATACATCTCAGAACAGGATGGAGGGTATTTTCATTGTGAAGGTAGATCTTCATCTCCAGAAGGACTGCACAGTGGTCAATCTTACTGATACTGTCATAAGCAGATGCATCTGCAGCCAGCAGATTTGTAAGGATGATGTCAAGTATGTTTTTCCCATTTGTCGGTTCCTTCACTGCATGCAATTCATCTGCTCCAGTAGCTACATCCTTTACGAATCGACTAGCTCAATTACTGCTGCTGAGCCTCTCTTGTGGTGAACTTTGAAATACCTTACTCAGAGTACATTTTGCACCCTTGCCATCCTCAGTGCTCCGTCCAACTATTGTTTAATATGGAGGAGTACCGATTCATTGGTCATGGGAACATGGTACGTGGTGATCAGCAGGAGGTTTCCTTTCCTATATTTAAGTTGAAGTAATGGGTCTTCATGGGATCCAGAGTAAATGTTGATGAATGTCAAAGCAACTCTGTCCTGACTATATACCATTGTGCCACCACCTCTGCTGGGTCTGTTCTGTCAATGGGGCAGGACATATCCAGGGATGGTGATACTGGTGCCTGGGAAAATGTCTGAAAAGTATGATTCCATTAGTATGACTATGTCAAGCTATTGCTTGACTAATCTGTGGGACAGCTCTTGCAATTTTCGCAATAACCCCCAGATGTTATTAAGGAGCATCTACAGGGCTGTTTCTGCCATTGTTATTTCTGGCGCCTGGGTTGATGGCAGGTGATCTGTCCACTTTCACTCTGGATTCATTGCTCCAGTGCCATGAATATTATAAGATGGAGACCCTCTGTAGCTGAGCAAAAATTTAGGTCCAATGTTAATGAAATAGTTAACACTTAAAGATGGAGATGTATTTGAGAAGCTAAGGGGTTTCGAACTGAGAGGATAGAAGATATTGTCCATGCCAACATAGCATACAGAGGGACAGAATTTGTTGCCCTTCAAATGACTAAGTTGCCAGCAGTATTTATATTTATATGTATCATCCAAGGGAAATATCATTTATTTTCCTGAAGTGACTAATTTTAGAAAAGAAAATAGATTCAGACAAATTAGTGTAAGTATATGGCAAAGAAACCCAATTTACGTCCATGCTGTGTTTTCACTAAAAGTAAGAAATGTAGGGAAATATGCTCCAGTTGTGCTCAATGCCAGAAAATAATAATTGTATGTCACAGTTTGAACTTTTGTTCTTGGACCAAGTTAAATACCATTACTAATAGTAAATTAATATTTTCAGCAATTATGGTTTCTAGAAATTCATATTGATGCACTTTATAAAATGTACAACTTCAAAAATATGAGCTTGAGCCACTTTGTTGCAAATGAAGCATGATAGCAAAATATAGTCAATACTTTTTAGGATGACAGTGATTAATAGAACAATTTTTGAAGATTGCATTTTATCTGATTCATTCAGTGAAGTGGAAAAAAGGGTGTTAAATGGATAAGATCATATATTGGTTCAAGTCATTATTTAATCCTGTGTTAACAATGTAATCTGAAGCAACTGTTCAATAAGTCCTCGCAATGCGCATACCGGTAGTAAATACTGAATTCAGTTCTGGATCTCATAATTTATTAGTGCTATTAAGAAATGAATGATTTCAAAGCAGTATTTTTGCTTTAAACTAGAAATAAAAAAAGGTATTAAGCAGCAGGAACTGAAATTTCAATATATACAAGCTATGAGTTTTTAATTTTGGGAAACTACATGTGAGTGTCAGGTTATTATTGAAATAAATGTGAACCTTTGCTCAATAGCCAAAACTAGACTAACAATTGTATTTAAAATTTTATTGGTGTAGTTCATGCCTGATGATTGACATTACAATATTGTACACTGTCAGGATAACTTACTTTGGACTACACATTTCATACAGTCAGTAACAAATAAAATGAGCAGTTATACACTTGCAATGAAAAGCTTTTGGTGGATACTGTAGTCATGGAATTGAATGTTTTGCTTAAGCTTCTATTCTTACTGGCAGTTCTGGAATGTGGTTGAGAAACTCAGCTACATGGCAATGCTTTATGGGAATATTTCTGCTTTGCACAGAAGAGCGTGGAGAGTGTGATAGCCTCAGTATCAAGACATCAATGGTGTCTGATATGCCAGTACAAATGCTTCAATTGGTGTATTGAAGGATTTCTTTGCAGAGAACGACCAAAATGCAGATGAGACATTTCGGCCTCTATCACTACTAACCACTAGTTTCTTAAAGGCTGCTTTGGACATTAATAAGGTGGGCATTGATGCAGTGGTTTCTCAATGGAGAGTAGCATTGGATCTATTTATGGTTTTGCTCACCAAAGCCTGTCCAACTCAATTTTGACATCATCATTCAACCTAGTTGCAACAATTTTGTTGGGGAACAGAGTTGTAGATTTCTCCTTCCCTTTGTGTGAAGAAATGCTTCCTTATATCACTCACAAATGTTCTCACCCTCATTTTAAGGTCAGCCTCATAACTTCTGGTTTTCACTATCATGGAAAGATTTTCTCGGTCAACTCTATCAATTCATTTAATTATTTTAAATACAAACTAGGTCATTCCTGATTGGTGCCTTCTTGTAAGTCAGATGGATCATCCAAAATGTTGACTCAGTTTTCTCTCCATAAATGCTGCCAGATCTGCTGAGTTGCCTCAGAATTTTTATTTTTGTATCCATGTTGCTTGCTGCTTCCCAAAATAACTCCAATAAATTTGTCAAGCATGATTTCCCTTTCTCAAAACTGTGTCATCTGCTTAATTGTATTGAGATGATCTAAGTGCCTATCTATAACCTGCTTAATGATATATTCCTGCAATTTACATATGACTGATGTTAAGCTAAAAAGCCTATCACTTTCTAATTTCTGTCTCCCTCCTTTCTTCAACAGAAAAGTTACATGTGCTATTTTTGCAATCTGATGGGATCCCTCAAGAACCTAGAGAACTTTGGAATATTAAAACCAATATATATCTCAGAAGACATTTATTTTTAAACTCAAGGATAAAGTCCACTAGAGGCTGGAACTTTTGTTAACTTTTAGTTTCAATTACTCCCCCAGTGCCAATTCCATGATGATCGTAATTGTTTCAATGTTCTCCCTCCCATTCAACTCAAAATTCACAATTATTTCTGGCATGTTATTTGTATCGCCCACAGTGAGGACAGATGCAAAGTAAAGTTAAATGGTCACTGAATCTGGAACATTATTTCTGATTTCTCTCCACAGATGTTGCCAAACCTGAGCCTTTCCAGCAACTTGTGTTTTTATTTCTGATTTCCAGCCTCTGCAGTTTTTTTGGTGTTTATTCATTGTTTCTATTCTTTGTTCCTCAAGTTCACTCTTTCAGAAACTAACATTCACTTTACTTACTCTTTTCTTTTTTTTAAATATGTTTAGACATGTTTATATTCATTTACATAATCATTTTAGCTTTCCAGCTGACTTTTTCTTGGATGCAACTTTCTCCCTCCTTATTATTCATTTAGTCCTTCTTCACTTTTCTAAAATATGGTGACCTGTCACCATTCTTCAGGGAATATGCACTTTTTCTTTCATTTTGATGCTATCTTTACCTTCCTTAGATAGATTCAATTGTGCATCTTTCCCCTAGTGTCTTTCTTTCTTGCTGAATACACTTTTCAGAGGTTTAAAAAATAGGTTTTTAAATGCCTGCCACTGCAGCTCCGCTGATCTATCCTTAACCTATTTTCTCAGTTCACGTTTTCCAATCCAGACATTATTACATTTGGTGTTTTGTTATATAGCATAGCTCTTAACAGCTAATACTCACTGAGCAAAACCTCTTTCTTAGTCCTACCTATGTCGCTGGTACCTTCATGGATCATAACCTTACTATTTCTCACTTTCTGTAGGTTCCTATCCAGCCCATAGCAGATGTCATGAACCCTGGCATTGAGCCGGCAACATAGCCTTCTGCACTCATTCTGGGGACTGCAGAGAACTGTATCTATCAACCTGGTAACATTGACTGCAGCTAGCATTACATTCCTATTTACTTCCCAACTTGCATTGCTTCTAGTACCGCAATGACAGCTTTACTCCCCTCATCCAGCCTGCAGTCTTAATTTTAACCATGCAAGTTGCAAAAACATTGAACCTGTTGGATAATTGCAAGGGATGAGGATCCTCTGCTACGACCTATTTGATCCTTTTACCAACCTCACTTGCAACTATATTGTCTAATTCTTATGCGCTGACAAAATTGGAAGATTTGTCTTAAGGCATGTGATCAGGCCCGAGGACAAAGCATCCAGATATCTTTCGCTCTCCCTAATGTGTGGCATTATCTGCAGTTCGGTCTCTAGTTCAATGATCCTGAGCTGAAGCTCCTTGAGTAATAGACATTTAGTGCCAATATGTTGACCATGCTATTATGACACACAAATAACAAGTCAGACCAAATCAGATTCAATAACACTGGATTTGCAACATAGTGAAGTTAAAACATTCAATGACTCTCAAAATTGATCAATTGTTCCTAACCAGATCTTACAAATAACAGACATTGAACACCAACTTTATAGCCTAAACAAAAATTAACATTTTAGTATTAGTCATGTAACTATAGCAGAACACAGATACTGCGAGGCACATAACACTACAAGGCCATCTATTTAATAATAAAACAGTCCTGAAGGGTCACTGGATCCGAAACATTAACTTGTTTTCTTCCCACAGATGCTGCCAAACCTGCTGAATTTCTCCAGGAATTTCTGTTTTTGCTTCTGATTTCAGCATCTTCAGTTGTTTGTTTATTGTTTAAATTCATAAATCAGGGAGCCACTTGCAGTCTTTATTTACCATTTTCTTTATTTATAATGTAACAATACATTCTCATGGCAAGTCAGGATGAGCAACTGTTACAGTTTTTCATCCCAAGAACAATTAAAAGACAGATTATGAAAAAAAGACACTTGAAAAAAACACTAATGATAAAGAAAAATACAGGAAATGCTGGAGGCCTGTGAGAAAAAAACAGAAAGTGTTGGAAGCACGCAATACGTCTTTCAGTACTTCTTGAGAGAACAGAAAAATTAACGTAATGTTTGACTGTTTCTTAAAACTGCGCATTTTGACAAAAAGATCAACATTTCAAACATTAACACATCTTTGTTCTTGACTGACAGTGACAGACTACTGACTACTTTCTGCTTTTGGTCCATTAATAATGTTCACATTAACCTATGTTTTCTGCTGGTGGTTTGATCAACCAAACATTACTTTCGGACCCAATTTGGAGTTATTTTGCTTTAAACAACCTAAACTTGGCTTCAAGTAATTTCAGTACTTTCGTTAAAGAGATTTTCATTTTTTTTGTTAACCAGAATATAGACAAAAACATTACTTTGTGGATTAGAATATGTTTTGTAATAAAGTTTACTGCAACTACCAGATCACTACAAGCAAAGTAATTACTTATGGAATGCTAAACCAAGATGTAGTCTGACTGTTTCAGAGATAGTAGGAACTGCAGATGCTGGAGAATCTGAGAAAACAAGGTGTAGAGCTGGATGAACACAGCAGGCCAAGCAGCGTCAGAGGGTCTAGGCCCGAAACATCAGCTTTCCTGCTCCTCTGATGCTGCTTGGCCTGCTGTGTTCATCCAGCTCTACACTTTGTTATCTCATGTAGTCTGACTGTCAGCTTTCTCATGTACTTAAACCTCACCTGTATCTCTGAGTTAAAATATTCCAACTCTACTTAATTGCATGGCACTTTAATCCTCTCCCTGAGACATTTAAACTTTTGTTCTGGACCTACACATTAACTTGTCGTCAAACTCAAAACAATTTCCTCCAAGATTGTCACAGTGTAATGAACATTTCAAGTAATTGTACAAAAAATCCTAGTGGGTGTTTTTCTCCCAATTTAAGATACATAATCAAACAAAAAAAAATTTACATGTCAAGTGGAAATATTTTGGTGAACAGTCTACTTCAGTTATTCAATCTGATGCCTGCTTCTGGCACATTGACCTGTGTTCAATTTCACCCTCAGATGACTACCTGCATGAGGTTTGCTCATTCTCATGTGTCTGCGTGGGCTTCCTCCGGGTGCTCTGGTTTCCTCCTATAGATGTGCAGTATAAGTGGATTAGCCATGCTAAATTGCCCATAGTGCCCAGGGATGTGTAGGCTAGTTGGATTAGCCATGGGAAATGTAATATTACAGGGATAGAGTGGAGAGGGTGGGTCTGGGTGGGATGGTCTTCGGAGGGTCGATGGACCAAATGGCCTGCTTTGACACTGTAGGGATTCTACAATGTCAAATATTTTCTCCTACAGTAGTAACCTAACCTGCTCTCAAATTCCCCAGTCCATTTGAACTATTATTGTATTGTTTTTTCAAAGTGGTGACTAGCTGACTTGCTAAGGCAAATTACAAACAAGAATAGTGTAGGATAGTACATAAACATTATAATTACTATCTAAACCCAAGATGTTCACTTAATAGTACAATTATAAATGCAAGCAACAATTCCATCTACTCCTGTTCACCAAACATTCTAAATTGATTTTAAGATTTGCTCATTCTGTCAAATTCCCTTTCACTTAAACACCCGCATAATTACTCTATCCTCCCCACCCTCAACCCCAGTAAGTTGTCTGCTTAGGAGGCTCAGCTGATCTCACTGTGCCAAGTATGACTTGAATTGCCTTTCACACTCATACAAATTTTTAAAAGTATACTGGAACTGGAAAATAGCCGTGACTACCTGGAGTGGCTGGAGTGTTTAATTTCTTTCTGCGTATGTAGGCTCTATGATGTGCAGGTTGAAGACATCTACAATCACAGCAAATACATGCAGTGTCCATCTGGAGGAATCTGACTAGAAGGGTCATGGAATACTCCTGTCTGTCTGGGATACAAATACCAGCCACAGGCAATCTTGGCTATGGCGTTGGTCCTTGCAGATGGATCATAGTCATCTCTGTGAAGCAGAGGTAATCACAAGTTACCTTAAAAATTTTACCCAGAGGACTCACTTCAGAAAAGATAATCCATGTCTCAATCACAGCGGCATGGACCTGATTTTCTCTCAGCTTAAATTGTATTCACCAACAAGTTCTGATATACAATACTATCTTTCTTGGCTGATGTGGAGGCTGGGCACAAGGGGTTAAGGTATCAGTAATCTTTCACACTTATAATCTTCTACTATATTACCATGAAATGGCTTGTGTTGCATTCATCAAAATAAGATCTCAATGTCAAAGGAGTATTCCATGACCCTTCTAGTCAGATTCCTCCATGTTCCATTGTAGAGGGGACTTTGCTATTCCATCATTTGTACGTGATGTAAATGCTGACTGCTCATATTACAAAGGTCCTGTGGAGACCTGATTATTCACAGGATAGTTCATTGGAACTGTGACCAATAGATCCAGCCACAGAGGAATTTATCATCGCTATAGCCACTGTGCTCTAAAGGTACAGTGACATGGGGAAGGAACAAACGCACCAAAGAGTCCAAGACCAGTAGCACTTCAGCAGCTGCTTAACAGCCTCCACATGAAGATATTGCCTTATATGTCCCCTCAGGAGACGCAGGACGTACAGAAGGCACAGAGTCTATTGCATTGATGCCATTTCCTCCAGATAAGCGAGGTGCAGTAGCACCACAGACAGAAGATGTCCTAGGACACTGCCATTGAACTATACCAACTACTGTGCCAGAGCCTCTAGCCCAAAGGAGTCGGTGTCCATTTTATCCCAGTGGTCATCAAGGTAACAGCCCCTCACCTTTTTTATGCAACTGACTGCTTCCAAGAATTCACTCGTCACTGGTGTTGGATCACACAAATCTCAATGCTGTATAAAGATTTTAAGCAATGCAATTTGTGCCAGATTACACAACTGCATCATATTTCCCTGGTGATGCTGCAACCCAGGCTGCAGGCTTTGGCAATTTAGCTGACTTTATCCAGGAGCAGTGGGCAGTAGACTGAACACCGATTGTGTTGAGACAGGGGTGTCATAATGCAGAAAGCCTCACAAATTGAAAAATTTTCAATGCATTAATGATAAAATCATTTGTGATGATTGGTAACATATCTTAGAGGTTTGTGCTATGTACTGCATAAGCTGCCATGATTTCTACATTCTTAAGAACTCCTACATTTTACTGCTTCATTTCAAGGGCTGGATGCCTTACAAGGATGGTTACTGGGACTTGAGGGTTATCCTTTGCAACTATGACTGATGATTCCATTATGCAAACCCCTCACTGAGGATCAGTATCAATACCATGCAGCCTGATCTTCTACCAGGACCACAATGGAGGAGATGATAGGCTTCCTAAAAATAATACTTGGATCAGTCTGAGGGGAGGGCCTTGCTGTACATTTTGGACAGATGTGCTGCATAATCCTAGCAAGCTGTGTTCTGCACAACTGGATAGGCACCAAAGGGATGTAATGTGAAGAGTTGGGAGAGTAGAATCTTTCTCAATGATTCAGAGTAGTGCAATCTTTGTCGTTCATGCCAGAGGAGCTCCAACAAGGCACTCATGGGATTCATCACAGCATGTCCTGCTGCTCCACCTCCCCTAGTGACTCCATTGTCTCCAGAAGATCAGGACAGGGTAGATACACCTACACCTGTCTAGGCTAAAGCCGTTTGGACCTCAAGCTCCTAGATGATGCCTGACAAAGCAGTCACAATCAACAGAGCATAGCAATGAGCAAATAGATTTATTTTTGAGTGCATTGGTGGGCAAAGAAAGATTAAGAAATTCTAAAGACAGAGGTAGTGACTATATAGATTAAGCACTCTGTAAGCACATGTTTAGCCATTTTTTCTATTTTCATTTTGTTGCTAGTTGTTGTAATAGTTGTGTGCAAGGATGTTGCATCTCGTTTGTGATCTGTTCCCGATGCTGCGAACTTATGGACACAACATTTGTGGTTTCACATCATAACTTCTGGTATCTCTGAGTCTCCTGTCCTATTCAGGCTTAAACTTTGGGAATCATCTGTTGGTCTTTTGTAGCATGTTGAGCAACTCAGCAGGTAGTATTGACATGACTCAGATCCCTCAGGTGTTGATGTCTAAGCAACATTGATAGCTTAGTCGTTTCATGTTTTGCTGGTGCCCACATGAGTTTCTTTTTATAAAGCATTTTCCCACTTGCAGAACGTGTCAGTGAGACGTCAGTGTGTCAGCACCAAATTACAGGCTGTTGCAGCCTGAAAATGGATTTGCTTGTGCCCCCTTTTGCAGCCTGCAAATGGACTTGCTTGTGCCCCCAGTCAACAAGGAGCCAGCCAAGTGTTTGATAGGGGGAATCAAACACTTGTGGCACCTGCAAGTTAGTGAGGATGTTGGCATCATAAGACCTTCCTGAGCACCTTGCTCAAACCTGTCATATTGGCTTCCTCTGATCACAGATCAGCTTCATTCACAGAGACTAAAAGCTGTTTCTCTTAATAAGTGCTATTGACTGATTGCAGGGAGCTCTCCATGCCATATCTGTGTAATCAGTTCCTTATTGTACTTGTTGGAATCCTGTGAAGGCAGCAAATCCAAATGCTCTGACAGCCTTGTTTTTAGGACTCTGGTGACTTGAATAAATTAATTCGCTCTTCTGAACAGGGCACTGGCCACCTCCCTACACAGTAGTGAGTGGCTGATTATGATATCCTTAACATTTCTCCAGCAGAACCCTAGTAAAAGCCACTGAAGAAGTTCAATGCTTCACAACGTTCAATGTGATATGAGAAACTGAGAGAGACAGCATTCTACAATGTCCTCATGTTCTTCGTCATTGCATCTCTGACCTTTGAAGCTTGTTGCATTCCTTGTAGTGCATTTGACTGCGTGCCAAGGCTCACTGTTGCTCTGGCCGTCAATTTGCAGCATCATCCATTGCTTGACTCTTCATATCCTCTACTTGTTGACATTCTGGCCTTTTGTCTGCATGTCCCTGAGCTGCCCTCTGACTGTTCCATCACAACTTCACCAAAGCCATCAGTCCCTGATTTAACCAGACCCTACCATCATCATCATGGCTGCCAGATGCTCTCTGTGAACAAACTGCAGATTACGGTCTTTGGACCCTCCCTCCTGTCCTGAACATTACTGTCCAATTGAAATCACGTTAATTAGTGCTGGGCAAACGCATCCATCCTCCATCCTCCATGCTATATTTGTCCTCACATTCCCTCTGTGCCATGGATAAACTTGCTGCCTCACTTCTACCCTTCTGAAAACAAAGTCACTTGCTCCAAACCTTGGACAGCTTTACTTTCTCCCTGCCTTCTTCTCTCCCTCCTTGGCAAGTTTGGCTGCCTTGCTCCCATTCTGCCTCTCACAGCTCCCCTCCCATCCTATTTCAGTCAGCTTTCTCCATCCCTCTATGCGTCAGTCAGCCCCGTCTCTCCCTCCATTCGTCAGACAACCTCCTCCCTCTGACCCTGCCTTAGACAACTTTCTCCAGCAACTTCCTCCACCTGTCCCTCGCTGTCTCAGTTAGCCTCCTTCCTGCTTCAGACTGCACTGCCCAGTCGCCTTTTGCCTGCAACCACCCAATTGCAATCATCGTCAGTTGCAGAGCAATGCTCACCAAGGTGGTGAAAGTAGCTGAGACTCACACCAAATCCAATAAGAACATTACTTCACGTGTCACACTATATACAGCCATGAGCCTGAAGACTCACTTACAGTCAACATTACTCTCACACAGATAACTTAAATGAAAAGATGCACTGAAATTCTGGCAAAATATCTTTTTTAATTAACATGCATAACATATAGATTCTACAGAAAGGGTTTTCTAAAGCTGGCATGGGTAAGCACAACCTGCCTTCAAATTTCTCAGAACTTAATACCATAATTTCATTCTGCCTTAAGGAGCTGAATATTGGCTTTGTACTAAATGAAGCTCCCTGCGAGCCAATCTTCCTTTTCTCAGGAGTAGCACAAGACTTTGTTCTGCAGATGAGATTTAAGCATACTCAATACTCATTAGCTTAAGCAATCAGGCCCATAAATATTTCCCAGCACTCTCTGCAACTCTCACTGAAGATGTTTCATTAAACAATTTGTACGAAATACTGACAGGAGGTTCTAATGGGCAATTAGTTAGTGCAAGAAACCTATTCCATACCCTTTTGTGAAAGCTCTTTCAATGTTGAGCTGACCATCCTCCAATCTGCATTTCTTAAAAGAATGCTGACCATGTGTGAATTCAGCAGTAGGATGAGGAACAGGACTAGAGATAACAAGGTGTAGAGCTGGATGAACATAACAGGCCAAGCAGCAGCAGAGGAGCAGGAAGGCTGATGTTTCGGGCCTAGACCCTCTGATGCTGCTTGGCCTGCTGTGTTCATCCAGCTCTACACCTTGTTATCTCAGATTCTCCAGCATCTGCAGTTCCTGCTATCTCTTAGGAACAGGACTGCCAGCTTTCTTTGGTGAAGAGATTTTCATGAGAATTTCTCATGGGCTGCTATTTGATTTTCAAGGGGTACCTTTTGGCTTTCAAGGATTCCTTTTTCATTAATTAAGTGCTGTAACCACAAAGAAACATGTCTTTCCATGTTTGTGTTAAGGTTTGAGGCATTTGGACTCAGCAGCAGAAGCAGAAAAATCATCAATATCCTCAATAATAATCAACTCTCCATTAAACTTAAAGCCACTGTTCACAATGAGATCATTAATTTACATAGTGTTTACATTAGTCTGAGACAACAGGCATACCTTAGCAGAAAGAAATATTATACTTTAAATAGGTAACACACACTTTAAAAAAAAGTCTTCCTAAATATGACATTCATGGACTGATGAGTTGCGAGTTTTTTTTTCTCTAAAGCAGTTAGTATGAGAGAAACTTTGACAGATGATACCTTATAAAAGCAAATGTTTTGAAATAATACTGTTCAATGTTAAATTGTCCATTGACACTCTATTCATTGCAATAGCATTGAATATGTTTTCTGCCGTACTGTAGCTCCTGTATTTCTTAAGCCTTAGAGTGAGATAAGCTGCATTTACTTGCAAGGAATTCAAATATTTCCATGATTGAGATTTCTGATTGTTCTTTTCTTGGAAAGTTTAAAACTACTCCTTTGTCTTTGGATATTTTCAGCTACTCTTCCTCCTCTGCACTTCTCCTCTTTATGGATCAGCTCACTCGCCTTTGTAGCCCACTCCCCTTCAAAACCCCATTGTCCATTTTGCAACCTGTCACCACATTTTGCTACCCTGTTTCCTCCTTTGCAGCCTTTCACTTTCTCTTTGCAATCTCTCTGCTACTTTCAGGTTCATTTCCTCTCACCCAAGCCACCCTTGCCTCTAGCCTCACGACTGCATCACGACACTGCAGCCTTGCTACACCCTCCTATGGCCCCAATCTTGTTTCCTCTCTGCTTCAGCCTCACTGCCTCAGGCCTCTCAGCCTTGCTCACTGCCACATTCACATTCTCTATGCTGCTCCAATGCATGCTCATAGTATACTTATCATCAGCAAGCACCAGCACCAAGAGAGAAATGGCCTCAGATTGCAGAGTAGCACCTTGGATATTTTGACTCATCTATGCACAGGATCAAAAAAAAATTGACTAAGTCTCCCCCTTGATTGAATTATTCTCAGCATTTTTGTGACTCTCACTGAAAAATTTGCCCACCACCTTCATATATTTAGATTACTAACTGGCAGAAACAGTGGAGGGAGCAACAGTGTGAGGTTCTCGGTGCTATCAGAAAAAGGGGCAGGGCTGGCAGCAGTTATAATGAACCAGTGACAGCAGTAGCATCTGATTGAATTCAGCAGTGACAAATCAGTAAGACTGTTGGGAATGATCGGCAAACCATGCAACAAATATTTTTCACACTCAGAATAGACACAAAAATGTTTGCTTTTGGAGTTCTGTCATGAAAATAAGGCATGATAATATATTTCCCCAGTATTGATAATGCTCAACAATATTACCTAGGGCTGAAAATATTTGCAGTGGCATTCTGTGATTGTTGGCATTTATGTTCAGTCCTGATACCCAGAGTATCATGACTGCTATCACAGAGAAGCAGTAGCTCAAAGAATCAATGCATAAAATACACCAAGCTTGAAAATACATGGATTTATAACCATGTAATCGCTAAGATCTACCCAATGTCATACTTCATCATTTACCCTGGAGAGTTCAAGAGAGCAATGGATGTGATTACAATATGTTATCAAGAACATCCCTCATGGAGAGTTAGTTTAACAGTGCAGCCTTGGGGGAGGAAAGTGTTGAAAGGGATATTCGGTTGCCCTGAAAGAGATTCTATTCTTCTCCAGATAAAGAAAACTTGCTTCAGGATTGACGGCTCCTGGGATAACTTTCCCTTGATATTTGGGCCTCTGTTATACGTTTGTTAGTCTAGCTTTGGAGAGACATCTGAGAATTTGGCAGGTTTAAACAGTTAACTCACATACTACATACTCAGGAACCATGTACAACTTTTCATGAGCATGTCTTACTTTGATGAAGCCATAATCAAATTCTCTTCAAATCTTTCTATCATGTATTCTGTACATCGGCATTTTGGAAGATGCTATTCAAACAGTCCAAGTTTTCCTCACAAACTTAATTCTACAGATCTCACCAAAATCTTCATGAATACGTTTTACATTTGGTTTTAAATATCATTGTATCCCCCTATGTCTCTGACATGAAATGTTCAGTCTGTCCAGAGGCTTGAGAACTCTCTCTGATCTTGTTCTTGTTAGACTTGGAAGCTCTTTTCCTGAACTCTGTGTTCAGACATGGATGGTATTCCTGAAGATATGTAATATTTGGTTCCTTGTGATTTCTAATTCAAAGCCTACATTATCCAAATGTTTGAGGTATTGATGTTTTAGATCAATAAGAGTAAGATTTCTCCAGTTATTACATATAGTACCTTCTAAAGTATGTACTAATAAGACCTTTGTTGACTACAATCTCTCTGAATGATTGCAGCATCCCTATCTTGGTTTCATACCAAAAGCTATTTTCCTTTGCTCCGTCTAAATAATTTGGGTAAGTACAGTCTTTTCTTTAGTGGTTACTAGCCTTTGTTTTTGATAAGACTATTTGTTGATTTTCAACTACAAGTCCTGGAAGTAATTTTTTTAGGCAGAATGACAATCTGTTTGGAGATTTGTGTACATTAGTAGTACTGATGATGCTAACTTACATTGCAATGGACTAGACCTATAGTTTAAGAGTGTAATCTGAAAAGTTTTGCTCTTCATCAACAAATGACACTACATTTGGCTTCACCATTTGATTGGGATTTCCTGGAGAACTCTTAAGATGTACAAATCCAAAGTTTTCTGCAAATTTTTTGAAGTAGTCCTTGGTAAATCACGAACCAATAGTCATTAAAGCTTGAATGGCTATTTCAGTGGTCATAGTGTATAGACATTTGACCTCAACCTCCATGGAAAATTAATTATAACAAATAAATAGGATTTTCCTGAATAAGCTTTGGTAGCAAAATTGTTTGAAGTAAAATTAATGATACAACGCATGTTTCTGATATCCAAAAACAATTGTTTTGTTTGGCATAAATGAACTTTCTTGGAGGATCCCTCTGGGGTGACGTATATTGAGGTCAGACACTAAAGAGGCAGAGAAAAAGTGAGAAATAAAAACAGAAGTTGCTGGAAAGGCTCAGCAGGTCTGGCAGCATCTGTGAAAAGAAAATCAGGGTTAACAGTTCGGGTCCGGTGACCCTTCCTCAGAACATGTGAGGTTTGTCAATGATAGCACATTTATTTTCTTTTTCTCCCCTTTTATGGTTATAAAAGGCTGCTGTTGCAAGTTAGCAGTTTTAAAACTTTTCTTTGAGACAAAGATATTGTTAAATTGAATCAGTTTTGTTGAGATTGTATGGACTTGTGGGGAAGATTCCAAAAGTGATAATGATATATGGGTGTGATCGAACATGCCTGTCTCAGTTTAATATTATGGAAAGTTTAGTCACGACTTTTTCACCTCACAGGCATCCTTTTGTTTGGCTGAATATGTTAAGGTTCTTCTTGAATATTAATCTTGCTGCATTTCAGAAGTGTGAAGGAAAGATGACAAGTAATGTAGCTTGAGGAAAGGATAATAAATAAAGTGGCTTTTTCAGGATATGAAGGATGGCGACAGTGGAACAGGCTAGTCTACCCTGTCTGCTTTTCTTTTCCTTTTCCTTCTTTTCTTGTTTTTCTTAGTTTTTAGTTTGCTTTTTTTTCGACTTACTTTTCTCCTGGACAGAGTTCAGCTATAGATGGCGTGGCGGCTTTGTCGGGTTTGGAAAGTGGTAGTGGCTGAGGGCCTGGAGTAGGGACTTTGGTGGTTGGCAGCGTTGCAGATCATTGCGGTCTAGTGCATGGAAGCATCTGTCTGGATCAGGACTTTTACGATTGGAGATCGAGCCCAGTGTGGTGGAGTGAGCCCAATGTGGCGGCATCGGTGGCAGTGAAAGCAGACAGACCGAGATCTGTCAGACAGTGGGCCAAAATGAAGATCAAGCCCTTCCAGGGAGTACAAGCCCAGCATGGCTAAGCACTTTAGAAAGACTGTTAAACTTTTAACTTTATTTCTTTTTTTAAATTTTAATTGAAGGAGGGTGGAATGTTTAACTTTTAACTTTGTTTCTTTGTTTTTTTAACTTTGTACCTAAGATTTTGTACCTACAGTTTTCACTGTACTCCTGTACTTATTTACACATGAGAATAAATCTAATTCTAATTCTACTTACTGGCTAGAATTTTAATTCCAGCATATACTGATAAATACATGGAGATTTTTGATCTGGATATAAAATTCATACACATAGAATGAATTTTCTTAATGTTTCACAGCAAAAATTGAGAGATTAGGAATGATGATGATTAATCTGGGTAGGTGGTGGCCTAATGATATTGTCGCTGGACTATTAATCGAGAGACCAGGTAATGTCCTGGGGAACCGGGTTTGAATCCTGCCATGGCAGATGGTGGAGTTTGAATTCAATAAAAATCTAGAATTAAGAGTCAAATGGTGACCATGAAATGTCAATTGTCAGAAAAACCTATCTGGTTCATTAATGGTCTTTAGGGAGGGAAACTGCCATCCGTATCTGGTCTGGCCTATACGTGACTCCCAACCATAGCAATGTCATTGATTCTTAACTGCGCTCTGGGTAATTAGGGATGGACAATAAATGCTGGTCTAGCTGGTGATACACTCATCCCATGAGTGAATTAAAAGAAATCTTGAGTTGGTTGATCTTGGCTTAGAAACCTCATAGAAGTTTTAAAAATGGACAGATTTGTTCTTGACACAAATCTCAAGAGAGAAAATGAATTACAAATTTGAATGTTGGTAATTTTAAAACAAACAATCCGAGTTAGATAGTTCAATGTGTTAAAATGAAGTAAAATTGTCAAAAAATCAATGAGAGAAAGAAGCTTAAAAGATTTTTTGGAGAGAACTGACAATAACCTAAAATGCTGTGGACATTTTGTGTTGAATAAAACACAAAGATGTGAAAGCTACAGGTTTTTTTTTGATATATGAAGATAAGCAAGTCTTTCAAATGTTTGGCACAAAATGTCCAGATTGAAATCAGAACTTGAAAGTTCTGCTCTGTATTGTTCAAGAAATGTTTCTGAAAATAAATAAAAGATCAAAGGGTCACACCACTGATGAAGACGTATTAAACAAACTAAGATGCTGCTAAATCTTTAATCAGTCAGAAGGTTTTAATTGATTAATATGCATATGTAAATCCCGAAATTCCTTTCAAGTCACTGTCCTGAGAGAAAACAAGAGGTGACATTTTAGGTCAGACAATGCGTGTTAGGTGTGAGGTCTTGTTTAGAATCTGTTTGTGTTTTGTTTTGGAGTCAGACTGGTTTATTTCTAAAGTAGCATTTATAAAAAGCCACATTGACTGACTGTCTATAAACTGTGTGCTTTTTGAACAAAAATAGAATGTATCATATCTGCAAATACAAATTCACCCCACAGAGTTACATATGTGTGTGGAGTGGTGGGGGAGAGGGTTAGTGAGGGAGAAAGAGAGTGTGAGACAACAAGATGCAGGGCTGGATGAATACAGGAGGCCAAGCAGCATCATAGGAGCAGAGAGGCTCACGTTTCGGGCCTAGACCCTTCATCAGAAAAGGGGGAGGGGAAGGGGGTTCTGAAATAAATAGGGAGAGAGTGGGAGGCGGATAGAAGATGGATAGAGGAGAGGGTAGGTGGAGAGGAAACAAACAGGTCGAAGAGGCGGGGATGGGGCCAGTAAAGGTGAGTGTAGGTGGGGAGTTAGGGAGGGGATAGGTCAGTCCAGGGAGGACGGACAGGTCAAGGGGGCGGGATGAGGTTAGTTGGTAGGAGATGGAGGTGCGGCTTGAGGTGGGAGGAGGGGATAGGTGGGAGGAAGAACAGGTTAGGGAGGCAGGGACGAGCTGGACTGGTTTTGGGATGCGGTAGGGGGAGGAGAGATTTTGAAGCTTGTGAAATCCACATTGATACCATTGGACTGCAGGGTTCCCAAGCGGAATATGAGTTGCTGTTCCTGCAACCTTCGGGTGGCATCGTTGTGGCACTGCAGGAGGCCCAGGATGGACATGTCATCTGAGGAATGGGAGGGGGAGTTGAAATGGTTCGTGACTGGGAGGTGCAGTTGTTTATTGCGAACCGAGCGTAGGTGTTCTGCAAAACGGTCCCCGAGCCTCCGCTTGGTTTCCCCGATGTAGAGGAAGCCACACCGGGTACAGCAGATGCAGTATACCACATTGGCAGATGTGCAGGTGAACATCTGCTTGATGTGGAAAGTCTTCTTGGGGCCTGGGATGGGGGTGAGGGAGGAGGTATGGGGGCAGGTGTAGCACTTCCTGCGGTTGCAGGGAAAAGTGCCGGGTGTGGTGGAGCTGGAGGGGAGTGTGGAGCGGACAAGGGAGTCACGGAGAGAGTGGTCCCTCCTGAAAGCAGATAAGGGTGGGGAGGGAAAGATGTCTTTGGTGGTGGGGTCGGATTGCAGGTGGCGGAAGTGTCGGAGGATGATACGTTGGATCTGGAGGTTGGTGGGGTGGTACGTGAGGACGAGGGGGATTCTGTTTTGGTTGTTATTGCCGGGAGGGGTGTGAGGGATGAGTTGCGGGAGATGTGGGAGACACGGTTGAGGGTGTTCTCGACCACTGAGGGGGGGAAGTTACGGTCCTTGAAAAACGAGGACAACTGAGATGTATGGGAGTGGAATGCCTCATCCTGGGAGCAGATGCGGCGGTGGCGAAGGAATTGGGAATAGGGGATAGCATTTGTGTTTGTGTCAGAGAGAGAGACAGAAAGAGGGTGTGTGCATGCAGAAGAGAGAGTGTGTGTGAGGGAGGGAGAGAGAGAGAGAATGTGTGTCGATGTCGCACTACAGGTGATCCCAGCACACTACACGCACACCCACACAAACACTCAATCTGTCTCTCCCCCCTCACTCACACACACATTTTATCACCAACCCTCCACACACTCTCTCTCTCTGTCACCCTCACACACACAAACACACACTCTCTCTCTCACACACACACGCTCTTTCTCTTCCCATGCTCACACAGACAGACACACTCACTCACTGTCTCCCACACACATACACACACACACATTCACTCACTTTCTCTCACCCCTCACTCACACACATTCACTCTCTCTCTTTCTCTCTCTCTCTCTCTCTCTCACACACACATGCTTGCAAATCTAAGGGGTGAATTTGTATTTGCAGGTACGTTCTATTTTGTTCAAAAAGCACACAAGTTATAGACAGTCTGTCAATGTGGCGTTTTATAAATTCCAACTTTTGAAATGAATTCAGTCTGACTCTAGACCAAAACATAAACAGATTCGAAACAAGGCCTCACACCGAATATGCATTGTCTGACCTAAAATATCACCTCTTCTTTACACTGATAAAACCTTTAGTTCTCTCAGGGCAGTGACTTCAAAAGAATTTCAGGATTTACATATAGATACTAATCAATTAAAACATTCTAACTGATTAAAGATTTAACAACATCTTAGGTTTGTTTAATACATCCTCATCAGTGGTGTGGTCTTTTTAACTTTTAATTATAAATTCTGTGTCTGATAATACCTCTCTCACTAACTCCTGAAGAAGGAGCGAGGCTCCGAAAGCTTGTGTTTTCAAATAAACCTGTTGGACTATAACCTGGTGCTGTGTGATTTCTAACCTAATTCAAACTAATTTGGGTTTTATGAGATTTTCTGAAAACAATTGAAAATAAAAAAAACACAGTCTTATGATTTCTACGGTTATTAAAAAGTTGGAATTCTTTTGAAGGGAAATAAATTGCATGCCTGTGAAATCAATACATTATGAAAACCTTTTTATTTGTTATTGGGTTAATAAAGTTTCTCTAGAGCTTCTGAATGAGATAAAATGATAATTAGTCATTTCAAATGAGAATGAGTCACCTTGGTGTAATTCAATCAAATATATCAATTTAATATTGATATACAGTCAGTAAAAAGGTGGGAAATATCTATTGGAAGTACTATAGTAAGCAATTCATTTGGGCGAATATATTCTGGAGGATTACAAATTCAAAGGATTAAAGCAGTTTGTCCCCATGAGATAGAGAGGCATAATCAGTTAACCTTCTGGCTTTACTATGGAGATAGTGAAGGCAGTCTTCATATTTACTCATGTAACAAGTATAAGGAAGGGACAGTCATGTGTTGTCACTAACAGGAAACACGTTCAGTATAGGTTAAATCTGATTTGCTCAATAACCCTTCCTACCTTTTATGTTACACCCAAGAGATCAAAGCAGATTGGACAGAATGGGTTGGTGAACATTTAAAGTCATAAAAGCACTGAAATGAAAGCCCAGGAAATGAATAAGAGGAAGCTGCAGGATAATGTGGAAAAATATAGTCATGATTTTCCAGCACAAAAGATATTTGGTTGAGCTGTGGAAAAAGATTGATGAATCCAAAAAAATATTTTATCAGTTGGAACAGATGAATCATGAGATCCTGCAGGAAATCCAGACCAATAAACAAAGGTGAGATATGTTATGGAACTTGTGAAGCTATTTTAAAGTTCACCCTTGAATATGAATCATTTTTCATGACCTAGTTGTTATGGAATTGATTGTTGTCACATATGTGTTAATAATTTAGCTCTTGGTGCGTGGGGAAACATTTCAAAGCTTACCAATGGCATAAACTTTGGAAGAATTGTAAACTGTGAGAAGGACAGTGTAGGACTCCAAAACAAGTCAGTGGAGTGGATAGATAGTTAGCAATTGAATTTTAATACAGAGAAATGTGAGCTGGTGCATTTTGTTGGAAGATCATGGACTGAAATATAAATTGTGGATGCAATATCTAAAGGGATGCAGGAGCAAAGGGAGATGAGTGTATATGTGTGCAACTTGTTAACAGGGACAGGGCAGGTGAAGAGAGCAGTTAATAAGGAGTACAATATTTAATTTAAATATTTAACTAATTTAAATTAAAAAACAGATTTAAATAATAAAGACATAGAGTACAAGACCAAGGACATTATGCTGAACCTGTAAAAAAAAATTCTGTCAGACCTCAGCTGAAATATTGTGTACAGTTCTGGATGTCACATTGTGGGAAGAATATGAATGCACCAGACAACGTGCAGAAGACACTTACAAAAAAAATCTAGGGACCAGAAACTTAATTTACGGGGGTATATTGGACTATATTGGATCTATATTCTGGAGATTAGAAATCCTACTGGAACTTTGATGCAAGTTTACAAAATCATGAGAGACCTGTTGAGTAGATAGAAAGAAACTGTTGTCTCATAAAAGAATTGGTAACAAGAGGACACTGATTTAACATGATTGCAAATATAGCAAAAATGATGATACGTTTACACAACAAATGGTTCGAACCTGGAATGGACTGCTTGGAAGTGTGGTGGCAGCAGTGTCAATCAAGGTATTCAAGAAAGTATTGGATGATTATTTGATGCGGAAACAATCTGCAAAGGTACAGGCAAAAGGCTATTGGATGAACATTGAGTCATAATGCTTGTTGGTAAGCTGGTTCAGATGTGATGGGCTGAATGGCCTCCTTCTACATTGTAATAATTCTGTAATGTCATAATAAATCAATTGTAAGATTTATTTTGCAGTCATGGATATAAATTTAGAAAACTGCAATAACACGCTTATAAAGGCATTCTGGCAGAACAGAAGTTGAAATTATGCAATTAAAAGATGGATGTTGTAGGCCAATACAATATGTACTATTTCAGTGTGTTAATCAATTTGAAAGATGCTTTCTTTAGTATTAATGAATGAAAACTAGTTGTTGAAGAATCCTACAAAATGTGCTTGTCTCATGGTGATGGAAAGAAACATTGAAGGAGAAATGGTACTCTAACTAAAGAACTCAATTACATTATATGGCACTGCGGGGTTGGGTGAGGGATTTATTGGTTTTGGTGGTGTGAGGATTGTTGGTTGCCTGTGGGAGAGGAGTTCAGGTTCTGGGGATGTAAAGGTATGGGCAGGTGCATGGGTGCATGTGTGAGAGTTAAGTTCGGGGTCACTTTAATAGTTACCCAGGACCCTTAGGTTATGTTATTAATAGTCTAACTTTTCTCAGTTAGTATTTAATTAACTGCAGGGAACCCTCTGAATTCTCTGGCAATTCCTTCAAATTCTACTGTGTCGGGGATTCAGCAGTTTCCTGTTGTGCAACTGGAATAATGACAGTCTGGCCGGACGAAAATCAGGCCAATATTTTTTGAGCTGACCCAGATCTCTTCAAAGGCTCTTGAAATGATTCAGCAAGCCATCTTGTTGGAAATAGCATAGTGACTCATCAAATCTAAAGGTTGATTAGGGATGGACATTAAATGCTGGTTTTATCAGAAGCACCTATAACCCACAAATGCATTTTAAGAGAAACAGGCTGAAGTATGTGCATAGTTGACAAGATGCACAGTCGTAACAAGCTATTGTTCCTACAATCAAATCTCTTCAATTCAGAGCCTCTACCATCTAGAAGGACAAGGGCACCTGGAAACTCCTTCAGACACCTTCAGTTTCCTCTGTAATTCACATACCATTCAGCTCTGGACTTATGTTGTCTTTCTGTCACTGTCACTGGGTTAGATCCTGGAACATGCTTCTTAACAGTGGGAGTACCATTATCACATCACAATGGTTTAAGAAAGTGACTCACCTTCACCTTTTCAAAGGCAACAAGGCATGGACAATAAGTGCTGTTCTTGTTGGTGATATTCATATCCCAAGAGAGAATTAGTAAAAGAAACTGATTCTGCACAATTGCAAATCTTTCAGAATGTGGCCCCATTGTTTGAATTTGCTTGTAATGAGCCTCAGGGTTGATTTGCTGTTACTAATGTACAATGAGATAACTTCCAAACATCACAGCAAGCAAACTAACTTCAAGCTGAGTTTTGGAATAAGGAAACTGCAAATAAAGGTTATGGTGGACTTAATTTGACAGATATCCCTGCAGCTATATGCAAAGTTCCCCAAGGACACAGAATATAAAGGAAAACAATTATTCCATTACCATCTCTCATGGAAGAAAGAGGAGGATAGATAGATAGATAGATAGACAGACAGATAGACAGACAGATTGATAACAAATAATGACATAAATATTTATTCCAACATAGATGGGAGTTGTACATGGGAACTGCATGGACTCCTGACCATACCACATTTCAAGCAAATTGCTAGGGATATTGAAGATTCCTCCATGTCTGGAAAAATCCAAAAGTATTCATTTAAATTAGAGAATTCAGGCTTAGCTTCCACTGAAGTTAAGTATACAGTTACTCAGGACAAGTCAGATTATTAAATACCTGGTCCAACTCCTGAGCTATTGTATAACTGGCCCCCAATTTACCTCATACAGCCCAACTACACCTCCTCCCAACACCTTATATTCCAACACCATTCACAACATCCTCGCTTCTGTACCTGAGACTCAACTTATCATCCCTATTGCTAGACCCAGCTGCCCTGCCATCCCACCAGACCCAAACCCCCTTGCCCCACCACCGGAGCTGACCACATGTTCCCTTCTCCTGCTCTAGACGTAAACCACTGTTCTCTGCTTCAGACCTGAACCTTCGTAACTGCTCCCAGACCTGACCCTCTTCCTGCACTGCCTGGGACATGATTTGCTTTCCACAAACTGTTCCACACAACGGAAGACTTGTCCGAAATGGGGGTACAGCTCAGCATTTTTGAAAGAGCCCTGTTCAAAATCTCCTATCAGAAATGTAGAGTTTTTTTTGTACATTAAAAAAAGGAATAGGGTGGCAATCCGTGTGAGATCGCTACTCAGCAGAAAAATCTAGGCCAATTTTTTTTAAAAACTAAGATCACGCTAAAGTCCTTCACAGCCAGATGAGTATCTGTTATTGTGAAATAGGCACTACGCGAATGTCGAGAAGTAGAGCACATAACAAGATCCCACAAACAGAAATAAGACAAATGGCAAAATAATTTCTTGTAATTATGTTGATCGATGGCTGAATGTTAGGCACCACAATGAACTACCTTTCTTCACACATTGTTGCTTTCTACACATGTAAGGTAGCAGATGAGATTTCAGTTTAATATGCCCAGAACACCATTTGCAAAGTGAAAATGAACTGCAGGCTTAAATGACACACTGAAATCTCAATACTGAACCTTGAGCAGAAGGGTTTACATATACAGGATAACCCCAATACTCTTCAATATGTGTGACTGCTCCCATTATAGCAAAGAGAACTAATTGATTTCCTTTTCAATGCATTGTTTTTATCATTGAATTGTTTTCCCTCCATTTACCACTTCAGTGCAGAGATCATTAAACATAGCTGAAAAAGGAAAAAAAGTGCATACTATGGAGATATACATTTCCTATGAGCTTGCTCAACAAAGTTATAACATAATACTGGAGTGCAATTTTCACCCTAGTCTCTAGACGGAGATGTAGAGATGCTGGTGTTGGACTGGGGTGGACAAAGTCAGAAGTCACACAACATCAGGTTATAGTCCAAAAGATTTATTTAAAATCACAAGCTTTCAGAGTGCTGTTCTTTTCTCAACGCTACTTACCAGCTGCCATACTGAGAAGGACCCCTTTATCTCCAGTCTCTGTTTTCTGCCGGATAGCCAATCTTTTATCCATGCTTGTACCTTGCCTCTAACACCATGTGCCCTTATTCTACTCAGCAGCCTCCTGTGTGGGACCTTGTCAAAGGCCTTCTGGAAGACCATGTTGATAACATCCATTGGCTCTCCTTGGTCTAACCTGCTTATTACCTCCTCAAAGAATTCCAAAAGATTTGTCAGGCATGACCTTCACTGGATGCCATGCAGACTTTGCCATAATGCACTTCCAAGTATTCAGAAATCTCATCCTTCACAATGGACTCCATAATCTTACCAATGACCGAGGTTGGGTTAAGGGCCTGTAATTTCCCATCTCTTGCCTTACTCCCTTTTTAAACAGGGTAGCTACATTAGCAACTTTCCAGTTCTCTAGGACCCTCCATGACTCCAGTGCTTCCTGGAAGATCACCACTAATATCTCCACCATCTCTTCAGCTATCTCCTTCAGGAGCCTGGGGTGTTGTTCATCTGGTCCAGGTGATTTATCCACATTCAGACCTTTTAGTTTTTCTAGCACCTTCTCCTTGGTGATGGCACCATACTCACCTCTGCCCCCCAACTCCCTTGAATCTTTGGGATGCTACTTGTGTCTTCCACTGTGAAGACTGACACAAAGCACTTGATCAGTTCCTCCGCCATTTCTTTGCTCCCCATTACTACTTCTCCAGCATCATTTTCCAGTGGCCCAATGTCCACTTTTGCTTCCCTTTTGCCCTTTATATATCTAAAGAAACTCTTGCAATATTACTTCTTTTATATTACTGGCTAGTTTGCCTTCATAGTTAATCCTGTCTCTCCTTATTTCTTTTCTCTTTGCCCTCTGTTGGTCTTTGTTGGCTTCCCAATCCTCTGGCTTCCCACAGCCCCTTGGCTGCATTATATGCTTTTTCTCTTGCTTGTATGTTGTCCCTGACTTCCCTTGTCAGCCATAGTTGCCTCATTCTCCCTAATGAGTTACTGAAGCCCATCAGAAATGAAAGGTGGCTCTATAATTCATGAATGGTAGTTTTGGATTGATACCTTTTGTCACGTTTTACCTTGCAACGTGTCCGTCTTATTGTGACTACACTTCTGCAATTACAGCTACAAGTTTGAATTTGCCCTTGACCGATCCCAAGGGACAGCAAAAATTCAAAGATGATTTAGCACTGATGCATGAAACCTTTATTACACACCACAACTGATGGAAGGATAAAGATTTAGATGCTCATTATTCACCGTTTAGGACTAGTTGCAGCAAGAGGCTGTCTTACATTTCCTACCATGTTTTTAAAGAGTACTATCCCTGAATTTGCAGCTTAGGTGGGGACAGATTGCTGACCAACCCAGTCATATAATGTTCTTGATAACTGTCCTTTGTGGTCTGAAACTTGATAAAACACTCCTGCACAGGTTTAGGATCTTCTTCTATCATCATCGCTACTTAAGGAACTGTTGTCAATGGAAAAGGAAGGAAAGGAAACTCTGTGTATATGGTGAGCCTCCTGAGAGAGGGTCCCACATGTTTAAAGCAGATCTCCTCCTCCCTTGCAGGCACACATCTGCCTCCCCGTTGACTGAAAAATGGGAGGATGTTGTGGAGACTCCAAGCACCTTGTTGTCAGCTTGTCATTGCCACATTGACATCATAGAATCATTGATGGTAGACAGTTCTTTGTTTGTGTCCTGCATCCGGAGTGGTTTGCTGGATTCGGCTCTCCATAAGGGTCACCATCCAGCCAGGGAGGAAACAAAACATGCACACATTCCAGATACATGATAGCATTCGTAGTCTGAGTGGTCTCCTTGTTTTTCTGCACATGGTGTTCCTCTGGCAGCTCCTCCAGATGTGGCCTCAACTCATGCCACAGCTGCAGTCTTTGCCATGTTGCTGACAACTCCAAAGGCATGTCATCTGGCACTCCGCATGGACCTTACCACCCACAGACCTCTGACTGTTGCCTTACCTCTTACAGTCTCTTTCGGATGCTTGGATGGTTCTGTGATACATTCACTAGGTTCTCTGCCTGTATCTAAATGCAACAAGATACCCTCAAGTGTGAGAATACCTGTGATGGAGGCAAGCACAGAGGAAGGATATGGCAGTCTTGACTCTGACAGCCCCTCATCTTTCTTAGACCTAAGTGATTATCCCATTATCATTTCAGCCTTTTGCTCATCCTGGTCTGGATGAGAAAGATTGAAAGATTATAATCTACCCACTGAATCTTTCCACCCATCTCTACTGTGGAACACCATTTGTCTATGACCACTAGGCCCTATATGTGCCAGGGACACCTTTGTGCCCCTGCACTCTTGAGTAGGCATCCTGCCTCACATTCAGCAATGAACCAACCACTCTGCCAGTTCAACAGACTCCTCAGCCATGGGGTCAGGTTGGACAGAAATTGCAACACCCCCACCCCAAGTATCTTAGCTATTCCCTGAGATGTCTTCTCCTGCAAGCACACAGATGGATGCTGTTCAATTCTCCACAGAAACGTGCAAAAAGCAATGTTGGTGGCAGCCCAGTGATTTACAGTGGGGGCACAAGTGACCATCGTCCAGCACGTAGCCATAATCGAGTGATCGTGATGGGAGGGATTGACAGTTATTGAGATGGAGCCATTCCTCTGGCAGCATATGCAGTTTCTTGACGCCAATGAGTAGCCACATTGTCCCCATCTCCCTCCCTATCAAGTGCACCCTCTAACTTTGCTTTGTGCAATCCCCAAAGAAAAAAAAACTTATCGTAACAAATGGTGTCAAGCCATTGAGCAACTTATGTAACCAAGTTCTCAGGATGAACTCACAGATGCTGATGCCATTGCTCTCTCTACCCAGGCTTGCTTGGTCAAATGACTCAGATACAAGAGTGCTACCAACAGAGCCACGGCTGACAGCCAAAAGTAAACTCCCAGAGTAAAGTGCCTCAGCAGTCTGTGTTGACCATTAGAACTAACAGCTTTTAGCTATGTATCAATCCATCGGCCTTTGTCTGAGTCCTTCCCATGGTCTCTATTCAACTCACTGTGTGGGGGAATGAAAATTAGACGCAATCTTAAGATGAATCTTTGCAAAGGAGTTATAATAGTATTTTTTTTTCTGCTGCATATTACATTGCTTTAGGAGTGTATCCTAATACTGCATTTCTTTTTTACAAAACAAATTCAAATTCATCCCTTGTTGCTTTGCCACATTTCATGAACAATGTGTGTTGCTTATTTTTCTTCCAATGTTCTGTACCTTACATTACTTCACAATAAGTTTCACCATTCATTGTTCATCCCATTTACATACTTTGTCCAACACAGTTTGGAAGCTTCAATTGAGAACCAACTGCCTCCTTACGGTCACTCTCATCTGCAAATGTAGCAAATCTGCACTGAGATTCCAGATTTGAGTTATTGATGTAAATTAAAACATCAGTATTCCCAAAACATTGAGCTCTTTCCTTCAGTCAGGCATAAATCTACACAGATATTTCCCTTTTGTGCATTTTGATCGTGTTTAGGCTTCCATCTCAGGAACATTGTTCATTCATTTTGCTTAGTCTATCGCTGCTTAAATTGAGCGTGTGGTTCCTTTGTAAGACTTAAAATAAACCAATTTATTTCTTTTACATATACATGTCCATTGCCTTTAATTAGTCTTAATAATGCTTAGTCTCAGCAATTTGTGTATTTTTTTAAGTGGTTTTGTCCTTCTATACACAACTGTAGCTCCGGACAGGCCCACATGCAGAGATGGACAATGGGGTGCATGAACAAAGGAAGACTACTCGACTGAAGAAATGTAAAATAGACAGCTTTGTGATTGCTGAACAAAAGTATTATAAAAGTGTTTTTCTGCTTTTTGCTTAAAGACAAGGTTGCCCATCTACAAACCATCTGACAAGTGTGTACCTTTTTTTTGGGTCTCAGCAGAGAAACTCTGTGTGAGCCTGAGAAGATAAGGACTGAGATAGTGGGAACTGCAGATGCCGGAAAATCTGAGATAACAAGGTGTAGAGCTGGATGAACACAGCAGGCCAAGCAGCATCATAGGAGCAGGAAGGCTGACGTTTAGGGCCTAGACCCTTCATCGGAAAAGATAAGATATTTAAGATAAGGACTGAGATGGCTTACTTTTAAAAAAGCCATGGACGATAAGTGCCAAAGTTGTCAGTTCTAGTTGAAGTTTGAACTTTTATAAACCTTGTAAAAAGAAAACTTGTCTAAGGTGGGAGAAAACCATATGATGCAGGGGCAAAAGAAAATGTATGAATACCTGGCAACAACTCCAGATGAGAGATGATTAGAAACGTAGAACTAGTGGCAGGAATATGCCACTCAATCCTTTGAGCCTACTCCATTGTTCAATATGCTACAGCTAAACATCTAACTTAGTACCCTGTTCTTGTTTTCTCTCCATACCCTTCTATCACTTTCATCCTAAGAATTATTTCTATCTCCTTAAAACCATTCAATGTTTTGGCCTCAGCTGCTTTCTACGGCAAAGAATCCTACAGACTCACCACACTGTGAGTGAAAAAAAAGTCTCTTCATCTCTGTCCAAAATGGTTTGCCATTTGATATCTTTAGACTGTGACCCCTGATTCTGGACTCCCCATTTATTGGAAGCGTCCTTCATGTGTTTACCTTGTGTAGTCCTATTAGAATTTCATAGATTTCTTAAAAGATCATTCTTCTAAACTCCAGTGAATATAGTCCTAACTGATCCAATCTCTCAGTCTCTCTACATCAGTCCTACAATCTAGGAGTCAGTCTGATTGGATAACCATTGACTGACATTGCAAATTGGGCGTGAGAATCAGGCTGAGTGACATTGTGAAGCATCAGGAGCTTGACAGAGTCAGCATGATCATTAGGGAGACCTCCACCAACCACTGAAGTCTCATTTGGTGGATTGATCAAGTGGTCATAGGCTGTTGCATGCTGGAAAAACATTTACTGGTTTTATGAGTACTTCTCATCACTATATATATGAAATGAAGAAGCTCAATTAAAGCACATGCCTGTACCATTGTGTACCTAGCAGAAGACTAGAACTTAGACAAGACATAAGATATAGAAGAGGAGTTGGCTGGAGGGACAGGTGGCTACTTCTGCTCCTAGTTCTTGTGTTTATGTTTTTCAGTCTAGTCAACTTCAAAGTGCCATTGGCTTTCTAATCTCTGGGTTTTTCTAAAATATTATCGATCCTTGTTTATGATAAACATAAAAGGAAGCTAATATCTTTCAATATCTTTCATTTCAGTCTCTCTTTTGTAAACCCTACGATATAAACAAAATTCCTTTAATAGTCCAGGAAGCTTGCAGACTGCTATCTGATATATGAGCTTTAAATCATGGTTCAAGAGAGACTGATCTAATTTTTAAACATCTTCTCAAAAATAAACCAACATCCATGTGCCACTTGTTCGAATTACAAATTCTTAAAAAAAGATGTTGCTTGCACACAACTTTCACAATCACAGTACTTTCATGACAATACAAAGCAATGAGACTGAACTGCAGTTTTTAGAAGTTTGAGGTGAATTACAAGGCAAACTTGACCCTCACAACTGTGGATACAGATGTGATACATCTATTCAAGAGCAATTGCAAAACCATTCCACTATCAAAAATGGTTTGAAATAAATTAAAATTGAAGAATATTTCCAAGAATCACATTAAAACCAAGAAATGGTACAAGATCATTCCAAAAATTGAACAAAATGAAAGAGATTCAAAGAAGGACAGAGAAACAAGCAAAATTGTGAGGAGGGAATTTCAAAAACATGTTGGCAAAAAGAATTGTGAGATGTGAGGTTGAACAAATTTGAATTGTTTTTACTAGACAATTGGAGGCTGAGCAGGGGTGACCTGATAGAATTATGTAAAGTTGAGAGGCATGGATAGGGTGGATCATTGGAATCTCTTTTTCAGGGTGGAAATGTCAATTATTATGGGGCATAGGTTTAAGGTGAGAGGGGGAATGTTTAAAGGAGATGCGCAAGGAAAATCTTTTCACAGAGATTGGTAGGTGCCTGGAACACATTGCGAGATGAGGGGGTAGAAGCAGATTCATTAGCAACATTTAAGAGGTGTTTACATAAACACATGAACAGGCAGAGAAGAGAGGGATATGAGCCGTGTGTAACCACTTCTCTTATGACAAGCCCAGTCAAGGAAAGGGCTTTATACCTTCCTCAAACCTGAACAGAAATAGTTTTCCAGTCCTTTTCATTGAGTAGGTATGAATGGTTTTTTGATTGAGGTGAATGGTTTAGATGGTTTTGGAATGTCCAGTATTTCTCTTGGATGGGTACTCGTTCAGGTTTAAATAGTGTTGTGAATGTCTTTACATCCATCGATGGAACAGGTTTGTATGTAGCACAATGGTGTGGAATGTTCAGTATTTCTGTGCCAGAGCACTGGCTGGAAAATGGTATGGCTTTGTACCTCTGTAGCCTTCAGAAGGTCTGAAGTTGTTGAATTTGTTTGTTTTTTGCAGTCTGGCTTCCATTGTTTAAACTGGAGCATGAATGGGGGTCTTCCTTTAGATACTGAAAGCTAAGCACTGTTCCAGACATCTGCCCCTGGGCTTGTGTGTTTCCCAGTCTGTCCCAGCCAGCCTTTTCCTGGCTCGGTTGCAGCTCATAGTTTCTGGAGTCCCAAAAGTTCAGTGAATTTAATCCAATATAATTTCCACAACTCCGCCTTCAGACGGTTTTAAGCACAGGTTATGTCCATAAACTAATGGGGATTTTCACCCCACCTTACACATCCCCGCTTTAATACTCTACATACTAGAGTATCACCTTGGGAGGGCAAAAATCATCAAGACCTCGAAACCAGCTTCCCAAATTACCTAACCCCAAACACACTTATTCCTGCCCTCAAGGCCTCCTCACTGCCTTTGGCTGCTGCCTGGCCTGTGGCCTCCCCTGGGGGCTCTCCCCATCCCAGAGCTGGTGTCTGGCTTCCTGCCCCTGAGGACCACTGTGTCCCAATCCTTGGGGCACCTCTCGAGTCCCAAGCTATGGGTGAGCTGACCTGGCCCTGGAGGGTCTTTGTTGCTGCAGGGCCTGCGGCCTGTGGGAATGTGGCCTCCCCTGGGGGTTCCTGGGAACTTCCTGAATCCCAAGCAATGGGAGAGCTAACCTGCCTGTGAGGCAGTTCACCTGCTCAGGTCCGGTGGTCTGTGGGACTCGGGCTTCCCCTGGGGGTTTCCCACCATCCAGGGCCACTGGCTGGTTGCCTGCCCCCTTATTGCGACCCACACCATCTGGCTGCCTCATTACTTTGTGCGGGCTCTCTAATTTCTTTCTCCTGGCCTGTGTTCCCAGGAGAGGGTTAAGGATGGGATCCTGCACTTGTTAGCCTGTTAGCAGGCCTGAGCACCTCGGTTCCCAACAGGTACCTGTTTGGGCGCCTTCCTTGGCCAGTGTGCCAGCCTGGATCTTGCCCTCAGTGAGGGGTGCAGTTTTACCTGTTTCCCCTGCCCCAACAGTTAGCCCCAGGCATTTCCCTTCCTGCTGGCCAATCTGTGCCTCCTTTGGGTTCACCCCAAACCCCCACCAACTCTCGTCACAGGCCAGGGTCCTAGTGTGGGGTGGTGGGGCGTCTTGGAGTAGCCGCTGTGGCTGCTGTCCCCGACCCTGTGAGTGTGGCCTGGAGAACTTTTAAAACTCCTTAAAAGAGTTAGGGGAACGCTGTGCTACTGGGCCCAGTTCCCAGACAGGCACTGGAAGATCTCTCCATTCACCCATCCTCCTTGAATTGGGGCAAGCATTCCATCAATGCTTACTCTTCCTGCACCCAAAGCAATCATGATTATTGAAAGAGCTACATCCCACCTGGCACCACTCTTCCTTGCCCTGGAAGGGCTTGATCTCGTAGACCTTGCCCTTGGGGACTTGCTCCTCCCCTCTCCCATTCTGAAAAGCGAGGGATAACTATCTTATTCTGTAATTTGGGGGTCCTTAAGGTCAAACCAAAGCTCAACCTTGGCCCGCAACATTGGTAAGCTGTTTGCCACCAGGATGCAGAGCCAATGAGCTTGATCACAGCCCCTAAGGTTGTCCCATTCCAGGTTCCTTCCACCGGTGCTCGCATAAATGGGCCACAGCCTGTCAGCGAAGGCCCACAGGGTTTCCCCTGCCACCTATACAGTGTTTTCTACCCGGGAGAATGGACTCCCATCATTGTACACCATTGCCTCCAAGATCTCTTCCTGGACATCTGCAAACATGTAGCGTCCTCATTTGCTATCTACAGAAAGGGCCTTGTACAGCCTTCTGTACAAAGGGTGCATCAGCAACTTGGCCATTTCTGCATCATTACACCCGCTAATCTGCCCCACCTGCTCCACTTCCATGAAGTGGACAGATGGGTCTCCTTTATGGGTCAATTTCTTCACATGGGCCACCAGGGGCCCTTTGCTGCTGAGTTCCATGTGGGGAATCAAACTGGCTTTCCAAATCCCCTTGCTCCTGGCCATCCTGGGGCATGCCATACTTGTGCTGTCATACCGGGCACATGGGCCCTGGTTCACGTACTGGCCCCGTGCCCCCATGTACCTGCTGTTGGACTGGGCCTGCTGCTGGTGCCTAAGGTGGTGATCCAGAGATCCCCCCTGCCCTGTAGTCTGTCCTCTCTTCCTGCTGCCTTACTGGGCCTCCCCCTGGTGACAAAAGGTGACCACGCATCGCCGACTGTTTTACAGTCCGTATCTGCCTTGCCCCCTTTCCCTTCCCTTCCTGTCTGGGCCGCTCCCGAGCTGATCATGCAAACCATGCCTGTGGCCTGGGACAGAGCTAGGCTTAGCTTATGGATCAGCTCCTGGCAGGGACCGTGCTCTCCCCTACTGAACTCTTCACTGCAGGCTACCCTATAGGCTGCATAGATATCCCTCAGCTTCTCCTCCTGCACCTTAACTTGTTCCCCCAGATGGTTATTCTTGTGTTTCAGTGCTTGCTCATTTGTCTTGGCTTCTGTAGCCTGACACTGCAGGTAATCTAGCTTGTTCAGAAATAGCAAGAACTACAGATGCTGGAGTCAGAGATAACACAGTATGGAGCCGGAGAAGCACAGCAGGCCAGGCAGCATCAGAGGAGCAGGAAAGTGCACGTTTTGGGTCAGGACCCTCCTTCAGAAAGATTTCCTGACCTGAAATGTCAACTTTTCTGCTCCTCTGATGCTGCCCGGCCTGCTGTGCTAATCTAGGTTATTTCTGTACCTTTCCTCCATTTGCCACCTTTTTTGCCTCTCTCGCTGCAAGTCGGCATACATCATTTCTCCTACCCTGGTCCTCATACTACAGCCTTCCTCTGCCTCTCTTAACTCTGCTTTCAGTTTCCTGACTTTCCTGTCCAGTACCTGGACGTGTCACTGGAGACAGAGGAGCCAGATTGCCTTCTCTGTGGAGCACTTATGCTCCTTGCTCTCAGTCCACTGAGCTGCTGCTTCCTTTGGACGCTCAGCTCTCAAGAGATCAAGGACCCATTCCTTAGATATATTCACCTTTTTGAACACATAGGAGGAGATCCTCTCATCCATCAGAGACTTTGCCTCTGTAACACCCTCTATAACATCACATTCCTTTTGCCAGTGTTCTGCCATGGTCGTCATTCTGTAGGGAATTCTGGTCTGTGCGGTCGGTAAACCTGCTGGAACTCTCAGGCAGCCCGGATCACCCACCAGGTCCCTAGTTCTAACACTGGACTTAATTTAGGAATGTGAAGTGAAGAAGGCAGTAGACAGGTATTTCTGGGCAAAGAATCTCTCTGTTTATTAAATGCAAAGGTGAACATATCGCAAGAAATAAAAAGGCAAAAATAATAAACAGGTGAAAAAATACAAGAGATGAAAAGGCAAATTCAAAACAGTGAAACTGATACGGTCAGTTATTAACTTAACACAGGCTAATTACTATCAGAAACTAAACAGTAGTTTTAAAACACAGACACTTTAATCAGACTTCCTGACCTTGGGGTACCCTGCACTGTCACCAATCCACCTTCCCCTCCCTGCTAGCTAGGTTGGATACTTTGGGTCTCGAGGAAATAGGCTCACCACTGGGGATAAACACAATTTTGAAATGCAGCTGTTCGTTCCCATTTGCTTGTAGCCGGTGCTTCACTGAAGACTTTGGATGGTTTAGACCTCAGTCTGGTTTGAGAACTTGAGTCTTCTTACTTTGTGGTTGTTTATGAGCTGGTTTTCACCTCAGGATGTGTTTGAGGTCTTGTCAGTCATGTCGGTGGTTCTTGGAGGTCATCGGTCGTCAGATTTGCCAGTTGGTTGCCGTTGGTTCCCCTGGTTCGGAACAGCCCTATGTCGGTAGGTTTCAGGGATGTAGTTGTGCAGATAGTTCATGGGGAGAGTAGCTGTCTGGGATCCCTCTTCAGTTGGTAGCTGGCTCTCTGTTTCTCTCCCAGATCAGGACTAGCAGTTATACAGCCTGTGTGCTCCATCATTACCTCTCAAATCTGTGTTATCCATAGATAGTAAGAACTGCAGATGCTGGAGTCAGAGGTAACTCGGTGTGGAGCTGGAGGAACGCAGCAGGCCAGGTTCTGAAGAAGTGTCCCGACGCGAAATGTCAACTTTCCTGCTCCTCTGATGCTGCCTGGACTGCTGTGTTCCTCCAGCTACACATTGTGTTATATCTGTGTTATCCATTGTGTTTCTGTTATCCTCTTTATGGTAAATTGGCTTCCTGATAGTTTAGAGTAGGTGCTAATGTGTTTTGATTAAGTGGAATGTCCAGAATTTCTGCGAATGAATATTTTTTGAAGTTGAATGTCTTGGTACCTCTGAAGAGATCAAGATGTCTGAAGTTGTTGCCTTAGGTCTTTTAGGGCTTTGTTCCTTTAGGGCTAAGGCATGAATAAGATTTCTATCTGAAAACTTGTTGCAGAAAGCCATCCCTATGATTGTGCATTCTAGACCATAGCCCAGCTGCCTTTTCTTTGTTTTAAAAGTTCTGTTAAAAAAATCCAGGTGTTTTGGTCCAGTAATTTAAATAACAGGGACTTTTGCTCACTCCTACATAGCACTCCTTTGACACTGTACATCCTACAGTATCACTCCGGATGAGCAAAAATCATCCGACCCAAAATCCAACTCCCCAGATTACCTAACCCCACACACACCTATTTTCTGCCTCCAAGACAGTGCATGGCTCCCTGAAAGGAAAACACAAGACACATGCTTCAGAGGCAAAGAAAACTCTGAGTTTATTGAACAAACAAGCAAAATTTAATATATTTACGGAAAACAAGGAAGTGAATATCAAAAACCTTGACTGAGACCTGACTCCCAGTTAACTTGACCCCAGTTAAGCCTTGCAGCCAAGACTTGATACAATGAGTACCGTGGATGGCTGTTACACTAACAGGAGCAAGAGAGAGAGAGAGGGGGAGGGAAAGAGAGAGAGCGAGCGAGAGAGAGAAAGGGAGAATACCTGCTAACCTGGAGCCCAATTCCACTTCCCTTCCTGAGGGGTGCCCTGCACTGTTAGCCTTCCTGAACTCCTCCTTCCCCTATCTAAGACCAGCCAAGCTGGCTTAGAGGGTCTCTAACCTTAGGCTCACCCCAGTGTGAAAACACAATTTTGACTGGCTCTTCTCTGTAGTCTCTTGCCATAGCTGGGACTCCATGAAGGGCAGCGAGTACTAGTAACAGCCAATCTAGTGGTGTCCGCTGATGTGGTCAGATGCGTGGGACCAGACCGGTGAGTACCTTGGGTTTTCTTTGTTTTCTGGTGATCCTTGGGAGCGGGTTGTTGCCTTGGATGGTGGTGGATGTTGCTGACGTTTCTCCGGTTGGTTTCTTGCGCCATCTCATTTCTTAAGTAAATAAATATTTTACTTAAGTGCTTAATCATTTATGTAAATAAAAAAATTCCATTCTATAAGCAGTTGTTCCCATTACGACAACCCAACTTGCCATGTGCCCAGTTATGTGATTTGGAGAAGCTGGAGTATTCTCCTTCAAGAAGAAATAGTTGACAGCCACTTTGATGGAGGTGTGCTAAATCATGAGGGATTTGGACAGAGTTTATAGGGAGAGACTGTTTCCATTGGTGGAAAAGTCAAGAAAGTGAATGAGGTAGAAAAAGGGATATGGGGAGAATCATTTGACACAGTGAGTGTTTAGGATATGTAATGACCTCTGTGTCAGAGACAGGTTCATTTTTCTTTTAAAAAGGAATTGAATAACACTTAGATAATTAACAGGAATGGGGAAGAAAATAGGTCAGAGAGTGCAACTAGAAGAAATGCTTTTTATGTAGTTTTAGCTAGGAGTCAGGGGGTTGATGTCTTCTTATCATGTCGTCAACACTCTATGATTCCATGACAACTTTTAAGCTTATTCATTTCTGAAAGTGGAAAATCCTCAAAATCTACAAGACTGGATCCACATTTAAGAACATATGATTAATTTAAACACACAACATTTTTAAACACAACAATTAAAAACACAGCAATCATTCTTCAAAAGGACTATTCTGTGAACTTTTGTACATGTGATTTTGGAATTTTAAATTGTTTCGCAGCTGCTGAAATTATTTATAGTTACTTCTTGTAGACTTCAGAAATAATGCTGAGGTTTTATTGTAAAGCTTGATTGGAGGGCCTCATAGGACATTAATGGCACAAGATATGTGATTGTTTTGTGAATGAATTTTAATTGATTTACATGATTCAGAATTTCCCAGTATGTATTCCTGAGCAAGTGCTGCAAAATAATAGAATAAGTCCTTTCATTCCACAAAAAAAATTGATTTAACCAACATTATAAAAGCCATCGGCTAATTTCCAATTAGTTATGCCTAATATTTGGGCAACATAACCACAACTGCTTGTGAAATTGAGCTCAAGTCTATCATTTTGAATCAATGGTCAGCTTCCAACTGTTGCTGTTTTTGTATCATCAGAGAGCCTTTCCAAGTTTGGATGTAACAGAATGCATAATCGTACAATATCCACATATTAATTAAATTGCCTTTACCAACCCTTATAATCTACATGAGCAGCCATCCCTTTTTCTCACCAAAGATTGACTTCGATGTTCAACATCATTTATTTCTGCTCCATTCCACCAACTTTCCTCAGCCTGCTTTTTTTAGTCCGAACAATGCCAATTCAAAGTTGTCTCTTCTTATTTTGCATGAAGACCAGAGGTCCACACTGTCTATAATAAATAATCAAGAAATAATGCATTTACAGTCACAGGTCCCATATATCACAAGCATTTATCAACCATAATTAAGTTCCTTTGCCAATACTTGGTCCTTTGACTGTTATTGTGTTACAGATTCTATTACCTCACTATCTCTGGATGGCTAACATGGAGGAATGGAAGTCAAACACTGTACTTTTGTTCTTGCAGATTAAGAGCTGTGAGGACCACCGCAGAGCTAAGGAATATTGAAATCAAGAGCCACCTGGACCAACACCTGAGCAAACTGATATATAATAGTTTAGGATGGAGCTGAACAAATAGCACTTGGAAAGTTTTCTTTCAATTTTGCCCTTGCGCTAGGACATTACATTAGGGAATGACTCAGTAGATCAGTATTGAATTACTCATTTGGACAAGGGAGTAGTGGTGCTGCAACCAACAATGTCAAAAGGAGCAGCTTAATTCCTTTAGCCTACAAAATGATAGTGGTTATACATTTGGGATATCCTTAAGTACCCCCGGAGAGATCAAATATTGCCAGTTGACTCATGGGAGTTTGTGCCTTGTGACCAACCAAACTATTGTATACAGCAGTTAGGACATGAAAGGGTTAACTGACAACAGGAACAAGGTCAGCCCATGACGATAGGCCTGTTCCTGGGAGCAGCTAACAATACTGTACTGTGTTCTACAGTGCGCTGTATCAGAGTTCCCTAGTGTGTCCTTATTGGTGGCCCAGTGATTATTTGTGGTGTTTACAGCCTGTAGTGATGTGCACTTAATCTTAAATTGAACTGGATATCTCACAAGAGGCAATCAGGTATCTTGAATGTAATGTAACTAGTTATTCATTAATATGCAATAAATCTTTTCTTCTTAATTAAGAATGAGCCCTAGTTCTGCTGAATGTATTGTGTGCACATCCTTTCCCACTTGATATAGATAGCTCCCTTAATACTTAAGAAGGATTGATGGCAGCGAAATATGCTGGCAACCAAAATTATGAGGAGATTGAGAATGTTTACTCAGGTAAATGCCAATCACATTGAGAGACATGATCAGAAGCACTCAGAAACAGTGTGATCAGTGACAATTTTCATGCTGGACAGAAACTTCCAAACAGTTCAGATGGTTGATTTTTCAACGATTTGGCGCAGTTTGCTGATCTCATCTTTGGCTTATCATCCATCTTAGGACCCAACAAACCAGAGGTGAAGCAAGTCACCTTCAATCATGGGCACTGCCTAAGTAGGAAAGCTTACAAGGTAATAATGACTACTCTACCAGGAAGAATTAATCAGCTGCTGAGGCAAGTTGGAAGATCTAGAAGGCAGGAAAATTACAATGTATATATTTTCTTGTTGAAGATGCATGTAGACAGAAGGGATAGAAAAATTATCAAATATAAGATGGAATAATAGAGCAGGAGTGAGCCATTCATCCTGTTCAGCCTGCTCTGCCATTCAATACGATCACAGTTGATTGACCACTTCAATGCTTTTTAAACATACCCAAAGATGGATGAATCCATGGAAAGCATCACAGAATTAAAATTGACAAAATATATTGTTTTCATGAATTTGGGCAAGAAAATAGTGGTGCTGCAAACAATGATGTGAAAGGGAACAGATTAACTGGTCATCTGTTTTATTGCTGTTTGTGTGAAGCTGTTTGGCACATTTTGACTACCATGTTAGTCTACATGATGAGAATAGGAATGCTTTTGGGATGACCTCAAGTTTCACCAGAAAGATTACAAATTCCCAAACATTGAATTTTATCTCCCAACATCATGAAGAAGGTGTTGCAAGTTGGTCCATTGGCCCCAAGTTCAAATAATCTGGAGGTACAATGGATAATAGCAAGATTGACTGGAGATCAAATGTTAAAAATCAATGGATGGAGAGGAACCAGGGAGCTCAAAATTCAGAAGACTGATTATAACAACCACGAGGAAAAGTTGTCTCATGCATTGAGTGGTTTAGATTTGGAAACATTGATAAAGTGATGGTTACATATTCAGAAATACCATTTGAAGGAGAGTGGGTAAAAACTTGAAAGAGAGAAAATATAGGGATATGAAGAAAGCATAGGGAAATAGCACAAACTGCATTGCTCTTTCAAAGAGACAGCATGGACCTGATGGGCCAAATGGCCTTCTTTTGTCACATTCAATTGTATGATTCTATGATGTTAGCAAAGCGATGAATACCCTTCAAATTACATCTATAAAGGCAGGAAGGTAACCTTTGGATTGATGACTGTAGCAGGGAATGTGGAGCCATAGTAATATAATTTGGAATCTCTGGGAGGTACAGTTGGGCAAGCTGTGTAATAGGGACCCATTACACTTGATTACTCACTTTGAAATGGATATCCAATTCAAAAGACATATGACAAGGAAGAATGACAACAAATTATTGACAAATTAATGTTGGGAAATCCCTTAGGAGTTGCTTATTTATCTCAAAAATATGTTATACGGCTGTTTAGAACACGGCTGTTATTCACCTTATGTAACATACGTTTCCCTGTAGCTTACAACTTAAGATAAGTTGGATGAGATACTTTCTACTTTCAAAGGCAGGAGAAACATCCTGCAAAGATAGAGCTCCAGTCATGAAAAGCAGTTACCATAACGCTTTACAGCAGCACAACCTCTGATTTACTATCAGCAAACATAATCATGCAGGACATTCTCTATATCAAAATACTACATCAAGATAATAGTGCACTTTCCACGGTGATATTCCATGGAGAGACAGGAATTTCAGTTGTGGATAGGTGAAGGTTAAATAGTTAATGTTTAAACTACTATCTTCCCTTAATTATCACCTGTTCCTCCGGTGAAAGAGTCATAGAGTCATAAAGATCTACAGCACGGAAACAAAGACTTTGGTCCAACTCATCCACGCCAACCAGATGTCCTAAATTAATCTAGTCCCATTTGCCAGCATTTGGTCCATATCCCTCTAAACTCTTCTCATTCATATGCCCTTCCAGATGTCTTTTAAACGTTGCAATTGTACCAGCCTCCACAACAATGTCTGGCAGGTCATTCCATACGTGCTCCACCCTCTGCGTGAAAAAGTTGCCCCTTAGGTCCCTTTTAAATCTTCCACTCTCACCTAAAACCCATGCCCTCTAGTTTTGGACTCCCCCACCCTGGGGAAATGACCTTGGCTATTCACTTGATCCATGCCCCTCATGATGTTATAACTCTCTGTAAGGTCACCCCTCAGCCTCCAACACTCCAGGGAAAATAACGTCAGCCTATTCAGCCTCTCCTTATAGCTCAAATCCTCCAACATTGGCAACATCCTTGTCAAACTTTTCTGAACATCTTTCCTATAGCAGGGAGACCAAACTTGCACACAGTATTCCAAAAGTGGCCGAACCAGTATCCTGTTCATCCGCAACATGACCTCCCAACTCCTAAACTCAATGCACTGACCAATAAAGGCAAGCATACCAAACACCTTCTTCACTAACCTGTCTACCTGCACCCTCACTATCAAGGAACTATGAACCTGCACCCTAAGGTCTCTTTGTTCAGCAACACTTCTCAGGACCTTACCACTAAGTGCATAAGCTCTGCCCTGACTTGCCTTTCCAAAATGCAACACCTCATATTTATCTAAATTAAACTCTATCTGCCCTCTCTCGGCCCATCAGCCCATCTGATTAATGTCACACTGTATTCTGAGATAACCTTCTTCGCTGTCCACTACACCATAAATTTTGGTCTCATCTGCAAACTTACTAACCATACCTCCTGTGTTCACATCCAAATCTTTCATATAAATGACAAAAAGCAGTGAACCCAGCACCGATCCTTGTGGCACACCATTGGTTACAGGCCTCCAGTCTGAAAAGCAACCATCCACCACCACCCTCTATCATCTACCTTCGAGCCAGTTCTGTATCCAAATGGCTAGTTCTCCTCCTATTCCCTGTGAACAAACTTTGCTAACCAGTCTACCATGAAGAACCTTGCTGAACACTTTACAGATGTCCATATTAGATCATGTTCACTGCTCTGCCCTCATCAATCCTCTTCATTACTTCTTCACAAAACACAATCAAGTTCGTGAGACACGATTTCTCATGCACAAAGCCATGTTGACTATCCCTAATCAGTCTTAAAAATATTTTAATTATCCTTTGCTGAGCTGTATTTATTTGAAACTTTTATCATCTATCATTCACAATTGTTATATGTTGCTATTTAATACATTGTACCTACTTGTTACACATTTTGAAGTACATTCTGCTCTCACTATGTTGTAGTACGGATTGATCACAATATCATTTGTATCAACTAGTTTTTTGCATTTATTTATTTATGGGATATGCCAAGGTTGCCTTGAGTTTAGTGGCTTTCAGATACAAGTTAGAAGTCAAACATGCTATATTAAGTCTGGAGTCATATGTAGGCCAGACCAGGTAAGGATAGCAGATTAACTTCCCAAAAAGATATTAGTGAATTAGATATGTCTTTACAACAATCAATAATGTTAGCTGTTAACCTGATTAGATTTTAATTCCCAATTTATTTATTGAATTAAATTCCATTAGCTATTATGTTGGGATTTGAACTCATGTTCCTCACATGTTACCCTGCATCTCTGGATTACCAGCGCAGTGACTTTACCCTGACACCACCATATCCCCATCTCAATGTGATTTTCAAAAGTTTTACTTTTGTAAACTTGGACAATTAACCAGGTTTGGAGAGTTTGAGTTATATGGAGAAGCTGGATAGGCTGGGACTCATTCCACTGGAGGGTAGGAGGTTGAGGGATGAACTTATAGAGGTTTATAAAATCATGAGAGGTATAGATAAGCTGAATGGCAGATTACTTTTCCCTAGGTTGGAGGATTTCAAGACTAGGAGGCATCTTTTATAGGTGAGGGGAGAAAGATTTTATAAAAAGAAATAAGGGACAACATTTTTAGACAGAGAGTGAGTTGCGTGTGGAATGGAATTCCAGAGGAAGTGGTGCATGTGGGTGCAGCAACAATGCTTAAAAGACATTTGGATAAGTACATGAATAAGAAATGTTTGGAGGGATATGGGCCAAGCGCAAGCAGACTAGTTTAGTTTGGTTTTATGGTCAGCAGGGACTGAAAGGTCTGTTTCCGTGCTGTATGACTCTATAAATATTACTTTACAGCGATAATTCCCTTAACTTCCCAATGAAACAAAAATAAAAACAAGCATTACACATTTGCTGGAACATAGAGTTATGTTTTTGTCCCCAGAACAAAATTGACAAAAATTCCATAAAATAGAATTCCATAGAATCCCTACAGTGTGGAAACAGTCCCTTCGGCCCAACAAGCCCACACTGACCCTCAGAGCATCCCACCCAGACCCATCCCCCTCTAACTCACCTAATCTACACATCCCTGAACACTATGGGCAATTTAGCATGGCCAATCCACCCAGCCTGCATATCTTTGGACTGTGGGAGGAAACCGGAGCACCCAGAGGAAACTCACGCAGACACGGGGAGAATGTGCAAACTCCCCACAGAGTTGTCCAAGGATGGAATCGAACTCGGGTCCCTGGTGCTGTGAGCCACCGTGCCGCCCCAGTGTTATATTTTATTGCTGGCTGCATGTTGTAAAACCCCACTATTGGGTCGAACGGTTCTGGTCCAGATATCAATGGCACACAACAACACAAAAAAAACGTACACCATTCCACGAAGTATGGTACACCTTTATTAATTGTTATATGTTTTATGGTCTTATGGCTATGTCCATTGTTTTCTTTTTATACTCCTGGCATGACTTATGTTCTAACAAATGCAGAATACTGGGCATGACTTTCTTCTCCCAGAAGAGGTGAGAAAGATGGCTGACATGGTGACTTAATCAGATGAGATTCTAAAAGTCAGTTTCTCTCTTCTTTTCAACATTTAATCTTCCCTCCTCAGAAAGGGAGTCAAACTTTAGGGTGGCATAGTGGCTTAGTGGTTAGCACTGCTGCCTCGCAGTTCCACAGTGTGAAGTTTGCACATTATCCCATGTCTGCGTGGGTTTCTCCTGGATGCTTCAGTTTCCTTCCACAGTCCAAAGATGCGCAGGTTAGGTGAATGGGCCATGCTAAATTGCTCATACTGTCCAGGGACGTGCAGGCTAGGTGGATTAGCCAAGGGAAATATGGGGTTAAAGGGATAGGGTAGAGGGATGGGTCTGGGTAGGATGCTCTTCTAAGGGTCGGTGTGGTTTTGATGGGCTGAATGGCCTGCTTCCACAATGCAGGGATTCTATGATTCTCACCATCAGGAGTTGAGAACATAATATGCCTGTCCGAGAATCTCACTAATCACACAATTTGCTGGAATTGACACCATCTTCTCAATTACCTTCTGCTCAATCAAGATATTTAACTTTTCAGAAGCTTGACATACAACAAAGAGCATACATACTGATTTGTTCTTTGATTTTCAGTCTGGGTAAGTTCTTTATTTTCTCTCCCTCTAGCCAAATTTTGTCAATGTTTGTCGTTTTGACTTTTGTTCCGAGCTCTACAACGTCAGTCAGATTGAACGTGTGGTCCATGGCAGGATGTGTCCTTGGGCCAGCACAGAACCCAAGTGAGAATAGCAACACAGTGCTTGGTGACTGGATTGGCATCTTAGCACAGAAGGTCAGCTACGTGGCTAAGTCAGGAGGTGTCAGTGTGGTGTGGAACAGCTTGTGATTATGAGGCACTGTAAAGCATCAATGTGAAAGGTTGGGTGCATGTAGCTCAAAGGCACAGTGCTGCTTTTATTTCAGAGGTAATGCATGTGCTTGCTGCATGTTGTAAGACCCCATTATTGGGTCTAAAGGTCCTGGTCTAGATATCAATGGCACACAACAACATGTATACTGTTCCACTAAGTATGGTACACCTTTATTAAACTACTAAGCCCTAGTAATATTTGTGATCCACCCTGTCAAACACTCTCTCCTGATAAAGAGATGAAAGTTGGCTGACAGACTAGTCCTGTAGACCAGAATGGGTGCTTTCATAAATTAATTTCCGTACTTCTGACAAGACAGCAGTTATCACACTCAGAAGAAGGTGTATTCTGAGCTGAAAAGCAATATGAGATATTTTGTGATAACGAAAGTGCTACAAAAAAGTTTTGTTCTTCACCGGATCCATCGTTTGTTTCTTTATTTATCCCAAAGCCATCATACTCTGCCTTGCAGACTCAACCATTTTGGTTATTAAAGTTTCTCCTCCATTCACCCTTTCACAGGCCTTCGTTTTGTTTTTTCCTCCCCTCTCCACTTTCCCTACCTCTACATGTGATCAATACCAACTACATTACCAATCTTTCTTCAGAAATTCAGAAATTCTTCAGATTTCTGAAGAAGGGTCTAGGCCCGAAACGTCAGCTTTCCTGCCCCTATGATGCTGCTTGGCCTGCTGTGTTCATCCAGCTCTACACCTTGTTATCTCAGATTCTCCAGCATCTGCAGTTCCTACTATCTCTCACATTACTAATCTTTCCTGTTCTGATAACAGGTCACCAACTTAAACATTAACTATAGACCTGTCTCTTTTCATGTTCCTTACTTGTTGAGAATTTCAAGCCATTTCTGATTCCATTTCAGTTTTGATCCATAGCAGTTTGTACTTTGATAGCTTACGAACACGTGCCAAAACAACTTCTAGATTTTTCAGTCACCACTATGTGCCATGCCTTTAGAATAACAGAAAATGATCAATATTACATTTAACTAAGGACATTTTCACAGGGGGTCAGTGAGGCTTTGGAGCTCCCTTCATGAAAAAGTGATAAAAGTGGAGTATTCAAGTTTTTTTCAAGCAGATGTGGATAGATTCCTAATAAGCAAGGAATTGAAAAATAATCAGAGGTAGGTGTGAATATGGTATAACCCAGATCATCTGTGAGCTTACTGAATGACAGAACAGTCTTGAGTGGATGAGTGGCCTACTCCTGTTCCTAATTTGTATGTTTATATGTAATTAAAAGAATTTCTAATTAACCCATTGAAACAAATGTAAATTTAATAAAAGTCGGCATAAGAAATTTCATGAATGTTATATATATTGCTACGAACATTAATTTATGTTTGCTAAAAGGCAAATTGTCAAGTCAACTGGGAAATGACAGCCAAATCCCAACTAATTTTTTTCTAATTTCTTACATTTTATTCAAACACGTCTTGCACCAGTCACTTCTTCCTCATGATGTGCTGACATACGGTAACTGAATAATCTTTAATATCTATCCATGATCCCAGTATACCATTTATCCACACTGAAAGCGTAAGTAAAGAGGTTAACTTACTGAAGGAGTAAGTAAAGAGATTAACAACTGAAGGATTAAGTAAAGAGATTAACAACACAACAAATTCCACAACAACTCCAATAAGGAAGTGGACCTTTAGATCGAACTTTACACAATCAGGATGAAACATCCGCTGAAACAACAAATCCTGCGCGCGAAAACAATAGCAGCACTAACCATCACCCGCTTTGCAAGATGCCTGGAACAGATTAAAGAACTGTGTACATGACTTGAGGGGGAGGTTGGCAAATGTATATAACCTTTGAAATTGTCTGTAATAGCCGAGAAGTTTTGGTGAGGCCCCTTTGAGGTCTCTGCTTCTCCCAAAAACTTTTGTTAATAAAGCTGTGTCTGACTCACTACAGAATTGTACTTGGTAATATTTTACCTACAACAAATTGGTGTAGTCGGCAGTATTCTATCTACGGTCCGGACAGCGTCGCCACGGCTCGGACACCAGGACAGGATACCGAACACAAAGTTAAGTGAGTTGGCCCACAGTATTCAATAATCTGCTGATTGTAAATGTGAGACTGTCTGTCGTTTGAGTTGAGCAAAAACGGACAAGGAGGTACCCGTCTGTAATGCACAGCCGTAGACCGGTTGGTAAGAGGGGAAATCCTCCACGCAAAGGTCAGGACACTGAAGTGGGTGTAGAGACTGGAGAAGAGGTACCCGGGATGTGATACTCAAACGTAACGTGAGAGTGTAATTTTGTGAGACCGCCGAGAGAGAATTGAAATAAGCGGAATACGGGGACTGGATCACTCCCACAATAGGTATTGCCGGACTCCAATAGGAACGACCCTGAGTGAGACGCGGCAGGTGGGAAAACACGAATGGGACGTGGCCGGTGGGTTAAGCGCAGTCGAGAGATCGGGGGAGATCGTGAGTATAAACCTATCATTTATCATGGCGGGGAAGGAAGATCAATGGTGACCCCCGGGGTCTCTCATTAATCAGTATATGACAGATAGACATTCACTCATTAAACAGATGAAAAAGGGGGGATGGGATCCATCCCAGGCCCTAGAACAACAGCGAGATTGGCTCTTAAGACAGAAGAAAGATAGAACTAAGAAAACCGCAGTCCTTTTTGTACATCAATTGGCCGGCCTTATAGGGCAGATATCAGAGTCCACAAGGAGGTGGACGGAGGAAAAAAGGATCCGAAGATCATGTATTAGGGAACTAGAAAAAAGGAACCAGTTCTTAGCAGTGTGTCAGTGGGGACCCTTGCCCCCATACCATCCCAGGGAAGGGCCCACTGCCCCAGAGGAGAGTCTGAGTGAGGAAGTTAACCTCGCCCCGGTAACCTGGGGCAGGACCCTGGCAGCCCCAACCGCTAGATATCAGCCCTTCACACCAGGGGAAAGACAACAGATATTGGTGTCCCTGGGAAAGTTACAACCTAGAAGAGCCAATGCTAAATTCTGGGCCGAATTAGATGCTATTTGGGTGAGGCACCAATTACACCGACGAGATATACACCAACTTGTCTGAGCGGCTTGCCCGCAAGATAAATGGCAGTTAATGGGGGATGGTTCTGGTCAGGCTGACGCCGCAGCCCAAGCTAAACACGATTATCGAGGTGGACGGTGGGCTCATGCCATAGAATTAACAGCTGAAAGAGAGGCACAAGAAGAACCCTTTAACTGCTTTAAGGCCAAAGTCCAACGGGTCCTGAGAAATGCCCCCACCAATTGGTCCAAAATCACAAACACAAAACAACAGAAGGGAGAAGGGGCATCTGAATATGGGGAACGATTGTTCAAGGTATATCAAGAATGTTCAGGGATGCCAGATACAAACCGTACTGATAGGGCATTTATACAGGCATTCAACGATGGGTTATCACCCGCTCACCAGGCAATCCTGAAGATGGGGGCAATTGCCACCAGAGGTTATGACGAGTTGGTAGAACGGGCATCTGGAATTAAAGAAGGGATGGGAGAAAGACCCCCCATTCGAATAAAACAAGAAAACTTAGGTGCCGTGACAAAGATAAAACTGAAATCCACTTGCCACAACTGCGGCAAGACAGGGCACTTTGTCAGGGAATGTAGAGCCCCAAAACAGAACAAAGGGAAGTCTGGAAGCACTTGCCAACATTGCAGCAAGAAGGGCCACTCTGAGGGCACCTGATGGGGAAAACATGGTAAACCAACAACCGCAACGTCTCAAAGGGAGACGGCCTGACGTCTGGCAGCCCCCACGGGCACGGGTAATAAGGAAGGTAGGATTTACGTGTCTGCACTAGTAGGGGGCAGACAATGTGAGATGCTGGTGGACACGGGAGCCTCCATATCCATCACTGACCTACCCCTGCCCACAACTAACAAAATGATCTATGTAAAGGGCATTAGTGGGCAAAATACCCCAGCGTACTTGAGCGAAACCACTTTGGTGGAAATTAATAATTTGCATATACCAATGCGATTTTATGTGTGTAAAAATAATGAAGGAAACGATTTGATGAAAGAGTATGAGGTACGAATAGATTGTGGGAAAGGCGAATGAATTTGGCCCTGTCCCGACGGGAGACAGGAGAAAATGGGAGCCTATGCAAGCCACTTGGAAATTGTCCAAGCCGCATCTGCGACAGGACGTGATTGGCAATTGGAGGACAATGGGTTTGGCGCCATTTGCACCTCCGTCCCGGGGGTATGGGCAGAAACTAAACTAGATACCGGGCTAAATAAAATCAACCCCATAGTAGTAGAAGGCCTGGAACATAAACCACACCGACAGTACCCCATCAAACCGGAGGCTAGGAGGGCAGTTGTGGAAATCGTTGAAGGGCTAGTGGGAAGGGGAATTCTCCGAGAAATCACGAGTACCACCAACTCCCCCACCTGGCCAGTGAGTAAACCTGATCGAAGCTACCAACTCACAATTGATTACACAGCCCTAAATAAGGTCACACCGAAGTTGCACCCCATCGTGGCCAGCCCGTCCACAATCTTGAACGGGCTCTCCCCGGCCCATAAAATCTTTACTGTCCTGGACATTGCCAATGGATTCTAGTCTATCCCACTCCATCGTGACTCCCAAGATAAGTTCGCATTTAACATCGGGGACAAGCAGTACACGTGGACCCGACTCCCCAGGGATTCCATAACAGCCCGGCCATCTTTCACCGGGCAATGAGCGATACACTCAGGGAAATCGAACTGCCCCACGGCAGCACGATACTCCAATATGTAGATGACATCTTACTGGCCTCAGAGTCCAAACCTGGCCACCAAAAGGCACTATACCTAGTCCTTAAACACTTGGAGAACAAGGGTCTTAAAGCAAGTCCGAAGAAAGCCCAGATAGAGAAAACTAAGGTCCTGTACCTGGGACATCTGATCTCCGAAGGCACAAAAGAAATGCCTGTAGATAGGAAAACCGCTATACGACAAATGCCACGACCCATGACAGTTCGTGGTGTGAGCAAAATTTTGGGCTTGTTTAATTACTGGAGAAATTTTATCCCTGAGTTTGCCAAATTGGTAGAACCAATACAACGACTGGTAAAAGGGGGGAAACCAGCCATGGACCCCGTGGATTGGGGACCTGAACAACTTATACAAAACTAAAAGCGGAATTAATGTCAGCCCCAGGACTGGGACTACCTGATGCTAGTAAAGACTTCTACATTTATTGTAATAATGAAGGAGGATTCTACTCAGCGGTGGTGACCCAGGTCCATGGAGACAAACAACGACCCATAGGGTACTACTCTACTGCGGAAGGACCCGTGGTGAACAGTTTACCCAGGTGTATAGCCGCCTTAGACTGTGCCGCATGGGCTGTGAGGGTTAGTGAGCCAATAGTAATGACAGGGAATATTATTTTACATACCAAACACACCCTGGTAGAAATGTTAAATACGGGGAAATTACGGTCCGTCTCTAACATGAGAAGGGTAAAGTGGGAAGCGGTCCTCCTGCCACCTACCAAATCTGTAACCATTTTGCAGGACACCCAGGCGAACCCAGCGGAAGGCATATTAGGAGATGGTGAGCCACACGAATGTGGGAATGTAGACGATGAGGTAGAAGAAAGGAGGATAAAAGATGTGCCCCTGGAGGCACCAGACAAAATCCTGTTTGTGGACGGCTCTTGGAAATATGTACATGGGTCGCCACAAACAGGATGGGCGGTAGTTAATGTGGACCTACGAGTAGTCCGAGCAGGGAGGATAGAAGGACACCTATTGGCCCAGGTAGCAGAGCTAGGCCGTCACGGAGGCAGCGGGGAGAAGGGTTAATATTTACACTGACATGCATTTGGAATTGTACATGATTACATGACTGTTTGGGGAAGAAGGGGATTTGTTACCACCGGAGGCACCCCGATTAAACATGGACAAATAATAGAAACGTTACTAGAGGCCAGCGAGCTCCCATCGGAGGCTGCGGTGCTGAAGGTCAAGGCCCACCAGAGGGAGCCAGACAAACAAAATCCCGAGTGGCACATTTTTAAAGGGAACCAGGCTGCTGACAAAGCAGCTCAGTCAGCCCTGGAGACAGAGGATATCCAACCCTTATCAGCCACATTTGCTGAGGATGGCCCCACCATTACTATTATCCAACTACACGCAGACATCCCTGAGGTAGAACGCACTAGGTGGAAGGCACAAGGGGCCACACCGGACGGAAAGGGTGTCTGGAGATTGAACGACAAGGTCATGGCCCCTGAGTGCGTCCAACACACCCTCATGTAATTACACCATGGGGTGTCCCACTTGGGGCGAGACGCCATGATCACCAGTATCAGAAAAGAATGGTGGTGGAAAGGCATGGGCAGGGACATAGCGCAATATTGTCACCGTTGTGTGACGTGTGCCCAGCACAACCCGGGCAGGCCCGTCAAGATCAGAATGGGACACCAGCTACGCCCGAAGGGGCCCTGGGAACATATACAGATAGATTTTACAGGACCACTTCCCCAATCCCATGGGAAGACATATTGCCTGATAATTATTGACCAATTTACCAGATGGGTAGAGGCGTATCTGACTCGGAATTGCTCAGCTAACACAGTAGCTAGGATCCTGGCTGAAGAAGTCATCCCCAGGTGGGGGGGTGCCGCTCCAGATTGACTCGACCAGGGGACCCATTTCACTGGAAGAGTGGTAAAAACCATATGCCAGCTGATGGGCATCAAACAGAAATTCCACATACCCTACCATCTCCAAAGCTCGGGCATGGTGGAGCGTATGAACAGAACCCTTAAAACTTCCCTGGCGAAAGCTATGCAAGACTCTGGTAAACGATGGACAGAGGTCCTGCCTGCAATACTGATTAGACTAAGGGCTACCACAAGCCGCACAACCGGATTAACCCCATACGAATTGATGACCGGCAGAGCAATGCAACTGCCCGTGTCTATCCTAACGGGGGGTTCCGACGTCGGCCCACTCCGAGATAGAATGCGACGCTATGTGCTGGAACTGAGCGCCCAGTTGAAGGCGTTGCGCAAAACTGTGAGGGACAGACAGGAAGGACAAGATGAACAGAGGGAATTAGAGGATTGCCCCGAGGTCCCATCGGCAGGTAGCAAGGTTATGGTAAAGACCCTACTCGGAAAACCTGGGTTCACCCCCAAATGGAATGGCCCCTATGAAGTTATCATCAGTGGAGACACTTGCGCTTGCATAGATATGTGAGGGAAGGGCGTCTGGAAACACTGGTCCCAACTTAAAGAATATGCGGACACCAATTGAGATCCTAAATGATATGTTTGATTCACAGAACGACCCTCTACTAGACCTCCAAGCAAGCTGATCGGGAGCGCGGGAAGTCGCGTGCGGGCGGTATGGCCTTTGGAACATTGTTAACATAGAGTGAAAAGATACAGTCTCGCCAGCTGAGTTTAAGCATGTTTAAGATGATGTATGTGGTCACGGTGTTCTGTATAGTTATGGTTGCAGGGGTGTCGGGATTAGAGGATAACGTGTTTTACAAGACCCACGTACATCTACACGGTAAACGGACCGTGTGCGACCCACTTGCCCGGTCAGTCGAGGCGTTGTTTGTAGCCACCCCTGGATGGACCCCCTTTGACCTATACACAGCAGATACGTTAGATGCACCCTGTGTGGGCCAAACCGGTACATACCGACGAGGTATACAAGGGAGATGTGTAGAGCTGATAAACTCAAGTAGGATACAGTCCCCCAATTGTGCAGGAACTCGGGGAAAGAACGGCACAACATGTTCAAACCCGCTAAGTTACCCGCTTTGCTTCTCAGGACAGGGATGGGGGTGCGCATACACTCTAGTCCCCAAGAACGCCTCCTGTGTGCAGACGCAGTGCTCCCGCCAGCATTACCAAGTGAACAAAGGTCTGTTTACGTGCACTTGTAATGAGCGAAGATGCAGGTAGACAGTTTATTTGTGGACAGTGCAACGGGACACATGTTAGTTCAGCCGCATGGACGTATCCATTTATACCTACAAACTGGTGGGGCCAGGTGGAAACTCCAGCCAGCCAAGGAACTGGTGGTACAAACAGTTCATGCAGAAAAATAATCAGAGGTCAAATGCTATCGAGCCAAGAAAGGCTTTGTGTTACTCCTCAATGGGACCTTCACAACAGCCACACCAACCCTCCCAGTCCTGTTTGCAGTAGGGACAATACGACCGCTTACCGTCCCGTGCCCCCAGAGAGGACACACCCGTAGGAAGATAGTGACCCGAGCCATTAGCGAGAAATTCTGTGCAGACTGGAAGGACCCGGTAACACCGGGGTCCTCACTTGGCTACGGGTTCCTTGGGGCCCTGTCTCTGGGGGGAGCAGCGGGAGTCATTAGTGCCAAAAATAGGAACTACCTCATCTGCGAACTGACCATCCTGGGAAATAGCACAGCAAAGGGTTTGGATGCTATAAAACGAGAGCTTGCTGAATTAAGACTCTATGCGCGGCAGACCCGGTATGCCGTCAATTACCCGTTGGCCCAGCAGGGCGGAATGTGCACGATAGTAGGGGACAAGTGTATAACACATGTTACGGATGAATCCTATAACCTCACCCAAGCCATTAATTATATAAGAAAGCAGCTTGATGACTTCAGGCAAGGCCCCAAGAAAGGGGGCAGTTGGCTCGAATGGTTCCTAGGTGGGTCTTGCGGGACATACCTGCTGCATGCTTTGATTATACTGATTATAATCGTTATTGCTTGCTATGTTGTTATGGCTGTCTTTAATTCGTGCTGTAAGATCTTAACTGCAAGAATTATGCCAGGTGCAAGTGCGCACACCAACAAGACTGTTGAGTGCCCCTTAATGGGTAACACGGAGACACTCGAAAAATGGCTGTAGGTGGTCTAGAGGCCATAAGTACTCATGACTCTGACCACAAGGGGGGACTGAAGGAGTAAGTAAAGAGGTTAACTTACTGAAGGAGTAAGTAAAAAGATTAACAACTGAAGGAGTAAGTAAAGAGATTAACAACACAACAAATTCCACAACAACTCTGATAAGGAAGTGGACCTTTAGATCGAACTTTACACAATCAGGATGAAACATCCGCTGAAACAACAAATCCTGCGCGCGAAAACAATAGCAGCACTAACCATCACCCGCTTTGCAAGATGTCTGGAACAGATTAAAGAACTGTGCACATGACTTGAGGGGGGGTTGGCGCGTGACAGCAAATGTATATAACCTTTGAAATCGTCTGTAATAGCCGAGAAGTTTTGGTGAGGGCCCTTTGAGGTCCCTGCTTCTCCCAAAAGCTTTTGTTAATAAAGCTGTGTCTGACTCACTACAGAATTGTACTTGGTAATATTTTACCTACAACAACACTTTCCAAATGAAACTCAACGTTACTCTCTAATTGTAATTGGCGTTTCATTTGAATATTAATTTGACTGCAAAGTCAGGACAAAGTAAATTTGTTGTGGCATATGTCACGATGCAGTTTACAATTACTTAATTATTTCCTTTTGTTCGTACAGACCCTCATCAAATTGAAATTTTGACATTGATAAAATTGGAACTTTTATTTTCGCTTCACACCTAGTGACAGCATCAAATCATTGTATGGCAGGTGTGACATGTATCATATTCAATGGAGAAATTCCTTACGTGCTTTGACAGTGTGTCTTAACCCCAATTTCCACTGAGCACCTCTTTCTGCACCATGTAATATTTCAGTATTCAACCATTTCCGCATAAGTTATTTGATAAATATTTTAAGATTAATTTTATTTTTGACCATAATTTTGCATTCTTTTCAACACCGCTAACTAAGTTCAAACTAATTTGAAATGAGAGAAAAGTCAAAGAACGTTATTAGCCTGTTCATGCACAGCAAAGTACACAGAGGAATCTCTAATTCCCTTTACTCATGCTCAGAAAGCAAACAAAAATAGAAATTACCATTTCTTGGCTGTCAGTGGAGAAAGATTGTGGATGGTTATTTAACACAACACAAAAAAAATTCAAGAACTGTTATCCCATTATCAGAAGAATTTCAGATGTATGATCATTGACTCGTAGGAAAGCATGAGAGAACATAATTAATCATCAGTGACCGACATAGTGAATGAAAAGTATGTAGGGTCTTCTTGTAATCACTCCAATATTTTATGCTTAACATTCAGTGAGTGTGTGGCTATCAAAGTTAAAACTAGACTGAAATATTGACCCAGAAATATTACAGTAAGGAATACTTGTAATGTCTTTAAGAGTCCGTGACATCTGTAATTGCTTTTTCAGAAGAATTTTAAAAGTTTAGATTTATTTTAAAGGGATCACTGATCATTGTCTGGGATAATGAGAAATACTGGCAAAAGTAGACTGAATCCCTTTAAACTGGAAGCTGAACTAACAAACAGAAATTACGTTAGAAGCGAGACAGGTGAAAGACACATAAGAGAACTGCAGATATAAAGGAGAACTACAAACAGAGGATCTAGAGTTTGAAGGTAATGACTGCACAGATGCAGACACAAAGGAAAAACACACAGTGCCAGCATGAGGAACACAGAAGATTCTTGTGAGGAGGAGAATCAAATCACTCTTATGAAGGGATATGTTTTTTGTTTGTTAGAAAAGGATACATGAGTTCATTGGGAGACTATTTGAGTTGGGCAAAAATGTCTGATAAGCATGTGAATAATTTGGATACACTATAGAGCTGAGTTCTTTCACAGAGGTAGTCCAACCATGAACTGGGATTTTATTCACTGGTTATTTGAAAAGGAACTCTAAAAAGCTACACCATCAAGACGGTTATTATCTGAGGATTTGCAGAAGTGAGCCTTGCTGATAATTTCTGAACATCAAAGGTGAAAGCTGTTGCCAGATAGAACTTCTGTTCACAGATTAGATTCCTAACCTCAGATATGACTCTTGCCCTGCTCTAGATGAATAAAGAGCAGTATAATATGCAGCTGCTTAGCTATGTTGTGCCACATTTGTGTGGAAATGAGATGCATATGATTGCATATGATGTCTTATTGGTGTGTCAAAAAATTAAAGTCATGAATAATTAGTAAACAAATATGACCCCAGCATTGATCCCTGTGGCACTCTGCTATTTATAGGTTGCCATCTTGAAAATTTCCCCCTAATCTCAATTCTCTGTCTTCTACTAGTTAGCGAATTCCCAACCCATGCCAATACTTCACTTTCAGCACCATGGGCTCTCAATAAGCAATCTAATGTGTGGTATCTCATCAAATGTTTTCTGGAAAGCCAAATATATTACGTCCACTATTCCCCTTAATCTATCCTGCTTGTCACCTCCTGAAAGATTTATAATAAAATTTTCAGGCATAATATCCCCTTCATGAAGTCATGTTGATTCTATTTGTTCATATTGTACATTTCTTAATGACATTACATCCTTCATAATGTTGTGTAACATTTCCCTGAAAACAGGTGCTAAGCTCTTTGGCCTAGAGCTATCTGTGTTTTGGTTTCCTTCCCTTTTTGAAAAAAAAATTTACTTTGGCAGTTTTCAAATCTTCAGGGACTTTTTCAGAAAGTGAACATTATACATCATCTAACTCCGTAAGCACATCAGGAAGGGCTGTGTATCTTTACAAATATCTCATACATAGCACCAAAGGTGCCTTCCACAATGTGGCCATGCAATAACGCTGGACTTGAACATGGCTATAACATGGCTCCAGTTGCCATGGCAGTAAAATTACATGCATGTGGATGACTGGCGATGATAATGGCATCATAGTAATGACACAGGATTGGTAATCCAGAGGCCCAGACTAATGCTTTGGGGATTAGGGGCTCAAATCCTACCGTGGTAGCTGAATGAATTTAAATTCAATTAATAAATCTTGAATGTAAAGCTGGTTGACATCTATCATCAGTTGTCATGAAAACACTTCTGGCTCTTAAACTTACTTCAGTGAATGAAATCTGCTGTCCTTACCTAATCTGGTCTACATATTACATTACAATAGATTCACTCTTAACTGTCTTCTGAAATGGCCCAGCGAGCCAACTGGTCTGAAAGCAGTCGGGGATGTGCAACAAATCCTGGTCTGAACTGAGATAAACATGAACGAATACAGTTTAAAAATCCATCTAGAGGATTCCTCATGGAACGCTGTAGAATAAGTCAGAGCAAATCTCCTCACTGATGTTTTCTGTGATATGCTTTGGCTCCAGTGGTAATATTTAAAATATATAGCAGTAGATATTGATTTTTACTCCTCACCAATCTAAAAACTATTTTGAAAACCATCAGTATCTTGTTGCCAGTGTGGAGATAAGATGTGAACCTAGTTGAATCTCAGTCCAATTCCATCATTGACTCACAAGTTCACAGATCCCAAATTTTACTGATTAAAGTCAAATACCTGGAATTTATCTGCGTATACTTGAGTTCAAGACACATCCTTCTAATTCAGAGGAGTAAGTGTTAGCAATCAGTCAAAGTTATATGCTCATTGCTTTTAATAGATTGAGAATTGATTTTATATTCCTGGAAACATGTGAAAATATTTTGTTTTGTAAATGGCTGCTTTTAGTGTCACTATGAGAAGCAAGTTTAGGCTGTGACAGATTTTGATAATGCCTTAACATTGCAAATGTTGCAGCTAATCTTATCCAGGTTCTCATTACTGAAGTAGTAAATCCAGAACTCAATGATATGAGACGCCAGTTTACATGATTATCTTTTAGCTGACCAGAAATTAATTGAAATGATTCACAGATGGTGTAGAATTTCTTGAAATGATCACTTTACCATGAAGTGCCACAGCAATAGCAATTATTTAAATCACAAGACTTTTCTCGCCATGCCTAAAGAAATTAATTGTTTCAGAATATGAAAGTTACTCAGTGAGTACCAATATATTTAGATCTATCAAAACTGACTGAATTGTTTTGCGAAATATTGGACTGATTTTGAAGAAGACTGCGAGCAGGAAACATGGTGGGTGGCATGAGTTATTCAGGTGGCAGCCAAAATGTTAAAATCACAATGGCAGTTTTAGAATGTGGAAATAGGCCAACAGTGTGGCAATGGGTTGAGCCTCGGGGAATGTGGAACTCAGGACAATTGTCGGCAAAAAGAGCGAATGTTTACAGCCACAGTGGGGGTGGTCAGGGGGTGGGGGTGGGTGCGGGATGGGGAGTAGATCCTTTTCTGTGGGGGAAGGGAAATCCAGCTTGAGGCGACGGTATTAAAAATATCTCATAGGGAGAGTGATAGGATCCAATGGAGACTCTAAAGTGATGTAGGTTGGGTCTGGGTCAGAGGAGGAATCTTGATTTGGATCCACTTTTTTGATGACAGGATCTCTGCCATGTATTTCCCTTACCTTGAGGTGCTCCCAGGAAGATTTCTGTAGCAGGTGCCAGCGGATCCTATAGGTCACATGTGTATTCGTGGACAGAATTGGAGTTATCATTCCCCAGTGGCTGAGACCTGGGGTCTGGATTGCAGAAAATCTCAAAGAAGAATGAAAGGGGACATATTACCATTCTGCAGAGTCTGTGAGCACAGCACAATTCCCCACATGGGCTTGTGTGCCCGTTAGAGCAACACCATCGTGGACTTAATGGTTCTGTTGCCTTGCCAGTCCAGCATTGCCATCAGTAATAGATCAGCCACCCTGAGAACGAATCCTGTACCACGATGACGCTCCCCTAGGTGGACCAAAGGAGGTCATTGACCATTTTCAGCACTGGACCCAAGATCTTGGCAGGACCCCATGCCTGCTGACCTTCTGTGGAATTGCTTAAGTGGGACGGTCTCCTGTCACCATTTTTTGCCATTCCCTGATGGCTTGGAAAAGAATCTGCAGGAAGGTATTGATGAACTGTAGGGCCAGCCTATGTCTCTGTTTGGGCAGTACGAATTAAACATGTAAAGTGACGTGGGGATCCTCGGGCAGTAGATTTTAATGAGGGGAAGAGCTTTGTGGGTGGATGTGGGCACAAAGGATTTCAAAAACAAATGGAGCTTGTTGCAAGATGAATGGAGGTGGGCGTGCAATTGTTGGGCTTGATGCTGAGCCTCCCTCTTTGTTTAGGTGGCTCTTTCATAGCCTACTTGGACCTGCTGAGTGGGATACTCCAATGGAAACCCACCCCTGACATGCATTTATATGTGCTCTACATATCTGCTACTGGTCCTTTCACATGACTGGACCGAAAGCCACAAAGATAATACACTTTCCCCAACAAAGGAGGAGGTGGCCAAAGTCATTTGCAGCTTGTTAAAGCAAGCAGTCGTACATTCTGTAGCATCCGCCAATAACTCACCAATATGGCCGGTTTAGAAACTGGATGGCTCTTGGCTGCTCACTCTCAATTACAGGGAACTAAATAAAATAGTCCCAATCACGGAACTAACAGTAGCGACTAGCCCCCAAACCATGATGAAGCAGGTCTCACGAGTAAAACATTTCACGAGTAAAACATTAATAATGTCCAGTCTATTTCCCTTGACTGACACTGCCAACGTAAATTCACCTTCATGTTTTAGGGCCAACAATACACATGGACCTGCTTGACCCAGGTTTTCGCAATTCTTCATCATTATTTTGTCAGAGGGGAGCTAAAGGACTAGAGAGGTTTTCCTGACTGTACTGCTTGGTACGGTACGTTTATGATCTCCTTCTACAGACAGAGACAAGGACTGAAATTTGACCCTGTTAAAAGAACTGTTAACCTTCTTCACTGACCTAAGACTATAAGTTAACCCCAAGAAGGCACAGATCATGAGTTTCCAAGTTTCATATCTGGGAACTGTAATAGCTCAGGGGAAACGGGAAATGGAAGGGAAGCACATCGAGGCCATAAGCTGTTTGATAGCCCCCAGGATGTGAGCTCATTATGTTCCTTTCTGCGCTTAGTGGAATACAGTGGAAATCACACAGGTAGTTTCACTCTGAAAGTCGCCCCACTCTCAGACCTCCCTAAAAGAAATATCCCAAGAGAATAGACTGAACAGCACTGTGACACTGTTGCTGAATTAAAACAGGCCCTAGTGCAGTTCCCTGGACTGTAGGTAACCAACCCAGAACTCCACTTCATTTGGAATTTACAGCTGCAGATGCCAAACTGGCAGCTGCACTTCTCCATAAGCAACACAATAAACTTGGGCCAGTAGCCTATCTCTTCAGTACACTTTCATGAGGAGAACAGGGATTTTGTGTGTGAGAAGCCAGGTATGTTCTGAGGGGCCAACATTTTGCTTACATTATCAGCCTGACCCTGCTCCAATCATTCTGACGAAACACACCCCATTCAACTTTTGTTGAATGCGAGGGTAAAAGATGATATAGTCAGACAAAACTGTATAGCACATTAGACCCTGATGTTACAGGGTCACAACACTGTGCTCAAATGTACCAAAGTGCCTGCATTCCGAGCCAGCAATTTAAGCTTCAGAGGAGAAAACAACAAGTGTCAGGCAGTGGCAACAAATGTCCTAAAAGACCATTTCTGTCAAAACAAAATGGAGGAAGACCCAAGGAAAACTGGGAGCAGAAGAGGTACCCTATAAGAATCGTGGACAGATCCTCTACAATGGAGGATGGACATTGGGAGACAGGATATAGTATACATATAAATGGAGAACCACAGATGTGAACCCCTAACACAGTTAGTGCTAAAGCTGCCAAACAACATGAACGTTCAGGCTGCTGAGCTAGCAGCTTCAGTCTATGAGGTCAGCCAACCTGAAATATATCCCCCACCAGCAGATACACACTCACACAGCATGTATGTCTGCAACAGTTTGACTGACTACCTGTCACTGTGGGAAACTAGAGGATTCATCTCGGTAGATGGGAAACAATTACTGTTTGCAGCCCTGGTCAATTTTATTCTCCACACTGCCTAAAGCAATGAATATGACATTACTAAGATTAGAGCCCACCAGCGAACTTCCCCAATTGGGAACATAATGGAAGATGAATTGGCTAACAGTTTTTCCACAATGGAGAACCATGGCAGCTCCTCCATTCTGGGACAAATTGATACAATCTTTCTGAAACAAACCAAGGTCAATGATATGGTACAGGCTTAGAGCAGTGATGCTGAGTTAAAGCAAGTACATGAGGAAACAATCCATCGTCTTCACAAAACAAGTGAGGAACTAGCAAGTTAAGTGCTAAGGATGATTTTGTTCTCAAAGATGGACAGTATCTGGTTCTTGTCCAGGACCAAAGTCAAGTGATTTATCAATACCCTGATATCCAAGGGTATCAAGGGACAGAAGTCACAGATGATAGAATTAAAGGATTGTGTTTATGGCCAGAAAACGGGAAAAGATATAAAACATACATATTAAGAATTGTATTATCCACATTGGGAACAATCCAGACAAGTATGCCAATAAAGGAGAGTTAAGCATACTAGGCCAATGGCAGAACCATGGACTGACTATGTCAGCCCCCTGCCATGCTGTAAAAGGGGATATAAGTCTATCTTAGTCAGTGTAGACATTTTTAGCAAATGAGTAAGAAGTGTTCGCCACTCGAACAAACACCATTAAATCTGAGCTGACATCTTAATTCAGCATGTTTTCACGAGATATACCTCCCTGCAATATATATTCAGACCAAGGAACCCATTTCACAATCAGGTAATGCTGGCAATGATGAATATATTTGCTGACAGCCAAACCTTCCACATTGCCTACCATCCTCACTCTAGCGGGATTGTGGAGAGGATGAATCACGCCCTCAAAGGGATGCTGCTAAAGGTCATCCAGCAAAATAACTTAACCTGGAACATAGTTTTATCCTTTGTCCTCATGTTCATAAGAAACTCTTCATCCAGTGCAACTGGATTCACCCCCCCAACGTTCGAATGACCGGACACCCCATGAGAGGTATCGACCCCCTTAAGAGGACTGGACTTGACAGAGCCTGAGGTCAAAGTCCTCTGCCATGAGAAAATTGTGTAAATTCTATTAGAACATATACAGATATACACAAAGCAGTGGCCATTAAATTGGTGACAAGGAAAAAGCGGAGCAAGGCGTACTTTGATAGGAAGGTCAACCCCATAATGAACAAGGTAGGGCATTGTATGATGTTGCAAATTTTCCAGCCAGGAACATTCCTTTCTCCCAGCTGTTCAGTTCTCCATGCAATGGTGGGCAAGGCAAGCATATCTTTATTAGAATTTTACTACAGACAGGAAAGACTGGGTGGGACCACATTAATCAGTTTAGGGCCCATGGAGCCCAAAGCAACAACCACCAATTCCATGTGCTTCAAAGGGAACTGGGTGAAATGGACCCTAACTCGAGTCGTGATCCAGACCTGGATCAGTCATTGATCCAGACCCAATCCAAATTGTTGATCATAATCCATGCCTAGCTCCAGCTACCAATCCAGGCCAAGGTCCAGGCCCAGGACATTGTCCCTCCTGAGGCCTCAACTCAGTTGGCCCCATCAGTTCCAGCCAGAAGAGACAAGGTCTCAACGTACAGCAGGCCTGAAGTGAAAGGGATGGTTAGAGACAGCCTGCCTAATAAAGTATCCTGTACAGCACTCTAACCCAGAGTTAGAGATAAACCCTTTACGAATGCACTCATTTCCAATTCTCCCACCAAGAATCCACAGCAGCCAGAGCCCTCCCATCTGGACAGGGGGCCTGAATCTGCCAGTTCATCCTGGTCATACAGGACTATAGCACCATACAGTATGATAGATAACATCATCAGCAATTTTGTCTTTGGGGCAATTTTCATCCTTTGGCAATTTCCTGTTACCTCATCTTTGTCTTATTCACATCAGAGGTCATTTTGTCTTTTGACCATTTTTCACCTCATTGTCTAAATTTTAATTAACTGGGCCTCCGATGGTGGTAACTCGTCAACCCATTCCAAACCCCCTCATTTTAGATTAACCAATGTCAGACCTGAAGTGAGGCCTGACACACACATAATTGACTAACAAAAGGGGAATTGGGAGAATTTGATAAAAGCTAATTTTGGGAGAAGTTTGGCTGAGCGCAGGCAAAGATCAGACAGAGTTAAAAAAAATCTCCACAGATGGAGAAGGTTGGGGAGGTACCTAAACTTGGTCAGATATTTGATAATGATAATAACAGATGCCACTTTGATGCCCTCTCCAGGATGACAACATTCAGCCAGTTGGTCCACATCATCAGCTGGATTGTCACGATGCGAGCAGGATTGTCCAAAGTGAATACATTTGATTTAACTAATTTGGATAATAAGGTCAGACATTTAATCAAGCAAGTTAAACAGACCTTTGATAGCGGATTCTGGCTAGTCTGCAATATGCCAAATAGGGAACTAAAAGAAAATCAGGCAAACCAATATCAGTAAACTTGTGGTTGAAGGGCATGCCAGGAATATAAAACAGATCATTTGGGGAAAGATAAATGCTGACAGTAGGCAGCAGAACAGGACCTTGTGCAGCATCTATAGACAGTGAATGATTGAACAGTTGAGGGAGAACCTCCAGCAGGATAAGCAAGGATGGGTCCTATCTTGGATCATGACGAACAGATAGAGGACTTGTTCCACTGGAAAACATAGACCTATATTTCAAATTGTCAATTATGGCAACTGACCAAAGTCTGGTTTAATGACAATAGTACAAGAACCCCCAGTACACCCTTGGGGATAACACTGGAGATCCCGATCGTAATGCCAAATCAAAATGGGTTAAAAGTCTTTGAGGTGGAAGATGTAATCATTATTCTGAGGGAGTATGATTAGAATATGACAACGTCCTTCTGTACACTGTTGAGAAAGAGGGAAAGCTTGTAGTTGTCTTTCTGGATTGATATCAGACAAAAGATGTTGTGTACCCCTACCCCATTTATTCAAATAAATTTGCCTTGAGTGGTTTTCAGACAAATACTGTTCTAAATTGTACTGCAGAGATCGGAAGTCTGAACACAGACATCAGCAGGGTAGTGAAGAGACATCTACAGAAGAACTGTGATCTTTGTCAATGTCAGTGATGGCCTCAGACAAACTTTAGGGGAGTATTGGGAGAGGTACAATACTGGCATTGAACTTCTACCAGAAAAATTAGAGCAGGTCCAGATACAACTGGAAAATACACATAAAGTTTTGTTCCTGTTATTCAGTAGACAGAACAAATACAAAATACTTTCAGGGAAATCAGTGACAAATTGGTGGGATGACCTCTGGGACTCAGTGCCAAATTTGCAGATACACCCATGGGTATGTATCCTATCACACCTGGCTGCATTGTTCATTCTGTTTAGTTTGATCTACTTCACCATTCTCATGTTTAAATTTGCCTGTTGGAAGAAGCCAAGAAATTAATGAACCTGGACAGCATTGTGAAATGACTATTCAAATTGCTACATAGTATGAATTTTACTTCATCGAGGGCTTCTCATCACCAAAGAGGCTTGAGGGCAAGCCAGTGTTTGTAAATAGTGGCTAATTGTCTATTCATGTATTAGCTTATTTGTATCGAACACTGGTAACCTTATTGATGTGCATAAGGAACATAGTTAATATAGAGAATATTGTTGTGTACGTACAATGAGGAACCCAGATACTCAGGGAGTTTGGTTATCCATCTGAGACTTGATACATGCCTGCACAAGAATGTTATTTGAGGCTGTGAGTCCATTTTAGCTGGATGTTTCAAGGGATCAACAGGAGGGACTTCTAAATTGACCAAAACCGGAGAAATAGGGCTTGACAGAAAAGTGGTCAAACTGAATTAAACAGCAGCCAGCAGTTTTCATCTAAATTCTATGTCCCTTTGTCTACCTCATTAACAAGAGTGACTCCTGCCATGCACTCCCACACTCTCCATTGAACCAGGTTGTTCCCCTGGTTTGCTGGTAATGGTTGAGTGGTTTCTGTTGATGACCAACAGCACCTCTTGGATGCCCAGTCTAGAGATGCTAGGTCCATTTGAATTCTGATAGTGCCACACAACACAATGGAGGGTATTCTCAATGTGAAGGCAAGACTTCATCACCACAAGGTACGTTTGTAGCTCAAAGATCGGTCAGGATGAAGTTGAGTATGGTTTTCCCTCTTGTTCATTCCCTCACCACCTATTGCAAAGTCAAGCAGCCATAATCTTTAAGACCTGATCAGTTTGAACAGCTGTAATACTGCTGAGCCACCCTTGATGGTGGACATTGAAATACTCCACCCAGAGTACATTTTGCATCCTTGCCACCCTTACAGCTTCTTCCAAATATTGTTCGCTATGGGAGAGTAAAAATTCATTAGCTGAGGGAGGAAGCATGTGTCAGTCAGCAAAAAGTTTCCTTGCCCATAATTAACCTGAAGCCAAGAGACTTCATGGTGTTTGAAGTCAAAGTTGAGGATACCCAGGGCAATTCCTACCTGACTGTATACCACGGTGCCTCCACCTCTGTGGAGCCTGTCCTGTAGGTGGGACAAGGCATATCCACAGGCAGTGATGTAAGCTATGATTCCATAAGAATGACTATGTCAGGCTGTTGCTTGACAAGTCTATGAGATAGCTCTCTCAATTTTGGCACTACCCCCCAGATGTGAGTAAGGAGGATTTTGCAGCGTTTACAGAGTTGTATCTGCCACTGTCTTTTCTGGTGCAGAGGTCAATGTCAGGCATTCTGCCCAGATTCATTTCTTTGTTCAGACTTTGAAGTGATTAATACAACTGAGTGGCTTGCTAGGCCATTTCAGAGGGCAGCTGAGATTTAACCACATTGCTGTGGATCTGGAGTCACATTTAGGTCAGACCAAGTGTGGACGTCAGATTTGTTTCCCTGAAGGACATTCGTGAGCCAATTAGTGAGTTACTGTCAGAAGTAGGAAAGTTACTAGAATCTTAACTAATTGTCAAATAGTTATCTAGAGATAAGAAATATGGAAACATCAGTACACGTTTCTGAAATGTTGATCATATTTCAACAATATTATTAAATTATTTGAGATCATTACACAAACTGTGGACAAGGGTGATTTAGTGAGAAAAGGATGCATGAATTTTCAGGAGGTCCTCAAGAAGCCGTCAAATACAAACACATGATGAAGAATTGGTGACCTGGCGGTCAGGAATCATGGAACAGGATAGATGGATAGGTAACCACAAAACAGTGAACATTGCTCGGGGAAATTTAACAAATAGACAGAAGGTAGGAGGTGTTGTCACATAGTAATACATGCTGGCATTGCCGTTCACCATCTATGCCAGTCTATGACACCTATAGCTACCACTCATCCCCATGACTACTCATACCCTGCGTGCCAACCTATGCAACTCCACCTGATGCTATAACCCCAGACACCCTCCATGCCAACTTATATCTCTCCGTGCCTCATGGCACTTGGTACCTTTCATACCAACCAATACTATCTACCTAAGCCCTTGAACCTTCATAGCCCCTATGCCAACGTATGTTACTCCATCAACCCCAAAGACCATCGTATCCTCCAGACCAAATTATGTACCTTCAATCATCACCGTCTTGCCCTATACCAACTCAAGCCCTCCATGGCACTATCCTTTTCTCTTACATCCTTACTCATTATGCACCATAAGCAGACCCTGTTGCCCATGCTGAGTTAAAATAAACTAAAATGTCTCTTGATTTTAAAAAAATCTCTTACTGTTTAAAGCTACTCACTTCATTTAACTTTCTTCAATTACTTTAGCCCATTATAAAAACAAACATTTGTACTATTAGACACAGTTCAAATACTTTAAAAGCACTGTGAACCAAACTTTTATTATTTTACATTAGAAATTAGTTATGCAGCACAAAGCCTATAATGGCAATCCTCGGGGTCATGTCAACAACAGTGAAAAAGTAAACACAGGTCTTTTTACGCAGAGGACTTATTTTTCAAAAAATGCCAACGGCAAGAATCTTTAAAGATTTGCCAGATTGACAGGTTCTTTGACTGTTCCATTGACAGTTCCCTTGGCAGTTTTAATAGTTCCAACGAATTTACCCACTGTTGTCAATATACATTCATATCTATTTTTTAACAATACTAAGGGGCATTTTGACCTCTTCCTAAGGGCACTTAACCACGTTTAGATATGTCCCTTGACCGATCAAAAAGGGTACTTTACTACTACAGAGTACTGCAGCAGCTTCAGACATTCTCCTCATAGGTCTAAATCTAGGTTGAGGTATAAATCAGATTTTATTCAAGAGTTCTTAATGCTATAAAATATGCATATTTGGTAATTTATTTATTTGTCATATGATTTTTTGTTAATTGTAATACATTTAAGCTTAAATCAAAACTCCATTTCAATCCCTTTAACAAGTAGATTGTTAATAAAAGTTCAAGATTTTCATCTCATGAGATTTGCAGCTATTTTAACTTATGTAGCTCTTCTTTACCTTGCTATTAAACATATTTACCTTTTATTCACATGAACATAAACATTAATATTCCAAATTATGAATCTTTATTGCTGCTCAATTTCTGCTCATTACCAAAATGCATAGGCTCTGAAATAGCAAAGTACAGGACTTCCAGATATTTTATTGTATTTACAAAGTTAACAAAGGTAACTAATTGCCATTTTCATTTATATTAACAGGTAAGAGAAATGAATAATATTGGCTACCATATCAGAAGGTATAAATCAATTTTATTAAGGGACTCTTAATTTACTAATAGTTTATCTCCATATAAATTATCTCATTTGCACATTTATAAACTATGATTACAGAATGATGGTTTCTGTGAGGCTTTTTAACATGAAACCATTATTTTTTGCATAAATGGAAATTTGAAATCTTTCTTGAAAGAGAAATAAATGTAAGTTCATGACTTTGCAAATATTTTATGGTTAAAATAGAAGCCTCCAACCACCCCACACCCAACCACATACAGGGAGACTGATGCATAGTTAACCCACTGCTGATTCAATGTTATTTAACCAGTGCATCTACTTCATGCCACCTCCTTATTTGAATGGTGACGGCCTACAGCTAGAACAAATTATATGTTTTTTGTCCGGATGTATCAGCAAAGATTATTAAGACTCTTTAGTTTGAAAGGTTCTGATCCAGAGATCAATGACACACACCAACTTGAATCCCATTTCACTCAAAGTGGTGTCCATTTATTATGTCATGAAAACCAAAAGAACTGTAGATGCTGGAAATCAGAAACAAAAGTAGAAATTGCTGGAAAAACTCAGCAGGTCCAAGGAAGGATCACTGGACTCAAAATGTTAATTCTGATTTCTCTCTAGAGATGCTGCCGAACCTGCTGAACTTTTCCAGCAATGTCTATTTTTGTTTCCATTTATTACATCACTAAGCAATAGAATATAATCCCATGACACTGGCTGTTGAGAAGTCCCATGAATTAAGGTCTATACCAAATGATCATCAAAAGATCTCCTGCCATGATGCCAGAACTGTTCAGCAACCTGCTTTACCTGGCTTCAGCAGTAAGTCATTTATAATGTTCTTTATATGTTCTGTTTCTTTGCTCTGACTGTGTGCAATATAAGGTAATGCCTGTTTTTGACCCACTTAAATGGTTTTCAATTGCATCACAGTCCTGTTTTAAGCCATCCCCAGATGGATTCTATCTAGGCCTCTCTTCAAGGTTCTGCTTGACGATACACACATGGCTCTCTGGGGTTTCAAGTCCAATTCCCTTAACTTTACACTCACAAAAACAATAGGGGCACAGTTCTCTAACACAGTATTTTTTACCTTGCACACGTTTGATCAAAATTTATGTATTTTCCCGTTCTGCTTTCCTGTTGTCATACCTACAATGCAGTCCTTCAGTCAGGATATCAATTTCTTCTTCAAAGCCCATCCATGAGATGCACCATAAAGTAAACCCAGCACACAGAACTTCACTACAGACAGTCTGAACTGATTTATAGGAAAGAAATAGAAGCACAGTTATGTGAATCAAAGTGAATCTTATGATACAAAAGTAAACAATGCATTGGCTTACAGACCTTTAGTGTGTTTGTGCCCGTGTTGTTGGTTTACAGGGTTAATATTATTAATAATTTACATCAGTTACTATTAACCTACACTGGTTAAAGCTAGCCAGCACCTTTTAAAAGAAGGCATTATGACTGGTGCAAGTCCTGGTGGTCATACAGGAAGTGAATCTGATTGAGAAAAAATGGGAGTCCTGTCACAATATGGAGCAGGGGATCCAAGGATTTCAGACATTACATGGAGGCCTTGGTAGACGATGTCAGAAGTAGTATCAACACAGGGGGCTTGAAGATTTTCCAGAACGAGATAGTTATGAAGATCAGTGCCAGATGTTAAACCCTGAGGGCCCAGACGCAATGCTGCACAAGACTCAATGATCTCATTTTATTGGGTTATATCAGTGGATTTATTTTTAAATGTCATTTGTATCTATGAATTGAATCAGTAGTCTCAAATACCATTTAAGTCACCACATCCCCATTACTCATTGAAGAACAATCCTGAACATTGACAATTGATGCCCAACATTTATGTGCTTCACTTCACTCGTACATACCTAGTATTGTTGTAAGGTTCATAATCACATCTCACAGCATGTTGATCCTAACTCTTAAATCAAGATAGTCATGTCTTCCAAGCAGATAACACTAGTTTCATTGGCCCATGACACTCTCCTCTGCAAGAAAATGTGGTAGCCAATCACATACCACTGATCACCAGAGGGGGACAGGTATTCCTGGTCTTGTCCCCTCTGGGGAGATGGCGCTAGCCATTATTGAGATAACCAATGCTAAAGCTATGGCTAGTGGCAGAGCTGAAACATCAAGAAGATCCAATGTGGCTGTGAAGAAAGAAAATTTTATCTATTCATTCTTCTCAACCTTGTCTGCTTTGATCTCACACTATCTTCCTCCAATTTCCTTTCATTGTAGGCCAGCTGCTTGTGAATGCAATTTTATTTTGTTCCACTCATACCCAATAGTAAAAAGAGAACTACTTGGAATGTTTCTTCTTCCCAATCACATTCTTTCATTCTGGTGTCCCTCTGTAATTTGCCGTCCTCCTGTATCTCATCTACATACTCATCTACATTGCCAACAGCATCTGAAAATATAGCATTGGTTTACACATATATGGTGATGTAACCCAGCTCTCTCTCACTGTCATTTCCCTCTGAGTCTTCACTGTTGTGAAGCTAATAGAATACTTGTCCCCACATTCAGTACTGGATGGACAGAAACTTTCTCCAACTGAACACTGGGAAGATCAAAGCTATTGTCTTCAGTCCCTGCCACAACTATTGTTTCATAATCACTGACCTCATCCCTCTCACTGATGGGTTTCTGAGGCTGTACCTGACTTAATAATGATTATCACCGTCATTAGTTCTATATTTTAAACTGAAATGTGCTTTTGACCGCATACATGTGCCATCACTAAGATGACCATGTCGACCTTTGGAATATCACCCAACTGCACCGTTCTCAGCCCTTCTACGCTGAAACCTTCATTCAGGCCTTCAGTACGTCTGTTCTTGCCTAAGCATCACACTGCTGTCCCCCAACCCACATTCTCAGGTGATGTCTGAGACTCTGCTGCTGTGGCTCTACACGTCTCAAGTCCCGTTCACCCTTCACCCCTGTGCTCGCTACCTACATTAGTTCCAAGACAAGAATTTGCAATTCTTAGCCAAATTTATAAAAGACTCAATGACCTCACATCTCTTAATAATTGTGTCCTCCAGGCCCGAAATCCCCCATGATGCCTATGCTCATTTTAATCTGACCTCTGTCAAATCCCCATTTATGAATCTCCACCAATGATGCCTGTGCCTTCAGCTGTCAAGGACCCAGGATTTGCAATTCCTACCAGCTCTCTAATGCTGTTTACTCCTTTTTAAGGAAAAGGTCTTGGAACCCTAGCTCTTTGAATAAGCATTTTGACCTCCTTCTTAATGCCCCCTGTCTGGCACAGTTTCAAATTTTGTTTTATAATGTTCCTGAGAAACCCTTCCAGAGACTGTGTGAAGTTAAAAGTGCTATTTCAATAGAGACAGTAGGAACTGCCGACGCTGGAGCCTGAGATAACAAGGTGTGGAGCTGGATGAACGTAGCAGGCCAGGCAGCATCAGAGGAGCAGGAAA
>NC_063337.1:71718320-71753012 GCF_021869965.1 Rhincodon typus
CCTTCCCCTCCCCCCTTTCTGAAGAAGGGCCTAGGCCCGAAACGTCAGCCTTCCTGCTCCTCTGATGCTGCTTGGCCTGCTGTGATCATCCAGCTCTACACCTTGTTATCTCCTTCATATGTAAACCAGCTTCATATGGTGCCAACCTCAAAACAATTTTGACCCTCTTCTGATGTTTGCAACAGTATAGTTAACATCGGTTGCTCACTGGAATCATGATAATGAGCCAGCATAATGAAGTTGGCTTTCTGCCCGCACGGTAGCAATTGGCATTGGTTAATTACACATTGCAAATCCCACTCTCATTTTCTGGATTCTCAAAACTTGTGAAACTTATCTTTAATGGATTCCTGTGATCCTATTAAAGATGGTTGGTTAAGTCACTATGGAGTTAGAGAACCTACTGGATGTTAAAACAATGCCAGTTCCAGCTATATTTTAAACAACTTCAGAACAGGTTCTATACAGCTACATATGCAAGTGATCTATTGTCACTTTCTGATGACTTCCTGAGATGCCTGAATTTTTATCTGAACCTTAGCCCTATAACATTGAAAACCTGCCCCCATTTTTTATCAGACAATTTATGAAGTAATTTTGAACCCAGCCAATCCCGATATCAGCAGGGAGGCTGATTTTTTTTCAGGAATATAAAATTGAAGATACATAGCTAAATTTCAATCTGTTTCAATATACTGATTATCTAATCCTGTTTATTTGTTAGCTATCTAAACAGTTCAATCCTGAATTAATTTCCCCAATTTACCTTAACCTCAGATGTTCATCTCAATTATAAACTTATAATCAGCAAGCAATGAATATTGAAATGCTGTAACATAACTGGATAGCTCATGTAAGCTCTTATTTATTCTGTTGATTAGCTTCATTTACTAATTTTTCACATATTTCATGTTCTAGTTTAAGTGCTCCTAATGATGATTCTGAGGGTAATAAATAATTGGTAATTGATGCCTTTGTTGCTTAACCCTATCTTTGTTAATTGGCAAAGAATTATTAATTAATTCCCTCTGTAGCTTGAATGGATTCTGATGCAAGATTAGTTGCGCAAATTGTGAGATAGGCTGATCTGCTTGGTGTGAGGCAGTTCAGCACGGTGATCACTTTCTTTACATTGTCACCTAATGCTGTACAATTATGTTGAGAATATCCGCATTGGGAACAGAAAATACAATGTCTGATCTCAGAGTCTAATTTATGCCTAATAAACTATCACTCAGCTATTTTTGGACAGATATTCGGAAGAGTTTGAAAGAGCTGTCTAGATGTTCTATCTAACTGTTCTTTCATCATATCCATAGAAATATTGTCACTTTGAACAATTATTTAAGTCCTTCCCAAAGTTACAATTGATCTTGCTTCCACCATGCTTTCAGGCAGCACATTCCAGATCATAACCATATACCAAGTAAAAATGAAAATCCTCAACTTACCTCTGCTACCTCTGCTAAGTATATTAAATCAATGTCCACAAGTTATTAACCTTTCTTCATGGAAACAACTGTTTCTCATCTAATCTAGCAATAACATGTTCAAGATTTTGAACATTTTTGTTAAACCTCCCCTTAATATCTGTGCTGTAAAGAGAACAACCCTCATTTATTTTATCTCTCCCTGTAACCAATGGCCTGCATCCCTGATAAAGGTTAAAGTTGCAATAGTCCTACTCCCTCACTGGAGTGAAACAACTGATAGTGGTTTAGAGATAGTAGGAACTGGACCTGAGTATCATCACACCTCAGGCAAGAGAAGAGACTGAGTAGGCAAATCCTTCATGGTGACCTCAGCCTGCTCAGGGACTGAACCCATGCTGCCAGTGTTATTCTGAATCACAAACGAGACTTCCATCTGTCTAAGGTATCCATTTTAAACTCCAATCCTTCTTACCCTGGATAAATTTTCAAAGTCTTCTCAACTTTTTGTGCGCACTAACCTCAGGTCTCTCTTTTGGTCTGTCCCCTTTAAACTGTGCTTTTTTTTTATATTACCTCTCCTATTCGACTTCTCAAATCTTTCCTGCTAATGCCATTGGCCAACTAACCTCAAAAACTGATAATAAAAATGAGAAAGTTCTAGCCCTTCGTGTACTGGGTGTTATTAAATGTAAAAAGTATTGCTCCCACAATAATCCATGTCATTTTGCATTCACCCAACATTGCTTATTAATGCATTAGATTTGATAGGGTACTCTATTTTCATAACAGTTCTATCATTGCATTACAAGATATCTGCTCCTTTAATATGACTTTTTTTAAAATTTTAGGCTCTTGTTACGACAAAAAATTGCTTTGAGATGTTATCCTTTAGCATTGTTGGAATAAATTTTAAGAGAACACTGTCCAAAAATAAATAAAAGGAAATATAAAAAGGAATTCAGGAGCAATGTGAGTTAGAATTCCAAATGTTTAAGATGTCTCAAGAAATCAAGAACAATTGGCTAATAATGTGTCTCAAAGTAAGTTACTGAATTGTCTATTAAACAATAGGAACAGGTGTGCACACATTTGAGTTGTCATCAACTTAATTCAAGGCAACAAAATAAAAGTAAGGTGCAATTTATCTGACCAATCTGGTGGACTTGTGATATGGCCCTAGCAAAATGACATGGGATATGCCAGCAGCCGCTGCCAAGTCCATGCCTATACTGAGGCTACACAGTCAGCCATATAAGGAATGGAGCTTCTGCTCCATAAAGAGCATGGGAAGTATCCAAACTCGGTTCATGAATTCTATATACTCAGGTGGAATTAACACTGAATGCCAATAGGTACTGGAATGGACAATCCTTGTAATCCTGCTGTATGTCAGGGGTTGCAGGGTTATTGTATACTTATTGCATGAATTACCACTCCTCAACCCTCTGTTTTCCACACATAGCCTTGTTGTGGTATTTCTCATGGAAAAGTGAAGTATCTACAGGAATACACACATCAGTTTAATCTCATTGGATGTTATTGGATGTTGTGCAGTTAAAGAGTGGGAATTGACAATCTTTTGTCACTAAACGTTCATGTTACTTCCGCAAAGTCAATTTATTCAATCATGTACAATCCAGTATCTGCAGTGCTTACTAAATGAAACAAATTACTCTTATCTAGGCTTTACAGAAAGCAATGATGAGGCTTACTACAACTTCTAAAATCATTTTCCTATACATTTTCAGAGTTTATTTATTAACTTTAAGATTTGGCTTCATTGAGCAGGCCAGTTCTAGAGACAGCTATAATTACACGTAGACAAGGACTAATTCGGTGGCCAAGTTTGACAATCTCTTGTAGAGAACAGATCCCTTCAGGTCATCGTGGGAGCAGTGAATAAATCCAAGGCACATAATCTTAAGGATAGTACTAAGCATGCCAAAACAATGAGCTTCGCTCTTTTGATAGTTGTGACATCTGGTACTGGGTTAATACATAAGGCCAGGCAGCATCCATTTTATGTGATCAAAGTGAAAGCAATCTCATCTTCTGAGAATTGCGGAAATTAATGCTTGCCAATGGCCCAGTTGGCTACATATATGGCACCAATTTCATCAATCTCTCGCACAGAAATGGCTGGTTAGAAAAAAACGAAAATCATAAATGGGCTATTGTAATGTTGCTTGGATGTAATGCATGACATCTATTTTATTCCAATGACCAAAGTGAAAAAGGATATTTGCACGATATCTTTTTCATTATCATTTCTACACCCACTATGTGGTTGGTGGAGGGGTGTAAAAAGATAAGTATAGATCATAATTCCATTCAGTTCTAGGTCAGCAATTCAGCAAAGTAAAGCATGAGTTGCTTTATCATACTATCTAATTGCTTTTTGATTTCTCCAACGTTTTTAGACCAGTAGAATTTTATTGCCTTGAAACATGCTATCATACCTGAGGTAGCTCTGAATACTAACTCTGCTCCCGTTCCACTTTATTTATGTTACTTTTATGGATATTATTTATATAGACTTCATGATGGTATTTGATGGAGTTAGCAGCTAAAGCTGAAGCTCAGGAACTGAAGGAAAATTGTTAGGTAGGCAAGTTTGCTGATGGCACAAAGACAGGTGATACTGAAGGGAGTCAGTTCCAGGCTTTTGATCTGGGAATAATGAGAAAAGGTCGACAAATTTCAAAGTTAAGCTGTTACTTATCTTGGACGAGGTCTTACAGGTAGTAAAATTTCAACATATCTGCTGCCCGTCTCATCTAGGAGGTAGAGGTTGTGAATTTGGAAGGTTCTGTTGAATGACTCTTGGCAAGTTGCTGCAGTGCATCTACTGGGTGGAGCTCAATGTTCCATGGTATGCTATAGAAATACCATTATGATGCCTCAATTCTAAGGTTTGCCATGAAGACATTTTAAACAAATTAGTGGAATAAGATGATATCCAAGTTGTTGACAGACAGCAGTCCATTCTTAGGTCAGTGAGTAATGTCGTCATGACGCAATCCCTGACACATACACCGCTATTATTGTAGCAAAGATATCATTAAACATATATTCCACAATTACAGCAATTTTCTCTGAAATTTAGAAGAGTAAGGAGCAATGTGATCAAAGTTTTCAAGTTATTAAAAGGGACAGATAGGTTAGATCGATAAAAATAGTTTCCTGGTTAGACAGACAAGGATTAAGGAGTATAGATTAAACATTAGAGGCAGATTTCATAAGACTAAAATTAGGAAATACTGCTACATACAAAAGGATGGGAGAATTTTTGAGCTCCTTCTTGCACATGGCAATTGATATCAGGTAAACAACTTACATTGAATCTGAAATTGATAGTGTTTTCTTTAATTAATCAAAGGTATTATGGGATATGAGCAAAGTTAGTTCACAGATCATCCACAAACTAATTAAATGAGAGAACAGGCTTGAGGGCACAAATGTTCCTATGAGTATTTTCTTTCTCTATCAGCCATTTATCTAATTCTGTTTCAATCAGTATTGTGAATTATGCTTATACCACTGTATATGGGAGGTACTAACAATTTAATAATCTAACAATTACCTGCTTGAAAATACCTGCTCCTAATCTTTTCTTTCAATATTTTGATGATTGTAAGGTTATTTTTCCGAAATACTGACTGGGTAGAACTACATTTCCCTTATTAATTTTGTCAAAATCTCACCACCAAACTTTTTTTTCTCCAGTACTCAAGCTGAAAGGCACTTCCATCCACCACTCCTGATCATGTATCTATATCCACTTTGTAGGAATATCTTTTTTTTTAATTATTCACAGGATGCAGGTATCACTAGCCGGGCCAGCATTAATTGGCCATCCATAGTTGCCCTTGTTTTAGTAGAGACGCAACTGTAATGTGCAAAGTGCTTGTTTAAATTGTTTCTTTTTGCATCAATTCCGCTGTTAAAAACACTTGTGAAACATCGGATGTAGAATAAATACAAACATAAAGGGCAGAATCTTATTAATGGCTTGAGAAACATGGGCTAGGCAGGAGTTGTGGGAGAATCACATGCAAATTTGGTGAAGCCTCTCTCAACATCGGGAGTAACTTGTTTCATTACCTAAATATTTGCTAAGCAATGAGGCAAGAATCTCACTAGACAGAAATGAGTTTTTTATGTAACAAGACATGGAAAGATGGGGCTAGTGACAGACATGAGGGATACCATCTTTTAATAGAAGCAATAACCTGATTTTTCTTCCAATTAGACACCATTTCCACGGTTTGAATGTTCCAATGACAAAAAACTGGACAAAATGCTATATGTCTAACCAGTCCATTGTACGTAGAAACTTAGGAAAAAGGAGCAGAAGTAGCCTTTGGCTCTTTTAGTCTGCTCCATCACCCAATATGATCATGGCTGCTCATCCAACTCAGTATCCTGGTCCCACTTTCTCCCTCAACCATTTGATTGCTGCAGCTCTAAGAACCGTGTCTACCTCTTTCTTGAAAACATTCAATATTTTAGCCTCACTTGTTTTCTGTGGCACAGGATTCCACAGGCTCACCACTCGCGTGGTGAAGAAATTTCTCCTCATCTCAGTCGAATACAGTCTCAAATGGGACTCTATTATTTACATAGGATACTAATCTGTAATTTTTTGATTGAGTCTTTCTCCACAATGAATGGCTAAGCTAAATTCCATGGCTCCCAGCTTCTTAAATTCTTTCAATTGTATGTGCTTGGTTATGAATTATTCAGTTTTCTAATATCTGCAATATTTACACTCATCAGTATTTAAGAAGGGAATTACAATAAAGTGGTCATGTTATGGTCCACAAATCCAGAGGGCTCTATTAATATTTCAGAGAGAGTACGTTTGAGTTGCAACACAGTTTGAGAATTTGAACTCTGTTTAAAACACAACCTGAAAATTAAAAACTGGCACTGTTAAAATAGACCACAAAGTTGTGTTCTATTGTAAAAATGCCTAATAGTTTCTTCCTCAGAGAAGAAAATTGCTGCATTACCAGATTTGGCCTATATGGGAATCCAGTCTCACAAACCAATTTTCACCTGCTCTCTCCAATTAATGGATAAGTCATTCAGTTGATTGAGCACCATCTTTTCCAGGCAATAGATCATCAACAAATTTCAACTTTGCCAGCCATTACCAAATCCTGAGAATGAATGAGCCATGAACCACAGCTTTTAATGATTTGATTCCAATAAAAGGGTAATGATCTGAAATATCAATCTCAACTTCTCATTTCTGCAAAGATGTTGAGAAGTGTCTCCAGCATTCTGTTTTAATTTTAGATTTCTGTTATTTGCAGTATTTGTTCTTTGCTTTTAATTCTTCTTGCTGTTGCAATTTTATCTAATTCAACCTATGATACCTGAGATCTTCTTAAAAGAGAGACAGGTAGTGACTATTTCAAAAACTTGTTCAACAAACTATCAAGAGTTGGTAAATATTGATTAAGACATTCAAGTTATGTAATTGTTTGCTGTGCTGCAGTCATAATTTTTGAGGTATTCTATTAAGTAATTTGTTTTGTTTTCCATGTACTGTTATTAAGTTTCAAGGTAATCATCAAGTGCATTATGGGGCTGAATATTTGAGCTGGTGGATTTGAAGGTGGAAGTGGGGATATAAAATCAATCAGGTTCGCAATGCACTACTCTCCCAAACAACATAGACCTGTCTCCCATGTTAGAGTGGACAGGTAAGGCATCAGGCAGGTGGCTGACCTATAGACTTATTAAGGCTCTTAAATGACCAAATCAAAAGCATTGTCCCTTCAGCAGAGGCCAAGATTATGTTCTAGCCTTACTAAGACAGCAGAGTTAATGCCCAATTAGATTAACCAGCAGCTTGTGAGATTGAGCCTTTCTGATACCAAGGGACAGATGCCCTACTTTCAGGTCAGCAGCGACACCTTCAAAATATTATCACTGTGGGGCAGCCAGATTTAAAAACAGTGAGGTGTTGATGGACGTTTCCACAAAAGTGATGCATGGGGTGGAGGGTTTAGAGTGCATAGGGTGAAGAGGAATACCAGATGGTAACTAATGCTCACACCAGGGGGTAGGTGATCTTTGAGATGAATGTCTACCTGCAGGTAGATTCTGAGTAATATGGTGGCTATCGCACAGCCGTGCTTAACCTTAGTCCAGATTTTATGGGTATCTATTTCAGATCTCTTGCTTAGAACAACTACAGCTATGTCATCATGAATTATGTATGACATTTCTTGGATGAAAAAAATTGTTGGAATAAAATCCATGGACCCTCATAATTTTTGAGTCATGTGCCTTGGTCAGATCAGGAATGTAATAATTTCACTCCTGAGTGATGTAGCTCTGATAGTAAGACAATGTATCACTCTTCTCAAGTTTACTAATTATTATATATCTGCTTTATTGAATTTCTTTTTCATTTTAAAACTCTTTATCAGCAGACCCCTCAACATTGTAATGTTAAGTTTTGATTGTGCAAGCTATCCTCAGAATGCACCCCTTTATATCATTTTTAGAACATACCACTGTAATTCAACTATCATTACTTTGTCATTAACTCAATGAGAGATTACTTCCACTTCCTCAAAAGTGCTTCTTTCTTGCTCAGTTTTCCACTCAACATTTGTGATGTTTTATACTCATTACTGATTTTCTGAGCTGTCTTAAATCAGTACAATTGCGTAATGTTGTAACAATTCTATTTGCACTGAATATTATTTGATAGAGATCGCTTGATCTCTAGTGCTGGTGTTGGTTGTTTCAATTGAATTGCACTGAAAGGAACATAATAATAACTCCAGGTTGACATGTCCACATCCCTTTATAACTTCCAGATTCCATCCACACACTTTACTATTCAGTCTGTGTATTCAAGTCAAAGTGATAATGATTTTTATTCATGCTGATAATGTGAGTTGAGATTTCAATTTCAATCCTAAATTCCATTTCAATTGCTGATGAAAGGATTGAGATTTTAATGAACTTCCTTTAGATACTGAGGTAAGCATTAAATCACCAAGGTTGATATATTTGGATATTGTTTATCCATGTAGCAAGAAATTTGACTAACCCATTAAGATATCTTAAAATAGCTGAAAATCATACTGTCAGTGACAGGAATTGGCATCATGCTCATGATAACACTGAGTAAGACTTCTAATGGACTGTTGAATACCACCATGCTCTTGACCCCAAGCTGCAATGGGTCATGCACAGTGGACTGATTAAAGCTAGATTGTGTGTGTGTGTGTGTGTGTGTGTGTTGTCAACAAATCATTGAAAAAGACATAAATGATATTCACATAATAATACCCTTCACAACTGCTGGAGTTTTCACTGCTTTTGAAGTATGGTCACTGTTGTAATTTAGGAAAACAGAGCAGCTGATTTATATACTCTTAGATCGAACAAAGAGTTATTAGAATTAAGAAAACCTCAGGAAGAAAAGTAAATATCAGTTCTCATAATAATGGAACACTGGCCCCAAATATGAATCAGATGAGATCCAGAAATCTCAGAATACCTGGAATTAAATTTAGTAAATCTCCCAATGAAGGATAAACCAGTCAAACTTGGGAGTGACACACGCTGCTCTGACTCTTCCTGTACCTCAAAATGGAGCTGTAATATGACCATACGTTCAGATCCAGGTTTTAGTGGTTCTTTTTGCTGCTTTTTCCCTACAAAGTCAACTCTTTGTTATTTTACTTTTGCTTTGGTACTGATTCCATGGCAGCAGATATGATAACTTTTCCTTCTCTTCCCACTCTTGCATGGTGTGACCCTTGTGTCTTCAGTACTTGTAGAAGCAGGTTAGTTAGATAATCATTCTGACTGCTGAGATATTCTGCTTGAGCAAGCTCAACTGGAACATTTATAAAAACAACATGCTGCTTTGTGTCCTTAACACCAAGTCTTCTCTTGCTCAGGTACAGGTGGAACAGTCCTTGGTGGGACTACCTCAGAGGCATCAAAATTGATACGTGGCCCCAAAAGAAAGAGGTTTCCATCAAGAGCATTTCAATCATCACAACAGGGCTCTAAGACACGTAGTCTCATTGACTGAAGCTTTAGAAGCTGCACCACAATGGTAGGAACAAAGAAATGTAAAACTTTGCATTTGCACAGGGTGTAAAAGTTAAAAACAAGTCATCTTGTGAAATTTCCATTCATTCCAAGGACCTCTTAAAGTTTATTAGTTTGCATCACTTTCTGTCTTGCCCATTCTTAGTTGCTGGATGGAAAGTTGTATTGGGAAGACATAGATTGAGAAGGTGTAATAGTGTGTATTCATGGCAGCGGTTGCTTACTGCACTGTTTTGAACCTGTGCTAGTTTATGTTCATTGTGTACCTGAATGAATCTTATATTAAAATGGGTGCTTGCAGCATCCCACAGGCAGCAATGTGAACAGCTGACACTTCATTGCCTTCATCTCCTGCTTGTCTTCCTCCTTCTCAGAATCACTCTGTACCTTATTCCTTTCATAGTTCCAAACACACAGTTTATGCAGGTTATACAGAGAACAACATACTACGATCATGCTAAAATCTCAGGTTAGTACATGAAGGCTATCCCAGATCTCTCAATGCACCAGTATGCCTTCAGTAGGAACTTGTCTTTGAGTGTCATTAGTCTTCAGAATTATTTTCCAAAGAGTGTAGCAGAGGCTAAATCTGAATTATCTGAGTTAAACATAGTTTTGATCTCAAAGAGAATCAAGATTTTTTTGAGTGGGGTGGGGTGGTGAGGGGTTGATGATGGGGTAAGGAGGAATACGGTGCAGGATGAAAAGTATGTTTCAAGCCACAAGTAGATTAGCCAAGGTCCTATTTAATGGTAGAGTAGGCTTCAAGGACTGAATGGCTTACTCTTGTTAATAATTCTTGTGCATTTATGACTTCAATACAATCCACACTGGGTTGAACAACAAAATCATGTAAGGTTTTAATACAAACCTTGTGATAAAGTGTTTTTGCATATTGAATCGAACACATTAAAGTACAATGTTATTTCACACGTAGTTGTGTTCTATGATGTTTCAAATCATGAATCACTGCATGATTTGTACCCTGCCCCACAACACCAATTCAACAGAGAGCATTGTAAAATGAAATGAATCATGTTTACAAATCTGCGCACCTGAGTCAATTTATACTTACCAGATGATACTATGACCTCTGATGGTCTGCTGTTGCCATAGTACGCATGATATACTCAGCAGTATAATATTAATTGTCCAGTACTTATAGGGGGTCTATTGGGATATTGGAGCTGAGTTGATTGGCAACATCTGGAAATTGTATGCCTGACAAATTTGTGCTTACACTCTTGGCATTTCAGCTTCAGCACTTCAGGGAGACCTTAAGTCTGATAACAGGTGAAAGATTATTTGATGTAAAACTGTTGACATAAAAACACGAAAACCTTGGATTTATCTATTTCTCAAGTCATGGTTCATTATTTAGCATTTTACAAACATTGTTGTGTTACAAGATGAGTGATTGTTTTTATTAGTTTCTTATGTATAATAACTATTCTTGAATGTATGGTTGTATCTCAACTTCTGACATTAGCAGAATATAAAATGTTGGTGGTGAATTTATTTGAAAGGCTTTATATAGGTACTAAATGTATCCTTTTGTCATAACTTTAGGGCTAATTGATGATGATCATAATTGGAAAAAAAAACTGCCAAATCAAGATATCAACAGCTGCATGTTTAGCATTCAAGCATTGATCAGATAGAATTCTCATGAAGTGGTGTAACTGAGCTCCATGCAACCACCTCCACCAAGATTGTGGACTTTGCTAGATGAAACACAGTGGTGCATTTTAGGTGGTTCAGGACCCAAAGGAAACAGGATGCATTTAGCATCTCAGGCTTGACACTGTTGGCTTTGAAGATGGAAGTCCAAAGGAGGCAGACCATTCTATATCCAAGGTGAGATAAACTTCAACTCAGACTCCTGTCACTCCTGTAGCACTTAGTGCCTGATAGCTCATGGCCCTTCCCATTCCTCCTGCCAACCAAGCACACAGTATGATAAGAATACATGTCTGAGGGACAGAGCGGCACAACAGTGGCAGATAGAGTTCAACCCTGAAGAGTGTGAGGTGATGCATTTTGGGAGAACTGACAAAGGCACAAAGACTGACAGAATGCACAATGAATGGCAGGACTCTGGGTAGTACAGAGGAGTGGATGAACCTTGAAAGATAGATGGAGAGAATGGTTAAGAGACCGTATGGGACACTTGCCTTTACTATTCGAGGCATTGAATACAAGAGCAGGGAGGTTATGATGAAACTCTTTAAGATGTTAGATAGACCACAACTGGGATACAATTCTGGTCACCACACTATAGGACGGATATGATTGTTGGAGAGGATGCAGAGGTAATTCACCAGGAAATTGGTCCGACGTAGACTGGGATTGTTTTCCTTGAAGCACAGTAAGCTGGGTGGAAGTGGGGGTGGGGGATGTTTGGTGGGATCGGGGAGCAAGAATCTGATTTAGGTCTGCAAAATTATGAGGGGTATAGTTAAGGTGGATAGGAAGGAACATTTCCTCATAATTGCTAGCAGGCATAGATTTAAGGTAAGAGGCAGGAGGCTAGAAGGGTATCTGGAAATCACTATCTATAAGGATGGTAGGTACATAAGGAGTATTTAGATGCATTTTTGAAAGGACATAGCATACAACACAATGGACCAAATGCTAGGAAATGGAATTCGACTAGATAGTTCTGAAGAAGATTCACTGGACTCAAAACTCCATAGATTCTACCAAACTTGCTGAGTTCCTCCAGCAATTTCTATTTTTGTTTCAGATTTTCAGCAGCTGCAGTTCTTCATTTTATTTTATATTACGGTAGAAAGTTGCTTGATGACCAGCATGGACATGATGGTTTGAAGGGTCTCTTTCCATGCAACAATTTTCTTTAACTCTACAACTTTGTGTTAATGCCATGATGATGTATAAGTTAATGTAACATTGACAGTAGCTATCATGTGCAACCGAGACTCTGAGGACAGAGGGTGAAATAACATACCAGAGAGGATAATACAGAGATTTAAGTATTATGCATCAAACTTGTATTATTGTATGCAAGTAAAAGGTTTTTTTGGAACTTGCTAGAGTAAGTCAATATTCATTCTTGGGTACAGTAGAGGCTGAGATGCATCAGAATCTGAGTAGGAACAGTTTTGTTTAAGGAAGCTGTCTTCTCAGCCATGCAGGTTAGAATCTCACAGCAGCCGAACACATATGAGGACTGATAACTAATGGTTGCATCAGTCAAGACAGTTCAAATCCAATGGAAATTTCTAACAAAACATTGACGTACTGAGCACTCCTGTCCTCCTAGTGTTACCTATCTCACCACTTACTCATTTCAAGTGAAGTTCTCATATAATCCTGGAATAAGATTGATAGAATGTTGGTGAAATCTTGTCAAAGTGTCACAGATAGCCTCACAATGCGTTTCAAATCTCAGGCAACAAATGAACAGTAAAAGTCAATAGACTGTTAAGTAACATTTGAAACACTCTGCAATAACCTGCTTACAGGCAGCTGGTTACTATTAGAAAAGGATGTTATTTCAAATGCTAAACACCAAAATGACATGCAACCTTCTTATAGTGATAACTGTCAACTTAGTGAAAATCAGCTCCCTATCTATCCATTGAGAAGCTGCTCCCAGTGCAAGGTTCATTTCTTTTAATGAAGTGGCAAATTGTGCTAAGTAGAGCTGAACTAGAATTTCAGATGAAGTAAGACCCCATCTTGGCCATGTCGTAGGCCCTATAGTACCTAAGGTATCTGGAGAAAATTGTTCCCTTTAAATTTAAAAACAAAACTGATTTAACTCTGACAGATAGGTGGGGAAAGCATTAAAATTTTGTTTTAATATTCACCACTCAATGTGTTTGTGGGAATGTAACTAAGCCTATCAGAAAGAGAAACATGCTTTATCTTTGAGCCTCACTTTATCTTACCACAAAACAAAGTGAGCTGCTAGGGAGAGTAGGGTAAGCAAGTAATAAAAGCAAAACAATGTATTTTTAAAAGTTTGCTGTATTCAAATGAAAATTTAAACATTAGTAGATGAGACCTGCATCTTCTTGACCACACCATTCTCCCCTTGAGAATAACTTTTTAATGGAGTGGGAGGTAGAACAGGTATTGGTTGTACGTGGTGAGAGCAAGTGGAGTTAAGTTGGTTGATTCAGAAAATGGTGCAAAAGCAGAGGACAGAATTTAATATGAAGATCATAGCTCCTTGTGATGGGTCTGAAAGTGGGATTCATTATTGCTTATTTTTTGAGATCTGCAATACATACAATTACACTACAAGTTAGAAGTGCGTGAAGCAGGTACTTGCCTTCACACAATTACAAGTCAGGGCAGACAGAAAGTACCTATTCTGTTGGTTCAATTCCAGCTAGGAGCAGGATATAAGAAGACTGCCTCTGCAAACTCTCCAGAAAGGGAGCAAATTTTCAGCAAGATCCTCCACTGGCAGTGCCATTCAACATGATTTTCTTTGTCATTGACAACCTCAGGTCCCCTTTAATAGCTTCCCAGACATAACCCACAACACTCCCCTCTCTCATCACTTTATGGACACCCCCATCACTCCTGCCCATTCAGCCATGTCTTCACAGAGACAAAAGTCAGCTTCATGGTTCAGCAATACCGCTCTTCAGCTTCCCCTCCAGAGTATCTGGAAATGGTGATAGTTTCTCTACCCCAGGAACAGAAATAGAAACCCTCTCTTGCTTCACCAAAGTGGCCTGGAAGGATGCTGCGTGTTTCATTATTGCACAGATCTCAGAAAGCCGATATATTTTGTCGACAGCGAGAAGACATCACAACATGTGACGTCTTAATATAAGAGGTCACTAACTTAATCTACACACATTCAGTCAGCAGTCAGCTGAACAGTCAGTCTGCTAGACAACCAGTCAATTATGTGTGCAATATAATACTAATCTGTGTAAGCACATGACCCATACAGTCTATGTAAGTCTGATACATCATATTAGTGTGTATGATTAGTTGTCAATGAACTTTCAGATATCTGTTTCAATAAGAACCTGACTCTTTGGAATACGTTACGTGGAATAAGATATAGAAAACCATGAATTAAGTCATTTCAAAAGGAGGTGATGCTGTGGAGTGCGGGCTAAAATAGGGTAAATGTCCTCCTCTATTTCATCATGGTAAGTGGTAATGCAATGTTACATTAAAGAACTTCTCTTGAAGGAATCAAGAAAACAACTTTGCAAGTAGGGAGACAGTCTAGGCTGGAAAGTGTGTGCTCATCACCGAACCACGTGGCAAAAGTGATGAAACCTTGGGAGAGTTGTGTGTGATAATGTGTCGGGATACCAATTAGAATGTGTGGTCTCCATGTGGCAGTAGGGGGACAAGTGAGAGATATGTCTCCTGACTTTCCAATAAGTCTCCAGTTTGTCATGCAGGAGAAGAAAATAATCAATGTCAGGGAGAGGTTCAAGAATGGAGGAGTGGCCAAGCTGAAAATTCTCCTACCATGTAAGGAGAAAACCATAGAGATTGTGGACCAAACTCAAACACTCTTCTTCCATTCCTGCCCTGACATACTGTCTCTGGTTTCCTGCAATGCTTCGAGTAAAGCTCAGCTTGAGCATCAGCAATGGTGAGTTTCATTCTCAACATCATCATACAGACCTCAACCTGCTGGGAAACCAGTTTGGGTTTCATCCCGATTGGATTAGGGGTCTCAAAGTGTTTATTCTACGAGCTGACTGTGAATCTACAGGGCAATCCTGAACTATATTTTTTCTCAACTGAGATCAATTGGAGTAGTCTGGAGTAAATTGAAATTTTGCAATCTTTCACTATTTAAAATAAAGTACTGTGCTGGAAATTGTCCTCAATACTAAGTATTCTGACCAATTAAATGAACTACGTTGGCAAATTGTGTCTAATTGTACCTTTGAGAAAGTTTGTTAATTAAAAGCTTTTAATTTTTAGGAATAAAGATGTAAAATAACTATTTTAAAATGCTTTTAAATGTGAAAATATAATTAATTTACAATAGTTCTGACATGTATACTCGTAAAACTAATGAATTGTTCAGCATATTTTTAAAGATCTTTCAATTATTTAAAATCAAGTTCCTCAAAGGTAGATGACTTGATGTCCTTATTGGAAATGCTGCACTTTCTGATAAAACCATTTTCTGCAATATTTATAAAGCTGCACCAGATAAACAAACTTTAAAATACATTTTCTTGCAGACGGTCAGATGTATCTGCCAGCCAGCATAGCAAGAAATCTTCAAATCTGACATGTTGTCGTGGACCCACAACAAGTATAAGTGCAACCAAAGTTTTCTGATCGACGGAGTATCTGCTTAAAGACTTTTTCTGTTATTTTCCACTACATGTTGCTGCTATATTCTGCAAAGGCCCATGAGAGGAAAACAATGACTCTATCTTCTGACTATAGAGAACAGGGTTGCACTATCACTCGTCTCTTCCTCATCCTCCACCATTGCAGCTTGACATACATTTCTCTGAAGAAATCTGTGTGAAGATCAGAGGCACTGACTGATGATCACTTCACAGACAGATCCCAGCAGCTGAAGGAGGCAGGGTTGGTTGAGGTCCCAAAATGTGGAAGGGCTGTTGGAGTCTAAGCCCATGCTGAGCTCCATCCAGACTGATGAAAGGTCTCAGGTCTCATCATGGGCCGAAGGGCCTGTACTGTGCTGTACTGTTCTATGCTCTATAAGACTGCTGGGCTTCCACAGGCAGGTAAGGGAATATCTGCCAGATGTACTTGAGTCAATGTGGAAACTATCTCCATCTGTGGCTTGACTTCTGTAATGTCTCCAACCTGTGAGAGTGTGGTTTCCTACAAGGAAAGACTGGCAATGGCCATAGAGAATCAGGTTTATCGCACATATTGTAAACCTCCTCTGAAAAGGTCAAGCCAGTGGAAGCGCATTGTCAACAAACAGCAGTCTGCTGAATGATTGCTGTCATCAATCCATGTGTTACATTTTAATGCATTTCTGCCCTGTGGGAATGATGTACTAGTATCATGAGCAATGCCCTGAATAAATATGCCTTGTTACCCATGGTCCAGTATTATACTGGGGCTGGAGACTCAAATTACTGCAGCTGAGAGTTGCATAAAATATGTGAGTCTTAAGATCTCCTTGGTTGTCAGTCGCATTCCTGTCTAATTTTTTCCAATGCTCACAGACTTGTTGAACTTTCAGGAAATGAAATTCTGATCAAAATACAGCTGGCTATTCCCAGCAAGTTCTAAAAGCAATGTCTGCTATGAGAACCCCATAATGGCCCAAAACCAACTGCTTTATTGGCCTATCTAACAGTATCAGTTGAGAATCTGACAAACTCTTCGGCCATTCTGAACAGAGACTGCATCACCTTCCATTTCCACCAATATACCTGCAGCCTAAGAAATGTCACACCTCCCTGGTGGAGCCCTGAGATGAACCTTTTGTGTAGAAATTTAAATCCACAGTTACACAAAGGTGACTGAAATAGGGTTTTCTGCAAAGCCACAGGCTGATAGCCTTGTTTTAAGAGTGTTTAGATTTAGAATAGATTAGATTAGATTTAGATTTATTGTCACATGTACATAAAAATAAAGTGAAAAGTTATTTTGCACGGGGAATATGCAAAGTGTCTCCATGCTCTGGCACCATCTTGAAACACTGAATATATTGCAAGGTTTTACTGCAATCAAGTTCATCTGTCCCTCTTCTTCTTGTTACCCTCTGCTACTTCTCCATTTGCTGTAATGGGCTGTAGGATTTGGGTGACCTCAGAGCCAGGGCCAGTCATGGATCCGGGACTGCACTGAACCTGGCTCCAACCAACTCCCACGCAAAAAAAAAGACACAGAATGAGCAATTGCATTTGCTGTCACTGGTGCCACCACTGATCACCAGAATAAGCCACCTCTGTTACCACTGCTGCCACCACTCATCATTGGTAGGAGCCGATTCTGTTGCTGCCACTGCTACACCTGCTCGGGAGGCTGTGCCCGCTCTTGCCCTGGCATCTTCGAGCAGACACCAGTAACCACCTCCCATCTCTGATGTTGTCTGACTGCCATCTGGAGTCAGTTATATGTTCTGAACATGTGCTGATGGCTCAAAGCTCTTTGGCAATGAAGCCAACCCTGGCTGCTTCCTCCTGACATCCCCTGTTCTTGGTTGATCTGATAGTTTTGTGGCATAGGTTGTTGGAAAATCCAGGCTGCACTCTGTGAATCCTCTTCTCCACTGCCCAAGTTTGCAATAACATTTTGCAAATCTACATTGTGAACTAGTGAATGAGGCAGGCAAAGATGTGAGCTACTGCAGTTGAACAAAAGGGAAATGCATGACCCTCCCATGGGCCTGAACCACAACTCTTCCCATCTCACTGTGATCTTCTCCCATAACAACCTGGCCGCCTGCAAGCTTAACATTTCTTAGCAGCTTTTTTGATGGACATGCACAGCATGAAATTTCAGTTGTTGCCTATCTGCCTCCACATCTTATCCCCAACAACACTTGTGACCTTCCTCCAACTGCCTTTGTTCTTTCCCACATGTCACCAATCCTCCCTTCAATCATCCTAGATTCTTCACCATAATCCTTGACCCAGAGACAATGATGCTATTTTCATCTCACATCTTGAACATTGCCCTCAACTTCGCTGCCATCACCCTGAAACTTTCCATCATCCTTGACCTCCATTTGTTACCTCTTGCCCCACAGTCAGAGACCTTTGACCTGTTTGAGGACCCAACCACCATTACCCCTCACCTTGCCATTCATGATACGATTAGATTGACTGACTCGTCTTGCCCTCTTCCACTTTTGTCCTTGTGTTGACATTTTATGTCTAGCCTGTTGCCTAACAGTTGCGTTTAAAGTGAAAAGCTTTCATTAATTGGTGTTTGATAACTTGGACAACAAATTACATTATCAGTAATATTCAATTTTAGCTGTCCTAATTGGACAACAGAGACTATCCCATCATCAGTCATATAATTGCTGGGAGAGATATAACACAAGTGAAAAAAAAATAAACTGAAGGCTAATTTCAGAAAATATAGTCTGGAAAATGTCTTCTAACTCCAAAGGCCATTGAAACAAGTTTTGGAAGTCCTCAGTGATCAGGAGACAGCTTGGCCACAGACTCTGAACAACAATGCCCATCATTGAAATGCTGCTGCCTCTGGATATTTCCTGATCTGACAATGCTCTTCATTTCCACTGGGGTCAACTGAACCCAACATCACAGGAATTCAGAGAAGAGAACTGTGACAATGCAATGGCTTTAAGAGGTGTATTTTGTCCTTTTTTTATGAGGAGAGGTTGAGACAGAGGTATCGAGCTGCTTGCTCAAAACTAATAAAGAGTTTGTGAGGCCTTGGGCGTTGTTTTACAAGTTAGAACAATAGAAGCAACCTGGTCAAGCTCCCACAGAATCAGAATTTTAATTTAGCTTTCAGTAGCTGTTGGGGTTGGAAACTGCAACACATATCTCCTGGCTACAACAAAGTGCTTCAGTGCGCTCTCTCTCTCGTAGTTTTCTCTTGATATTATTTCCTCCTGGACAGGAGAATTGCATGTGAGACAATCTGTTTTACTGAATTTGCCTTTGCTATGGGTGTGTTTATGAGATATTACCATATTGGAATAGTTGCTGTTTAGTAGCTAATTAATCTATCATTCTGTTAAAATTATCCAATAGACTTCAGCCATTCCAATCCTTCTTTCTTTTGTTTGTGTTTTAACTGTAGTGTATGAATAAAGTATGTTTTGCTTCAAACAGGATAGTTTGACCAATCGATTTGTCTGACACTTGAAATAAGAAAAAGTTCGGATCTAGGTTATCTTCTTGATATGTGTTTGAGGGTGTTTGGTCTGCTTCATAACAAACATATCAAGGAATTTCATTGAATCACTGGGGTAGACAAGGCAAAACTCCTCTTTGAAGCTGTCATATGTAAGCTTAAGTGTCAAGTTTAACCCAATGGATGTTAGGCAATAGGTGAGAGAAGGAATGAGTAGGTGGCTGAGGTGGATAAATGAATAAGCAAAGTGGAAGTAGGTGGGTGAGCTGGGTAAATAAGCGTGTCTGGGTTCATGCATAATGTGCCATCAGATCTGGGATAATTAAATCAGGAAATAGTTCGGTGGTCAGAGGGTTTTTGTGGCATGGGGTTTTGGGACAGTCAGTAGAGGGGGCATATGAAATTCAAGCTTGGGAATTGCAGTTTGGCAGGACGGTATTTGACAGACCAAAAGCATAACTACTTAGGAACTACACTGGGTTTTAATCTGCCTAACATTTCCTATGGTTAAGGAAATGAGATCTGAGTTTCCAACTCCAGCTCAAAATTGGAGAAATTCAGAGAGAGTTCCAGGGAATAGAGGAATTGTCCGTTAGAAGTTGAAACTTCCAGGCAATGCCTGTAAAGATCTCCACAGGGTCCTGATGTGCACCTATGTCTGGTGTACGATAATCTGGAGAACAGAGGATTTGGTTCATAGCCCACAAGTTGGACCAGATGCACAGAAATGTAGCCATCTTGATTTTCAGCACTTGTGATGAGGCCACACTCTGCATCAGTTGGCAATTTATTTCCAAAAGCCACTCCCCTGCTTCAAAAGGAAAGCCTGCATAGAATCCATACAGTGTAGAAAGAGGCCAATCGACCCATCGAGACTGCACTGACCCTCCAAATATCATCCAACCCTTTCCCTTTATTTACCACAGATAACCCACCTAGCCTGGGTATTATGGGGAAATTTAGCTTGGCCAATCCACCCAACCTACATATCTTTAAACTGTGGGAGAAAACTGGAGCACCTGATGAAATCCACACAGACAGGGGGAGAACATGCAAAATCCACACAGTCACCCACAACAGGGATTAAACCTGGGTCCCTGGTGCTATGAGGCAGCAGAGCTAACCACCGAGCCACTCCTGACTTCAATTCTGATATCAATTCTGAATCTGTACTCACATAATTGACTTACATCATCTGATTCTGCTTGATCATCCTAGGTCCCTTCATTACCATAAAATGCTCAATTAAACTTCCCCAAAGAGTAGATTGTTCTTGAGTAAAGAAATAAATTCTCTAACCCTAATGACCACATTTAAACTGCATGCATTTTTGTCAGTCATGAATAGGGTCTCTGTGTCACTCACTATGTGAGAGAATTGAAACTGCAAGCAGTATTCTGGTTGCAGCCTAGCTGATGGTTTCATGTATGTCTCATATCATGCATGTTGTTTTAGATTAGATTGTGCACAGAATATCCTATTTGCTTTTATTACATCAATGTTATATTTATCTTAAATCCACCTTTTCCTTCTCAAGATGAAGTGATGGTGGTACTTACTCTGTGTGGTATACATGTGGCGAGAATTTGTCCTAAAACAGTACTTCTGAAGATTGAGGGGAGAATAGGTTGTATTCATGACAAGTAAAAAGAAATCGGACTCATAATACAGATAACATGCATTCTAAAATTTTGTACAGTGTGATAAAATTAGATATGGCATATACTGAGTAAGCAAACGTACCAGCAAGTAAGACAAAGATTAAAATTATTAAAATACATGTTAAAATCCTGATTTTTATGGAAAACTGCTGATTCTTTTTCATGCCAAGTGGGAAAGGACAGAGTAATTTGATTTACTTCACAACAATAGTTGCAACCTCTTGATTCTTAATTCTGTACTGCTATCAATTCAACGGAGTGAAGGTATAGGCAGCTTGTACAATGTAGTCTAATTAAATCAAAAGTGCACTTTATTTGATTTGACGCCCCCTTTGATTAGTTGTACAAAACTGAGAACTGCATCTTTGTCTCACTTGCTGAGGGTCACCTGTCTTGAGGAAGGGGAGAGATTGAGAAGGACAGTCTTTCATGGAAATAACAGCCAGTGCAGGAATTGACCCCATGCTGTTGGAATCACGCTGCTTTGAAACTGGACATCCAGCCAACTAAGTTAGCCAACTCCCCATAAGGTAAAGCCACCATAATCCTACCAGATCAAAGGCCTACTAGATAGCTAAATGGTAGTGGTTTAACATGAAGGTTAATACATCCCAGGCAAGGGGAGAGGTTGAGAAGGAGGTCCTTTATGGTAACCTCAGCTGGTGTGGCAATTGAACCCACACTTTTGGTACACTCTACATTGCAAATCAGTCATTCAGTGAACTGAACTAACTGGCCCTAATAATTCAATTGGTGTAATACATCTAGGTTTCTGAACATCCTTAGATAATTTACAACATAGTAGATAAAGACAATAGATGAATAAGTAAGGTCAGGACATATCAAGTAGAAGACCAAATAGAAAAATGGATATAGCTGGCTGGAAGACAAAAAGCAAACATCTACAAAAAGACAAGGTATTCAGTCTTACACAAGACACAGAGCAGATTTTCAAGGATTAGTACTTTGGAATCAAAACCACAATTTATAAATTTGTAGATGATACTAAATCGGGCTGGTCAAAACTGAGGAGAACTGAAACAATTTATAAAAATATAATTAATAAATTTGTAGAATGGGCGCATGGATGTCAAGAGCCTTCGCCTACATGGAAGTCTCTGTGCATTACTGGGAGATAATCAATGATGTAAAGTGTGAGAGGAACCACTCCACAAGTGTAGATAAGGGGAGAATGGGAGGTGAGCCTTCATGGTCTACCTTGTCTGGTACAGGGATGGAAACCATACTTCTGACTTTATTCAGCACTATACTTGATCTAACTAACTGATTTAACTAACTCACAGGGTGTATAAGAAGAAACAAAATCGTGACATAAATACACAAGAAAGGGGAATTACACACGGAGGCAGTGAGCATGGCTGAGCTGTTAAATGAATACTTTCCATCTGTCTTTACCAAAGAGGGAGATACTACCCAGGACATGGTGACAGAGGAGGAAACTTTGGACTGGATAAAATGTATCCGAAGGTTTTGAAGGAAATGAGGGTGAAGATTGCAAGGAGACTGGCTACCATCTTTCAATCTTCCCTGGAGTCAGGGTGGTGCAGAGGACTGGAGAATTGCAAATATTAAGCTATTGCTCAAGAAATGCTGTAAAGGCAGGCCATTCAGTTTAACTTCAGTGGTAGGGAAGCTTCTCAAAACAGTTATTTGGGAAAGAATTAGTAGTCACATTGAAAATGGTGGGCTGATTAGGAAGGGTCAGTATGGAACTCTGAAGAGAAAAGCATGCCTAACTAATTTGATGGAGTATTTTTGAAGAGGTAAAAGAAAGGGTCGTGAGGGTAAGGCTGTTGATGTGGTGTACGTGGACTTGCAGATGGCTTTTGATACAATGCTACATAACAAGTTTGTAATGAAATTTATAGTTCATGGAATACCAGGATCAGTAGACAAAATTAACTGAGTAATTGGAATCAGTGAGTAGTGGTCAATGGATACTTTTCAAGCTGATGGAATTCTCCAGGGACCGTTGTTATACCAAGATGAATTTTTAAATAATTTAAACATTGGTGTGCAGGAAACAATTTCAAAGTTTGGATATGGCACTAAACTTAAAGCATTGTAAGCTGTCAGGAGGATTATGTGGAACTCCAAAAGGACATTGACAAGCTGGTGGTGTGGTTGGATAGGTAGTAGACGAGGTTCAATGCAGAGAATTGTGATGCAATTTGTTGGAAAGAACATTGAAATGCAATATAAAATAGGAGTTACAAGTAGAAAACTGTGCAAAGGCAGAGGCATCTGTGTAAATTTCTGCACAGACCACTGAAGGTGACAGGATATGTTGACAGAGCAATTAATAAAGATTACAGTATCCCCAGCTTTTTTAATAGGTGCATAAAGTACAAGGGCTGGGAGGTGATGTTGAAATTGTATAAAACAAAGCTCAGCTGGAATATTATATACTGCTGTAGGCACCACTTATAGGAAAGATGTGAATATATTAGAGAGAGTGCAGAAGTGATTGATAACCATGGTTCCAGGAATTAGAAATTTCAGTTGAGGGGATAGATTATGAAAGTTAAACTGTTCTCCTTAGAGAGAAAATGACTAAGAGAAGATCTGACAGAGGTTTTTAAATTCATAAGTAGGCTTGATAGAGACATAGGGAGAAGCTGTTCCTACTTGTAATGGAAAGAACTAGAGGACACACGTTTAAAGTGAGTTGACAATTGAGCAAACATGATGCAAGAAACATCTTTGAGCAAATAGGAAATGTAATTGAGACAAGTTCAATTGAAGCATTCAAGAGGGTGTTGGATGATTATTCTATTAAATAATGTGCGTGGGTATGGGATAAAGCAGGAGATTGGCAGTGGGTATGATGGTCATTTGATGAGCTGGTCCAGACATGATGGGCCGAATGGCTTCCTTCTATGCCATAACACTTCTATGATTCAGTGATAACTGAGTGTGAGGTATTGCATTTTTATAATAAAAATAAGAGAATCACATATGACTTGGATGATGATAAACGAAGGTCATTACGACTCACGGCACTGTGCCCAAAACTGTAAATCTGTGTTCCTTAGATTATGTACCATCAGCAAACTGTAACAGTTTTGTCTTGTCTACCTAATTAAAACCTGCCATAATTTTGTACACCAGTATCAAATCATTTCTCAAACTCTTTTTTTCTCCAAGGAGGACAACTCCAGATATTCCAACATTCCCCTGTACATAAAATCCATTATCCCTGGAAATAACTTGGTAGCTCTTTTTGCAAAAACACTCAGAGCCTTCCTAAAGGATAGCCAAAACCAGGTGCAAAGCCTTTGTTATGAAGTAACAAGAACTCTATAATGTTCCAGCATAATTTCCTTGTTTTTTGACTCAATGTTTTTATTTATGAGACCCAAGATCCCAAGTTGTTTGCTAATCATTTTTTCAATATGTCCTATCACTGTCAAAGATCTGTATGCATGAACCTACTGATGCCTCTGCCCTTGTACACTCTTTACAAATGTGTCATTATAAGTCTCAATTGTCTCTTCCACTCTGTCAAAAAGAATCACCTCTTCTCTGTACTAAATTCTGTCTGCCACTTATCTGCCCATTCTGTCAGCTTATGTATAGCTGATTACAATCATTGATATTGTTTGTCAAGACATAAATTTCAAAGAATTGATAACCTTTCATCTCAGTCATAAATATTCATACGCTTATACTGCAGCTGTATTCAGCGCTCTAGGTTTTCCAGCCAAGGAAACAACCTCTCGGTCCTACTCTTGCAAGCCCCTTCAGAATCTTTAAGTCTTCAAGGAGATTATGTCTCATTGTGCTAAACTCTGGAGTATATAGAACCACTTAATTTAGCCACTCATCATTGGACAGCACTCTGAATTCTGGAAACAATCTTGAGAACATTCATTGTAGGATCCCCAATACAAGTACTCCCTTCCTTGTGCGCTTTCATCAATGTCCTGTGCAAGTTGTATCAGAAAATCTTGTATTCCTGCACTCCAATTCCCTTTTAATAAAGGCCAACATGTCATATGTCTTTCTGATTGTTGACTGTAACTAACTTTCTGTATTTCTTTTGTAAGTACACCGAAGTCCCAATGAACATCAACATTTCTAAGTCTAATGCCAATTTTAAAAAAATCTACTTGTCACTTTATCCAAAGTGAATAATTTCACATTTTCCAAGTTTTATTCTATCAGCTACCTTCTTTTCCACTCAACTATCCCTCCTAAATTGATTTGCAGCCCTTGACAGATTTATATTTCCAATTAATTTTGTATTGTCAACAAACTTAGATACTTTACTCATTGTTTCTTAGTGTAAGTCATCTTTGAGATGGACAGGAAAAAGAGATATAGTGTAATGAGGTCAGCCAGGTAATGCAAGCATTAGTTTCCTGTCTGGGGCTATTATTCTGGCCCAATCATGGAGCCCTGGCTGACAGACATAAACAGAACTGTCAGACATTCTGACATTTTGTGAGCTGGCTCTAGCAATCTGAACCAGTGTCAAGGACATGCCACATATAAACAAAGGGTGATTTAATGACAGGATACCATACTCTCTAAGAGAGTACAGACCCTGGAATTTCCACTTACGTCTGGTCTGGAACAGTTATTGCTTCCAAAATTCATATCAGAACCAACAAAAATAAATGTCTGGTCAAATGGTCACCCTGTTCTAATGAAGGTCAACACTCTTGCAGCTGTATCAGTGATCACAGAACCAGCCTTTAACTAATTTCACTCTGGACTCCAACTCTTAAGTTAGAGCAAGACCTTGGCTAGACTGAGAACGCGTACGAGGGAACATTTGCAAATTAAGGGTACAACTTCAGTTCTGGTCTCTTATGAGAAGCAGCTGGTTCAGTTGTCAGTGATTGTAGGAAAAGTCTTGGGCCCAAGCTTGATGGGGCAAAATTGGTTGAGAAAGATTCACCTAAATTGTCTCAACATTTTTTGATTAGACAATGGCTTCCTGAGTGAAGTAGTAATTAAGTACCTGAAGAGTGGCACTGTGGCTCAGTGATTAGTACTGCTGGCTCACAGCTTCCGGGACCCAGATTCATTTCCAGCCTCGGGCGACTGGGTGGAGTTTGCATGTTATGCCTGTGAATGCATAGATTCCCACCGGGTGCTCTGGTCTCTTTCCACAGTACAAAGTTGTGCAAGTTAGGTGGATTGGCAATGCTAAATTACCCACAGTGTCCAGGGGTATGTAGGTTGGGTGGATTGGCCATGCAGAGTGAAGGTTGTGTCTGGGTGGGATGTTCTTTGGGGAGTCAGTGTGGACTTGTTGGACGAAATGTCTTGTTTCCACACTGTAGGGATTCTGTGAAGGCTTTTCAGGATAATCTAGGGATTCTCAAAAGAGTCAAGGCCACCTTGCATGTTGACAAAGAAGCAATTCCATGATTCTGCAAGGTCCATCCAAACCAATTCAGTTTGCAGAATGGACAGCGCGGGTTGTACTGGTTGTGAAGCCCAATGGGTTGGTTTGCCTTTGGGGAATTTAAATAAGCAGTAAACCACTTTTCACAGCTGGTGAAGTACCCAATCCCTTGCATAGCAAATTTTTACGCAAAGTTGGTAAAGAGCTGTCCTTCATTGGAAATGTGGTTAGATATTGATTCCCATAAGTGTGCTACAAATTAATACCCATAAGGGTTTGTACCAATAAACAAGACTGTCATTTAGGGTATTGTCAACCTATGTGATTTTTCAGTTGATGATGAAGAAGATTTACCCTAGGTTGCCATTTATCTAGATGACATGATAATAACAGGGAAGACCAATAAGGAGCACTTAAAGAACTTGGACATAGTCCTTAGACATTTCTACCAGGTAGGTATACACCTAAGAAGGGATAAATATGTGTTCCAGGCATCACAAGTGATCTACATAATTACAGAATTGACAAGACCATGTTACACCCATTGGAAGATAAAGTGCGGGTGATCAAAGGTGCCATAGCTCTCACATTGCTACTGGTCTTTCCTTGGACTTGTGAATTATTATGGAAAGTGTATACATAACATGGCCTCCATTGTGGCACCTTTGTATCAACTCCAAAAAAAGATTAGCCTTGGAAATGGTCACACAGCCAAGCCATAGCTTTCTGGGAAGTGAAGAAACAGCTATTGTCCTCTAAGGCGTTAGCACACTATGATCCTAATTGAGATCTGCTATTGACATGCAATGTGGCCCTGAAAGGCATTGAGGTAGTATTAGCTCGTAGGTGGCCCAAAGGAGAGGAAAGCCCAATCATGTATGCATCCAGGACTTTAGCTATTACAGCATGTAAGTACACCCAAATAGAGAAGGAAGGTTTGGCAGACATAGCTGGAGTCAGGAAGTTCCACCAATACCTTTATGGACATAAATTTGTGATAATAATGGACTTCAAACCCCTACTAGCTCTACTTAAAGAGGACAAGGCAGTGCCATCCATAGCTTGAGGTTTAATTCAATGGTGGGCCTTAATGCTAAGTGTGTATAATTACATGTGGGAACATCATCTGTGAGGTCAAGTAGCGAATGTGGATGCATTGAGCCACCTCCCATTGGCAGATACACTACCAGCGATACTGCCACCGGAAGAGTCCATAATGGTTTTAAATTTTCTGAACACACTTCCAGTCACAGCTGATGATATCATTCTTTGAATGCAGAATGATCCAGTCCTGGCAAAATAGATAACACCTGGTTGTGATGGGATTAATTAACGGGCTGTCATAATCAGAACTGAAACCTTTTTCGACCCAGAGAGACCAGATCACAGTAGAGAGCAACATATTATTGTGGGGAGCAAGAGTGATTATCCCGAGCAAATGTCACCACCAGATACTAGCTGAACTCCTCCAGCGTCACCCCAGGACCTCCAAAATGAAGATGTTGGCAGACATCATGTCTGGTGGCTAGGCTTGGTTGTAGATTTCGCTGTGTCGGTGGGACAGTCCCCAGCATGCCAACAAGGACAAACATCACTGCCTGCAGCTCCCCCACATCTGTGGGAATGGCCAGTAAACCCTGGACTCAGTTACAGGATGACTATGCTGACACTTGCATGTGCTCAGTGTTCTTAGCCATTGTAGATGCCCACTCAAAGTGGTTGGGCGTGCATAGAGCTCATTTATCAAACACGGGCATGATGATAGAAAAACAGTGCTCGTCTTCTGCAATATTCGGACTTCTGGATGTGTTGCTCACAGATAATGGGGCGATTGTTTACCAGCAGGGAATTTGAGTATTTCTTAAAGTTGAATGAAATTTGACATATAAGGACAGCTCCATATCATCCATCATCCATCATCCAATGGTCTGGTGGAAAGAGCAGTCCAAGTTTTGAAGGTAGGCTTGAAGAAACAGCTTACAGCTTCACTCATTAACAAATAGTTCAGGTTCCTATTTGATTACAGAACCACCCCACGTGCAATTACGGGGATAGCTCCATCAGAGTTGTTAATGGGAAGGACACTCTGCACCAGGTTAAAACTCTGGGCACAAGAGGCAAGCTCCTTTGTGTTACACACTACTCGTTTCCAACACAGAGTTGGAGGAACCTGACTCAATGCTAAAACACCCCAGGAGGTGCCATATGAAAAAGGATCGGTCTGTGTCCTCTGGCTCAGAGCAGGAATGTTGCAGTGATTGTAACAAGGTCAGCCAGATGGACATTGAGGCTGATAATCTGATCCAATCAGGGAATGCTGGCTGACAAATAAAAAGAGAAGTGTCAGATATTCTGACACTTTGTGAGCTGACTCTGAGGCAGCTGGACCAGTGAGGAAGTAAAGGCATTGTTGTGCTTTCTTGATGCATCGACGTGAGTGGACCAGGATAGATTGATGCTGATCATCACTCCCAGGACCTTGACACTTTCAATCATCTGAACCTCAGCACCGTTGATATAGGCAGGGGCACGGCCTCCACTCTGCTTCCTGAAGTCAATGACCATCTCTTTTGTTTTACCGACATTTCTTCACTCTTTTAAGACCCTAGGTTATTCTTTGTTTCTGGCATGTAACTTGCATCTTTCATGGTGAGGACTGGCAGCACAAAATAATTGATCAATGTTTTCAATTTGCACATTCCTCATAATAATTTACCCTGTCTCTGTTTCTATGGAACCCATGTTTTCACCAGTTACTCTTTTCATCTCTGTATGCTTTTGAAATCTTATACTTTTTAAAATTTCTATCTACTTTATTTATTCTAGTTTCCCTTTTGTAATCAATTCTTCAGTAGCAGTTTGCTGCTTTATAAAACATTTCCAATCACCAGATATATTTGCATCATTTGAGTTATTATAAACCTTTTAATTTAATGCTAACCTTAAACACCTCCGTAAATCACAGGTGGATCATTCTTGCTGACTCTTAGTTTTTCATTTGAATGTAATTTTGTTTAATATTTTGAATTATTTCCTCAAGTGTTCTGCGCTATGAATTTATCACCATATCTTTCAGTTGATTTACCTAATCAACCTTAGGCAACGCTCAAATTGCACCTCTGTAATTGGCACTGTTTAAGCTGAGGTTACTTGTTTGTGATTGCAGGAGGTCACTTTCAGACTTCATGTGGAATTCAATGTTATTATGATCACAATTTTCCAGCAGATCATTTACTATAAGATTACTAATTAACTCTGCCTCATTGCACAATACTTGGTTTAAAACAATATTATCTCTAATTGATTCTACGATGTATTACTCCTGGAAACTGTCGTTAAAAACCTTCTAAACACTAATATTCCAAATGACCTTGCCAATTTGATTGGTCTAATCTGTATGACTGAACCCACAATTATTACGTTGCCTTTGCTGCATGCACCAATAAATTTGAGTTTAATGCCCTCTGCTGTATTATGTGTACTGCTGAGAGGCCTATAAACCTGGGAATTGGAGATGCATTGGACCTGTGAGGAAGCAGCATGGAGTGAGAAAGTATAAATCACACTGAGGCTTGAGGTCTACACCACTTATCTGGGAGTCAAAGAATCTAAGGATGACTTAGAAGCCCATCTGACTCATTAATGTCCTTCAGGAAGGAAATTTGCCATCCTCACCTTGTCTGGCCTATATGTGACTCCAGACCAACAGCAATGTAGTTGACTCTCGATTTCCCTCTGGACAATTAGGGATGGGCAATGAATGCTGGCCTAGCTAGTGACACCAACATCCTGTGAATGAATACAACAAAGAGACCTGAGTGAACAACATAGAGTTGGAGATATAAGTCACGGCTGAGACTTAAGCCCTGTATCATTTACCTTGGAAGTCAGAGAGAAGCAGCACCTGTGGGGGAGCTGTGATTTCCAGTATTTTTTGTTTTCTGATAGAAACATAACCTCTTTATTTTTCTATTCAATTCCAATAACATTCTTGCCTAACTACTTACTTGCCCTTTTCAATTTATGCACTGTGATACCCAAGTTTTTCAGTATCTCAGAGAACAGCATCTATTCTATTGATAGTTATAGTGAACTATAACTAACATATTACTTTTTGCTTCCGTCACTTGACTGGGCTTCCTGCACCATGATGACACAGTTGGTTTGCTTTTGGGAAAGAAATATGTTGACCTTACCTGGTCTGGACTACATGTAATTCCAGATCCCCAGCAATATAATTGACTCTTAATCAACCTCTGAAATGGCCTGACAAAATACTCAGCTCAAGGGAAACTAGGGATGGACAACAAATTCTGAAAATAAAGTCACTGAGCCAGCTACTGAGCATGTGCATAAGAAGCCATATCATCATGATGTCAGATCACATTGGACTGAGCCCTTGTGGAGGAAGGATCTGGTGAAGCTCTGCTGCATAATGCTTCTTGGCATAATTGATAAGTAAGAGTTTTTCATGATTTTCACTGGTCTTATGTTCAGTACTCTTTTGTCCCAAGCTCCTAGATGCTCCCAATAGGGTGGTTAGCAGTGACCATACCCGGAAAAATGTTAAAAAACACAGTAAGGAAAAACCAAAAGACAAATTCAGCAACGCCAGTAAGGAAAGCATGGGGGAGTTTGAGGCCAGCCCCTAGATCAAGAACAGCAGAGAGATGAACACAAATAACATCATGGGAGATAAAAATTCAGCTCTGTTAAGTAATTGATTCTACCTGCTCCCAACCAAGAATTTTCTGGAACACAATGGACCCCAGATCAAGTTGTTGATGTCCTCCAACATTTCTGCTGATGTTGAGTTTGAGACAAGTAAGCAATCTCAAATGTGAATCTTATCAATTGCAAACATCATACAATTTTCAATCCTCTTATATGCACTACCTTGCAGTGTAACCAATAGCATTCTTATGATTCTGACGGCTATTCCTCTTATACTATGTAATTTTTTCTCTGTCAGCTGCACCTTCTGATTCTTTAGTCACAGTAACTAGTCTGATAAGACAGCAACACTTGCCTCTCTATCAAGCACAAAATCAACAGATGTCCATTGTCATATACAAGTTCTGTCCCTTCTGGATCATCTGTGTCAACTAGTTTTTCAACGAATGCCTTGGGTATCTTCTCCAAGTCGAGAAGATATTGTCTAATGTTGGTGTCTCAGCTAATGGACGTGGAAGCTTTCTTGTGTAAACCTCTTTTAATGTGTGACCATAGTGTTTCTACTATTCTGAAACTGTCTTATTTCCCTACATCTTGTCATGACCTGCAGTTTTACGTGTAGCATTTCTTTGAGCTTCCTTGACATTATGTGTTAATGTAAGGCTTTATTGTCCCACTACATTGACACTGATTCTTAGCAAATAAAAACCTAAAGAACTGCGGATGCTGTAACTCAGAAGCAAAAACAGAAGTTGCTGGAAAAGCTCAGCATGTCTGCCAGCATCTATGAAGAGAAATCATAGGTAATGTTTTGGGTCCAATGACCCTTCCTCAGAGCTGATTCTTAGCATCAGGTTTATGACTTCTTCTCTGTATAATATTGACTCATGTCTCTTTAAAGTGTCCATACTTTATAAAGTCAGTAAACCATGTTGCCTTCTTGAGATAGTATTGGACTTCTTTCTGGAATTGAATAGCTGACTTCAAAGTTAAATCTTTCTTTAGACTGCAATAAATCTGTCAAAATTTCAACAACAATTAAATCCTTTATGAATTCTGGTCTCAAAAGTCCATATTTACTCTTTTCCATTAATCTATACAGGTCATAAGTGAAAAAGTCAAGTGATACTCCTGGAAGTGAAATCTTCTTCAATTTTTATTATTCAAGAATACTACTTGTTTTAAATTTGAAGCAATATTCAAAAGCTTTTTGGGCATCTTCACAGGTGCCTGCATTCTCTGATGCTTGTGTGTTGATAACCTCATATGCTTTTGAATATAATAATGTATTAATTTGGTCAGCTTCAGTCTTAGTGTTTAGTTTCAGGAATATAGGAACAAGAGTGGACCATTCAGCCCCTTGATCTTGTTCTCACCATTCAATAAGATTATGGCCACTCTGTGGCCCACCTCCATATATTTGGTCATATGTCTCAATACCTTTGCTTAATTAAAGAAATCTATATCAGATTCAAAATTAACAACAGATCCAGCATCCACTGCCATTTTTGGAAGAGGGTTTCAAACATTCACCACCCTTTCTGTGAAAAAGTGCTTCCTAACATTTCTCCTGTGTTTTGAGGCAATACTACATCTCAGAACTGTCATTTGTAATGAAATCTAATCTTTTGTTCTCTCTAGCCATTCTATAACCTTAGGAAATATATTTTTACCATTCTTTTCAATGTTCTAATAAATTTTATTAATGTAAATTTATTTTAAATTTACATTATTCTAATATGGTTTCAAATATGCTGTTCTTTAAGATTGTATTCTTTCATTTATAAATGCTGTTCTCATTGTAACTACTATACAGTTTGCTAGAGCAAGTAAGCAACCTACATCAAATTATACAATAAAGCTTTAAATTGCATGATTGGCTGTTATGTAGTAATTTACTTCTCATATTCTTTTTAAAAATCTGTTTCATTGTTATACTCCATTTAAACTTTTTCACACTATTTTCATATGATCAAAATGGCAATTGTCTGCTTTTTCTCTTTTCCTGCAGTCAAGATGGAGCCCTCTTACTCCAGACCATCTTACTGGCTTCTGAAAGAAGTTTTAACTTTGGACTGCTGACCTTGCTTTTTTGCAGGTTCCATTTGGTTTCTGGCTCTCTGTGTCAATAATCACATTTCAGCAGCTTTCTGTCTGTGCCTTCTTACAGCAATAATGTCTTTCAAGTGGTGAACTCACTTACCTCAATTTTAAAAAATATTTTGTTCTGGGTCTTCTGGATTTCTTCTTTTCATGCTACAAGTCATATCTGCATTGCTGCAACAATGTGGTTTGTCCCAGATGACTGCTTCTGGTACTTTATGATATTTGCTATCTCTCCCAGTATCTGGCAATGAGTAAAGGTTTGTTGAGATAGCTCATTGTCACCAATCCTTTGTCTTTGTTTTGTCTTGGGACTGTCTTGTAATTAATGGTAGAGGATACATCAGAGAATCTATAGAAGAAGCATTGTTCTCAGATAATAAGAATATTTATTGCATGATAGCAATAAGCATAACTATTGGTCAAACATAATTACCAGTACCAAATACCTCAAAAGCTGTTCTACTCTTGCTAATCTCCAATGCTAATGTGTGTAAAAACAGTAGAGTGGGTGAAATCGATATATTATGAATGTGAACCCCTTCGGGTTTATTAATTTATATAACAGATTTGTCCTTTTACAAGTTCACTGAAATACACTGAAATCATTAGTTGAACAAAATGAAGTTACATTCTATTAAAGAAAAAAACTCTTCTGACAGAATGAAGATTTTAATTTATCCTAACTCATCTATCTCTTTATACCATTACAGAACATCTTTACCCCGCACCAACTTTTGTTGGCCCACATGATGCAAGCACAACTTCCATCCCTTTCCCACATATTGGTAAGAAACTTGATGGTACAGGACAATGAAGAAACATGGCAGAAAGAAGAAGGCTAAAAATGAAGCTGAGAACACATTTTCAGCCAAAGCTATAATCTTCATAACCTGCCTAAATTGGCAAGTGAAGAGAAAGTGTGGAATTACTGCTGGGAATTACAACATACATTGACCAAACATGAAATCACATCATCAAAAGAAAACAGTTTGCCTTGATGTTATTTATAAAGAACCCAACAGACTGATAGTATGACTACCTTGATCCTCAGGAGGAAACTATGATGAAGCGATGACTAACTGCTGAAGTGACTACTGAGACAGCTGAGACAAGATTCGATGAACTTTGAGACACAGCTTGGAACAAACAGAACCATTGTTATGGACCAGACCAGAACCCCTCAAAATGTATTAAGGACATAGCCTAGACTTTAACTCTTTCTTATTTTAAACGTTAATGTATGGTGTTGTATTCCAGATGCAAGTTGATTGGTCAAACTACTCGACTTAAGCATAGCATAATTTATTCAAACACGATAGTTAAAATATAAAAAAATGAAAGAGGAGCTTGGAATAACTTAACTCCATTGGAAAACCTAACAGAATAATAGATTATCTCACTTACTCAACTATAACTGTTCCAATATAGTAACATTCCATAAATACACCCTTAGCAAAAGGCAAATTCAGAAAATAGAATTGTTTCACGTGCAACCCCAGCAGCCAGAGAGAGCGAGAGAGCGAGAGAGCGAGAGAGCGAGAGAGCGAGAGAG
>NC_063337.1:71753022-71831454 GCF_021869965.1 Rhincodon typus
GAGAGAGCGAGAGAGCGAGAGAGCGAGAGAGCGAGAGAGCGAGAGAGCGAGAGAGCGAGAGAGCGAGAGAGCAGCTGGGAGAGATTCATTACCTTCCAACCCTGCTAAGACTTTAGCATCAACTGCTGAATGCTAAAACAAAAAATTCTGGTTCTACTTGACCCTACCCATTCATGCAACATCTATTGTTCCAACTTTAAAAAGAAACACCTAAGGCCTCACAAGCTGTTTATTTTATTGGCTTTCTAACTAGACAGCTTGCCAACTCTGCCTTAAAATGTTACAGACCAAAATAACCATTTACACTTACAATGTCATTGACACAACCTTAAAAGTACACTGTACATGTTTGGGGAGTTTGGTGAAACCACAGAAAGGAATAACCTTGTAATTAACATAGAATCTGGGCAGAGCTGTACGAGATTATGTAAGCAGTAAATCGCAGTAAAGACTTGGTGCAAGATACCGAGTTAAAGGTCAACTATACCAATACTCTGATAACAGTGACTGCGCATGTTTGGTAGGAATTATATCATGATTATGTCTGATCACATGGGACTTAAATCCTGGAATGAAGAAGAATCTAGTGAACAAAAATAGAAGTTGCTGGAAACGCTAAGCGGATTTGGCAGCATCTGCGAAGAAAAATCAGGGTTAACATTTCAGGTCCGATTACCCGTCCAGACCCAAAACGTTGACTCTGATTTCTCTTCACAGCTGCTGCCAGACCCACTGACCCTTTTCAGCAACTTCTGTTTTTGTTCCTGATTTATAGCATCCATAGTTCTTTTGGTTTTTCAAAAACTAGTGAAGCCCTGTTCAACCATGTTTCTGTCTATATTTATAAGCATTGAGTTGACCGTTTGTATTAACCTTGTGTTTAGCCCTCTAGCTCTAAAGCTCTGAGGAACTCTTAACAATATTCCTCCAGTATGTCTTGTTCTTTTTGGAATCAGCTTCTCACAAATCTCATAATGAATTGAATATATTTTTTTCTCACTGCAGTCAAGGTATTAGCAGCATACTGAAATGTCATTTGACAAACCAAAAAAGAGCAAAGTGACACCACCTGCAGCTGGTTCATTATGTGGTCTGCATTTTAGTGATGATGATAAATAATGAACTGAAATCATGTAGAGACAGAGATGAGTGAATACTGCTCCTGGCCTAGATATTTGCAGTATTCATAGCAGTGACTTGTAACCTTGGTCAAGCACCAGAGGCCTTGGGCATTTCTTTTTCCAGAAGTAGTTACAAAAGAAACATCCACATTGTCCTTTCTCTTATCTTTTCATTGAACTGTTTCTAATCATTAGGATGCTGTTATAATAGTATAAAGTTTATTTTCAGCATCCCAAGGCTTCCAACAGAAAATTTGTTTTCTAATTTAAGTACTTATCCAAATCACAGACTTGAGGCTTTATTTTGAAAAAAACTAATGGTGTTTGCTATTAGTTGAAGAAATGAAACCTTAGCTAGATTAGAATCTTAGGTTTGCATTGAGAATCTATAGTAGTCATGAGCTTCAGGGGAAATTTTCACTTTCAAAACCATTGAGAATGAAGGGGGCAGACACCAAACTTACAAGTTGAAATTGTCTGAATACCTTACACCTCATAGAGTAGGTGCGACTTCACTAATAGGCTTACCTTATGGCCAAGTAAGGAATGCTAAAGACACCCAGTGGACCAGGTATCTCTGAGATCTGACCCAGGATTTTACATGTTCTATGCTAATTGGGATGGTCTGACCCCTGACACCATCGCATTGTGTCCAGTTATCAGAGTTTGTTATCCCTGTAGTTGCCAGGCTTCCCATGGCTCGGGTAAATGAAAAGGTGATAAATATAAAGTGGTGCATTTGAATTGGGCACACTGTTTCATTACATTAAACTGTTTACCTGCCACCTGGGAGCATTTTAGTCTACCAAAGCAGTACAAACTGGAGTTGAGTCATTTGTTGATGAGTTAAGACAGGATTTGCACATTTTTCCATTTGAACTTCCAACATCGTTTCCCACTTTTAAATATATTCCTTGATATTTCATCTGAATTAGGCAGTATGTTAATCGAGGCAAACTGGAATTGAGTCACTGAAACGTATCAACTCTTACGTTTTATTAGAAAGTGAACTTAGTGCAATCGTAATAAAGAAAATTGTAATGATGAATCAAAAGTAAATACTGGGATTAAATTAGTTGCAATTGCTTAGTAGTACAGAATTTAAACATTGCTAAAAGGAGACGCAAATTCAATGTTTTTTTGTCTTGCATTCATCAGAGCTAGCACTCAAAACACTGATTTGAGAAAAGAACAATAAACTTTGCAATTTTAGATGAGAGTGCTAATTGGTTAGGCCATTATTGATGTGGAGATGTGGCAGGAACAGTTAATTGTCAAGCTTAGTTCTCAGACAACTAGCCTCTGACTATTCGAGATGTTGCCATGGGATTGCAACAGAGATTGACAGTCTCCATGACTCCTTTTCTTCCAATGAGAAAGATGCAAAATATGCAAAAATTCCTCACACACATAGGACAGGATGGCATGTGTTATGTTTATGTCACTTCTAACAAATAGATTACAGTAGATGCATGACTGACAATCTTAAATTGATTTGTGGTGCCATTGTGAGCACAGTCCAGATTGTCTAATAAATGTGTCCAAAAGTGTTCTGAGACTTGGAAACCTGGACTGGTACAGCATGATTGACATACTGTCCATTGAGAATGGTCAATGGGACATATTGTTTGATATGGTCTGCTAGTCGTTGGGGTCTACCACTGACATACCTGGCATCTTCTAATGCTAAGCAAATAGGTGTTCTTTTCTTAAAATTTGTTTCTTGCATCCTAGTCCTGAAGAGTGCAAAATAAAATGCCTTGAAGTTTTATCTGTTTTTAATAACAGTTTAATTAAAAGTGCTTACATGCAAATTTCATTATGGTATAAAACTACAGTAGCACAGCTTCCAACTTCCCACATTTTTTTGAACACAGATCACTTTCAAAAATAAATCAGGTGGACTGTAACTGAAAACAGGTAGTTTCTCTGTTTTCTATTGGAATTTCCTTTGAATCTCCAGTGACTTTTAAATTGTGCTAAACGTATGCCCAATTATTAGCCTACTCGATATGGAGCTTTGTCTTCGGCAATTGAGCCAAGCAGGTTTATCACATCTGTTGGTTATTTTATGTATTGCCTGATATTTGAGGAGTTGAGGCATGGGTGGCCACTCATTCACACTGCTATGCATAACTGAAATTCTACTATAAAATGTGCATTAAAAAGGGGGTGCATTTGTTGATTACATGTGCAGTATCAATAAGCAAGATGAGATTTTTCTTCCTCCAACATCCAATTTGGTGACGCTGAAGGGAAATGTGAATGAAGGGAAAGTGCAGTATCTAGTCATTTGTAGCTTAAGGGAGCTTCAGACATATGTTCACGGAGTATACTTTTTTAAAATTATTTCTTTCGTTTAGGAGTATGATACTTGCTTTGAAGTACATAGTAAATGAGAACACAGGAGGTGCTAAGTTAAAATCCCAGATAAGCCCATATGTTATGTCACTCGTTTTCTGATTTGCCAGTTGTGTTCTGTGTGCGCCATGGCTTAATGGATACTACATCTGACTTGGATGTGGATTGTGGTAGTATCAGAATATTGAAGGAATGAAAGCTGCTGTGATCATATTTTCCCAAGTTTGCTGATGGCATAGAGCTAGGTTGGGTTGTGAGTGCTAAGGAAGATGTAAAGACCCCTCCAGGCAATTGAAACAAGTTAAGTGTATGTGAAAATGGATGGCAGATTCATCATGGCATGGATGAGTGTGAAGTTCTCCACTTTAGCGGGAAAATCAAAATGAAGGAGTTTTGTGTAAATTGTGGTGCATTGGGAAGTATCGATGTCCTTGTACACCAGTCATTCAAAGCAGGCACTGGTCTGTAAGTTCGCTGATGACATGAAAGTTAGTGGTGTGGTAAATGGTGAGGATGATAGCCTTAGACTTCAGGATAATGTAGATATGCTGGTCAGATAGGCTAAACAGTGGCAAATGGAACATAATTCTGAAAAGTGTGAGGGAGTACTAAGAAGCACAGAGGATGAGGGGAACCTTGGTACGCATATCCATAGATCCTTGAAGGTATCAGAAGAGTAGATAAGATGATTAGTAAGGCATATAGCATTCTTCCCTTTAATTGGCAAGATATTGAATACAAGAGCAAGGAGGTTATGATGAAGCTGTATAAAATATTAGTTAAGATCCAACTGGAGACTGTGTTAAGTTCCACTTGCCCTACTATTGAAAGGATTTGATTACCCATAGAGGGTGCAAAGAAGATTTCCCAGGATGTTGCCCAGACTAGAATGATTGAACTTGAAAAGAGGCTAGGTTATTTTCCTCCAAGCAAAGAAGTCTGGGGTTGGGGTGGGGGAAGGTGGCAGAGTTCTAAGGGACATAAAGAGGTTAAATAGGGGAATTCTGTACTTTTTTCTTTCGTAGACTGTCCAATATCCAGGAGGGATAGTTTTGAGCTAAGGAACAGGAGGATTGGAGGAAATTTGAGGAAAATGATTTTCACCCAGGGAGTGGTGAGTATCTGGAAATCATTGCCTAAATGTGTGGTAGAGGCAAGAACCCTCCAGACAGTTAAGAGCCATTTAGATGAACAGTAGTGACTGTGATGAGGTCAGCTAGTTGGACCTCATAGAATATGAGTTCCCTGATTTGGAGCTGTTAACCAGCTCCAATCAGGTAGCCCTGGCAGGCAGATATAAACAGGAGTGTCAGAGGTTCTGTTCACTGGCTCTGAGGATGTCGGACCAAAGTCAAGTACTACGCACATGTAATTAAAAGGTGATTTGGCGATGGGATATTGGCCTCTGTGGAATTATTTCAGTGGCAACCAGAAATAAAAAAGTTCCTGAAGAAATTCGATCAGTTATTGGGAACCTAACATTTCCTGATATACCAGATACTAAAATCTTCCAAAAACCGACGGATTTAGGTGAGGAATATTACTAATCTCAATCTTTCTCTAATTCTGAAACATGATCAGTTTTACTTGGCAGTTCGAGAACCATGGATATCTCTGTCAAGATTTTTGATGAGATTAAGATGACTGACAGAAGCGTGTGACTTTGATTTAACCCTTAATAAGATGCTGAGAGATGGTTGGTATGTGGGATTAATGATGGGACCATGCAAAAGCACCTACCAGCTGAAACCCAACTGGACCTCAAACTGGCACTATAATTGGCTTTGTCATTAGAAAATGTGGCAAGTGTAGCAGAGCTATAGGTTATGCCAATGGAAGTGGGCACCCTCTCCAGGTTGATGGAGTTAGGGGAACACCATTTGAGTGAAAACAATTGCATAGCCTCACTAAGGACATATCGTGAACAGAGGGACACCAGGTCCGCCCACAGCAAAACCCCAAAACAGAGACAAGCCTCGTCTTCAGGATCCAGAACAGCAAACCATTGTAGTTGCTGTCGGTTTACAGGCTCGAGAGCAGCAAAAGAGTCCCACTTGACTTAAATTAAGTGAGAGAACTCATAGGCCAGTATTCAGGAGTGTACACACCATGGAAATCCCACCTATATCTGGCTTGGAACAGTTAAATTGCATAGCAGCGTGCCAATCAGAAAAAATCAAAATAAACAACTGGTTAAATGGTCACCCAGTTCTAATGGAAATTGATACTGGTGCAGCTGCATCAGAGGTTACAAAAACTAATAAAACTAAAATAAAATTCGCTCTGGACCTATAACCCTTAAGTTTGCGTAAGGAGACCGCGGCTAGACCTAGAACCTATACTGGGCAAACGTTTACAGATTGAAGGTATGACTTCGGTTCCAGCCTCGTATGAGAAGCAGCTGGTTCAGTTATCAATGATTGTAGTAAAAGTTGCAGGCCCAAGCCTGATGGGGTGAAATTGCTTTAGAAATATTCACCTTGATTGGCTCAACATTTTTCGATTAGAAAATTGCTGCTGACTTAAGTCATAATTAAATATCCAGAAGATTTTTTCAGGAAGGCCCAGGGATTATCAAAGGAGCAAAGGCCACATTGCATGTTGACCAGGAAGCAATTGCATAATTCTGCAAAGCCCACCCAGTGCCATTTGCTTTACAGGTAAAAGTAGAGGCAGAAATTGGGAGGCTGGAAAGTAAAGGATTCATCAAAGCAGTATAGTTTGTGGAATGGGAAGGACTAGTTGTACTGATTGCAAAGCCCAACAAATTGGTTCTTGTTTGTAGCATTTGAAACAAAAGGTAAACCATTTTTCGCAGCTGGAAAAATACACAGACCCTCGCATAGACCACTTATGCACAAAGCTGGCAGGGGTGCTGTCCTACACGAAGTTGATATAAACCATGCATGCAATTGTGGTTAAATGAGGATTCCCAGAAGGATGCTACAATTATTACCCATTAGGGTTTGGACCAATTTATGATAATGCCTTTGGGGTATTATCAGCCTGTGCCATTTTTCAGCAGACAATGGAGAACATTTTACAATGTCTATTCGAGGTTGCCATTTATTGGATGATGCGCTAATAACAGGGAAGACCAGTAAAGAGTACTTTGAGAACTTGGAAATAGTCCTTGGACATTTCTCCAAGGCAGGCGTGGGCCTTAGAATGGAAAAATGTGTGTTCCAGGCACCCCAAGTGACCCATTGGGCTACAGAATCAACAAGACTGCATTACACCCATTAGAAGGTAAAGTGAGTGCAATCAAAGGTGTCCCGGCTCCCACATCTGTACTAGAATTTAATCCTTGGATTGATGAATTATTACAGAAAGTTCATACTGGCACCCCCATTCTGGCACCCTTACGTCTGCTATTGAGAAAGGGTCAGCCTTGGAAATGGTCTCATAACCAAGATGTAGCCTTTAGGGAAATGAAAAAGCAGCTATCATCATCTAGAGTGTTGGCACACTATGGTACCAAGCGAAAACTGATGCTGACATGTGATACCTCCATATACAGTATCCGGTTAGCATTGGCTCACAGATGGCCCAATGGAGAGGAAGGCCCAATAGTGTATGCTTCCCAGACTTTGGCTGATGCAGCCCAGATAGAGAGGAAGATTTGGCGGTCATCTTTGATTTGAGAAAGTTCCACCAATACCTTAACGGACCTAAATTTGGAACAGTAACGTACCTGCTAGGGCTATTCAAAGAGGACAAGTCTGTGCCACCCATAGCTTCAGGTTGAATTCAGCAGTGGTCTCTCATTCTAAGTGCATACAATTTTAAATTGGAACACCCTCTGGGAGGCCAACTTGCAAATGCAGATGCCTTGAGCTTCCTCCCAATGGTGCTGCCTCCTCTTATGGGGAGCAAGAACGATTGTCCTGAGCAAAGGTTGCCACCTGATACTGGCTGAACTCCACCAGGGTAATCCATGGATTTCCAAAATGATGTTGGTGAGAATTTATGTCTAAGGGCCAGGATTGGATGCAGATATAGCCACATTGGTGGGCCAGTATGCAGAGTGCCAATAAGGGCAAAAATTATCTCCAGCAGCTCTCCACCATTCATAGGAAAGTCCGGGTAAACCCTATACTCAGTTACACATTGACTATGCCGTCCCTTTCATGGGCTCAACATTCTTAGTCATTGTGGATATTCACTCAAAGTGTTTGGACGTGCATAGCTATCATTTGACAAACAAGGGGACAATGATAGAAAAGTTGCAAGCATCCGGAAGTGGTGGTCACAGAAAATGGGCCATCATTTAGCAGCAGAGAATTCGAGTATTTCCTGAAGTCGAATAACATTCGGTATATAAAGACAGTTCCATACCATCCACCATCCAATGGTCAGGTGGAAAGTGTAGTCTAAATTTTGAAGGAAGGCTAAAAGAAATAGCCCACAGCTTTACTTGATACCAAATTGAACCAGTTCCTATTTGATTATCAGATCACTGCTCATGCAACTACAGAGATAGCTCCAGCAGTGTTGCTAATGGGAAGAAGAGACTACACCAGGTTAAATCTGATCTTTCCAGACCTGGCAGGAAGGGAGGAATGTCGTCAGGAATGTCAATACCGGACACAAAACTCCGAAGCAAGAGAGAGAGTTTACTTCAGGGGATAAAGTTTGGTGCCAATACCATGGAAATAGCCCTGCATGGGTAATAGGCACTGTTGACGTGAGGTCAGGTTCAGTGTGCAAAGTTAGGGTAAGTGAGCAGTCCTGAACAAGCCCAAGCACCAACTGCAAACTTGCAAATGAGGCAGAAGCAAAACATACCCGCCACCCCTCAGAACGTCTGGAAAGTCTGTTAGAACCCATGGGTTCTCCCCCTCTGGATTCTGAGATGGGCACAGCAGATGTTGCAGCCTTGATGCCTTGAAGAAGAGAATGAAATTCTTCCAAGATGCTTTAAGTGCAAGGGGCGGGCAACGGTTCGGTACACGCTGCCTGTATCCAACGTTCAGTTGGAAGAACTAGACCAGGTATGAAAACATCCCGGGAAAGGGTACAAGAAAAAGAGCAGGCCGATGTCCCCAGACTTAGAGAGGGAGGGATGTAGTGATTGTAATGATGTCAGCCAGGTACACCTCAGAAAATATGAGTTCCCTGACTGGGTTTTGTTAACCTGGCCCAATCAGGGAGGCCTGGGTGAGGAATATAAACAGGAATGTCAAAGGATCTGTTCATTCTGAGAGGTGACTGTGGAAGGTGGACCAGTGTCAAGTGTTATGAATGTGTAAATAAAGGGTGACTTAGTGATGGAATACTGGCCTTTATGGAGTTATTTCACTAGCTTTTAAAACTTTAAAAAATGCAGAGTAACATAGTATATGAGAATACAAAAACAGCAAATCTAATGCTATAAAATAAATAGGCAAGGAAGTCTAGTTTCATAAATGAGGACATTAGACAATCGAGGCAAAGAGTTAATGCAAAATCAATACAGGTTAATGCTTATGAAACAGCTAAACTATTTAGAGCAGTTTCGAGCACTATACTTTTAGAGAGATTAAACACAATTATGCCACACAGAGGTTAAGTCCTTTAACTATGATTAATGATGAGGTTATTTACGTAAGAGAAAAAAAGGGTTCAAAATTGTCTGGTATTCATTTAAAACAGTAATGGGGATTTTGATATGTTAGACAGGGAAGATCTTTTTTATCTGTTCAGAGAGTCAGTGATTCTAAAAGGATATTAAAATGACAGAAAGTTCAAGCGAATGAATTAGTTTTGGATGGCATATTACATATGTTAGGGTCAGCCACTGGGCTTTCATTCAGGCAACTATTGTGCCCAAAGTAAACGTTGACAAAGATTGAAGTTTCCATTAAAAATATAAGCAACTATTACAACATATCAACTTGTGTGTCCCTGAGAATGAATAGTTTAAGCTTCCGCATTGCTTTAACTTTTCTTTAAGAACTGCTTACACATAATTTTCTCTTCATCGAAAATGCCCTGCTTAGGGTGAAACTTTGCAAATTTAGCTCAATGCAAGGTCAGCACATCAACATTTGCCAGGAAGCTATTCTACACTCAATATCAGAAAATTCCACACATTTGTTAAAATCAATTTTGTGCACCAATGTCTGAAGATCTGACAAGATTTCAATACAAATTCAGTTTATTTGCAAAATTAACATGAGAAACCATTGTTGAAATGAATCTCTTCATATTTGTTCACTGCCCAGTTCCCAATTTTATCTTCAAATTCTTTCATAGGTCACGGACATTGTTGGCTGGGCCAGCATCTGTTGCCCATTCCTAATTTCCCTCAAGAAATCACTGGAGATCTACCATCTTGAACTGAGGCAGTCATTACGACGTAGGTAACAGTGATGATCAAAATGATTTCTAGGATTTATTCTCAGCTACACAAAGGGAGTGACAATATTTTTCGTAGACAGGATGCTGAATGGCTTGGAGATGAATACATAAACAGTGAGGTTCGTAAGTATATACTTCCCCGGTCTTTTTTAGGTGGTAAAGGTAGTGGGTTTGGAAGCTGCTGCTGGAGGAGCTTAGATAAGTTATTGCAATGTATCTTCTGCATTTTACACACTCCTGCTGCTTCTTCGATTCACTCCATGTCGTATCAAGAAATTGTTGAATGTACCAGATGTGGCAAATCTGCAGGTCCTGACAATAATCCAGCAATAGTACTGAAGACTCATGCTCCAGTAATAGCTTTGCCCTGAGCCAGACTGTTCCAGTACAGTTACAACATTGCTATCTCCCCAGCAATATGGAAAATTGCCAAGGTATGTCCTTTATTCAAATAGGACAAATCCGAACTGGCCAATCACCATTCGATCTGTCTACACTTGATAGTTTGCAGAGCCATCTAAGGGATTGTTGACAGTGCGACCATGTAGTGTTTGCAATAACGTTCTCATTGATGCCCAGTTTGTGTTCCACCAGGGCTACTCAGCTCCTGTCTTCATTATAACCTTGGCTCAAACATCGACAAAATAGCAGAATTCCAGAGGTGAGGTGAGAGCGACTGTTCTTGACATGAAGGCAGCATTTGATCATGTATAGAGACCTATCAAAACTGGAGTTGGTGGGAATTGGAGAAAACTCTCCATTGGTTGAAGTTATGTCTGGCAGTAAAGAAGATGGTTGATGGAGATAAGTCACTTCAGCTCTGGCAAATCTCTTCTGAAGTTCTTCAAAAGTGTTGTAGATCCTACCACCTTGCTTCATTAATGACCTCACTTCCATTATAAGATCAGGAATGAGAATGTTCTCTTATGATTGTACAATGTTCAGCACTGTTTGTGACTCCTCAGATAATAAGCAGTTCACACCAAAATACAATAAGAGCTGGACAGTGTCCAAGCTTGGCCTGACAAATAACCAAAAATATATATGCCATATATGCCAAACAATGACCATCTCTAACATGAGAGAATCATTGACATTCAACTGCATTACCATCACTGAATTATCCCAATATGAAGGGCTTGTTGTTGGTTAGAAACTGAACTACACTGAACATATAAATACACTGGCTCCAAGCACATGCAAAGAATTCTGCAGTGAGGGACTCACCTCCTGTCTTCCCAAAGCTTGTCCACCATCGACGAGGTACAAGTTGGGAGGCTGAAGATAAGGTCATTTCCAACAACGCTCAAGACACTTGACAATTCCAGGACGAAGAATTATATTTGATTGCACCACGTGTGCTGTCTTCACCATTACATACAGTGGCAACAGTGAGTACTATCTCCAAGATATACTGCAGTAAATCAACAAGGTAGCTTTGACAGTATCTTCTAAACTCAGGATTTCTATGACCTGGATGTATGAAGACATCAGATTTTAGAAGTGCCACCGTTGGTTTCAGACCAGGAAGAGCAGTAGGATAACTGAGTTGAAAGGGTAATGGCAACATATCACAGAGTTAAGATGAAAGTGTTTGATGTAAAAAAAAACAGTTTATAAAAATAATCAAAATATTTGTACCATATAAAGCAGGAGTGGATTCAATATTAAATGACAGTAAATCCACAAGTGAATGCAGCAAAATAAGTACAAACCTGCTCCCAGCTTCCCTTGATAGCATCTAATGATCCCTTTAATATTAAGTACAGTCAGTTTGGTTGTCTTTCACCATACATCACTATTCATGGTGATGGCAGGAGATATTGAAGGGGCAGAACGTGATGGCAGCAGTTATTACTGTGATGTTTGCCTCTGATTAACTTTTATGCATGACCCTCCAGTTGTTTATGGCAGGATTTCCAGCTTCCAGTGCAAAGCTTCTCATTATTTTGATTTTGCTATTACAACTAAGGGAGTATGCAGGGCTAGATTAGAATTCAACCCTAGAAGCTGTGTGCACAACCATTATGGCTACATATGTGCCTGCTGTCAAGGTATGTTATTTGTAAGGAAGTATGTTATGATATGAGTAACTTAATTATCATTGCTTTGTGTAAAAGTTCCATGGGTATATTTTGTCGTGAGTATACAGTTGTGAGGGGTTTCTGATCTGCCCATGGAATGGCAATGGATTCTTAATGAAGCTGAAAATGTCACCCTTTTCCAATCATGTTATAACTAAACAAGCATATGAACATATGAGTTAGAAACAGATGTAGGCTATTCAGCCCCTTCAGCCTGCTCCAGCATTCAATAAAATCGTAGCTGATGTGCTTACATTTGAATTTCACATTTCCATCAATCCCAATAACCCTTGATTTCCTTATCTAACAAAAGTCTATCTCCCTCCGCCTTAAATATTTAATGACCTTGCTCCTCCCCCTCAGACAAAGAGTTACAAAGTTTTACAAACCTCTGAGAGAAAAGAATTTCATCTCTTCTCATCTTATAAGATGCCTCTTAATTTTATAATGGTGCTCTTGGTTCTAGAATCATCCACAAAAGGAAACATCCTTTACACATTCACCTTGTCAAGGCCACTCAGGATCTTATACACTTAAATCAAGTCATCCTCATTCTTCTGAACTCCAGTTGGAACCTACTCAGCCTGTCTAACTTTCCCTCATAAGATAACCAGCTCAGTCCCAGTATCAATTCAGTAAACCTCCTTTGAATTATTTCTAATACATTTACATCTTTCCTTCCTATCTGTTATGTCCAAATAAGAGGGCACACAGAACATCTGCTTACCTTTCTATCCAGTGTACAATGTTTCTCACATTGCCGTAATCCTCTAACACTTCGCTACATATTTCAAGTCTGCGTGGCAGAGCCTAATTGTACTGAATTGGAGGCAAGGAGCAGATTTTCAAAGGGGTCTCAGGAAAACCCAACTTTTGCACCTTCTGAAATGCTTAGCTGATTCATGTGTGTTCTCCAGATACTCTGCTCAACATTTACTTTGAACTAACAATATTACATTTTATTTTAGCTATTTCTTCAACTCATCTATTATTTGGCACACCCTATAGAACTGCTTGCTGTATTTGTTCACGTAATAACAGCAACTAAAAGATAACTGTTTGATTGTTGTCTCGGTTGTCTTTAAGATTTTATGAAATACTATTTTAATGGAAGTTCTGACAATACACTGGAATGATATTAGTGGAAGATTTGTATGTTGTTCAGGGATATGAGAAAGTTGTTACAAAGCATGCAAGGATAAAATTTCATCTTCAGTGCATCCAGCGCAATAGTTACATGGGAGGACATGACTTGATTTCCAAATGTTGATGGTTCCTGAATTCTCATTATATATACAGTCAAGCTTAGAGAAAAAAAAAATCCCATTTTCATCACTTCAAATGTCTGGCATTCTACTTAGACAGACCGTCAAAATTCTAACAAGATTCTAAAAGTACCACATTGCTTCCCATTTGATCTTCTGAGACACAAAAAAACATCAGGAATGATTGACACTTCACCTTTAGTGTTCAAAAGAGGGCAGAAAAATCTATAAACCCTCTCTCCAACCAAACTAGAATATACATTTGTTCTTTCATGTGAACTGACACAGAGGCCAATAACAATTGGTTGAATTCTTATACACCTCAGACTTTGCTTCAGAACAAACAAATCCAACATCTGATGAAATGCCTTGAACCTTTTATAACAAGCTATCCTGTGGCTACGTTGAGAAAGTTCAGATGTATGAAAGCATATGAATTAGTTGCAAAGGCTGATGAATTAAAGCAATGTGTACTTTCTTATAGGGAGAAAAAAGTAAATGACTTTAACACCAATTTCTCAGCACTTAAATTGCCTTTAGATCTGGTATCTGCAGCAGGCACATACATTTTTGGGCTGTTTTAAGACTGGATGCCAAACTACTGAGGGCATTAGCATAGAGACAGTGATTGCCAGCTGAAAGTATGCAGAATAGACTAATCATGACGTCATGTGAGCACTGTCATTTTGATGTTCAGTATTCCAGGCCATGCCCTCTATTAACCTAGCTAGGCTGAACATGCATTCAGCAGCAGGGAGAACAGTCCTACCAGCATTATTTTAAAGAAAGGCCATCAATTACTTGCAGGGTCATTTGCTGATTGATTTCTTCTGGCTGTTGCTTTGATTCTACAAGAATTTGGTGCAATAATACCATGACTGGGGTCTGTGTGTCCTGATAGAAGAGAGCTGTCAAGCATGCTGTTATAAACTAATAAACATTTATTGGCTATTTATGTGATTCACAATGTGGACTACTGCAAGGCTTCATCATAATCTTTCTCTCTCAGGTTCCAGTTAAATATGACTTACAGCACTGATGAAGCACTTCTAACAATTCACATTAGCTGTTGACCCCTTATACTGCACATTCCCCCATTATTTTCTATCTATGCAGAAGCTGATTTTATACTAATCGCACTGCAGCCCACTTCCATAGTCAGAGCCACTGATCTCCAACTGTGTTCTTGACTCTCTTGGAAAGCAAGTAGAATGTAGGCATATCATAATCATCCCTTTGAAAGGATCTGATATCAACAGAATGATCTCCGATTCTTAATCACTGGAGAAATACTTTTTTTTCCTGGCAATGGTTTCATGGCCAACAGTAGATTCTAAATTCCACATTTTTCTTTGATTCAAATTCCACCATCTGCCATGTGTGATTTGAACTTATTTCCCCAAAACATTTAGTGAGTTTCTGGATTACTAGTCTATTGATATCACCAGGCCATCACCTCCCCTGCAATATAGCAGTCAGCAAGATGAACTTTGAGATACTTGAAGAAATCAACATTAATGAAGCAACAAAAACAGATATTGCTGGAAAAGCCCAGAAGGTCTGGCAGCATCTGTGAAGAGAAATCAGAATTAACATTTTGGGTCTGGTGACCGTTCCTCAGAACTCATGGTGGCTAGGAAATGTCAGTTTTTCTACAGAAGATAGAGTTGGGGGAGGAGGTAAGGAGTAAACGATAGTTGGGGATAGAACCCAAAGAGACAGAAGAACAGTTGGATAGACAAGGAAGTGGATAACAATCTGGCTAGGAGAGTGAATAGCTGTTAATGGAGAATGTTAGTGGCTAACAATGGATTGTGTATAATAGCAGACTGTGTGATCACAAGGCCTGGTGTGTGGGGGTGGGGGCTAAGACATAAGAGAGTTCAAGTCTTACAGCGTCCATAGTTCTTTTGGTTTTTATTTAGCATAAATGAAGCGGAGGTTCTGATTGGTCTTGCAAGCTTAGAACTAAAATAATTTCCAGGGCTTAATGAAATGTATCCAAGGCTGTTGAGTGTGGCAAAGGAGGAAATTGGGGCGCTGGCAATAATTTTAATTAAGAATCAATTATTTTCAATTTGTCTCTGGCCATAGGAGAGGTGCCAGAAGACTGGAGGACAGCCAGTGTGGGGCTGTTATTCAAAAAGGGAGTAAAGAATAAACAAAGAAACTATAGGTCAATTATTCTGACAGAATTAATCTCCACTTGGAAAGTCAGGGATTAAGAAAGAACAATCTACATGGTTTTGTTCAGGGGAGGTCAAGTCTGACGATTTGATTGCTTTTATTTAGAAGAAGTGACCATGTGTATAGATGAGGACATTGCATTTCATGTGGTCTACTTGGATTTCAACAAGGCTTTTAATAAGGTCCCACATGGGAAACTTACAGCAAAATTGGCAATGCCAAACTGAAGAAACTTGACAACTTGGATCCAGAATTAGCTGACAGGCTGGATGCAGAGGGTGACAATTGAGGGGAACTTTTGTGACTGGAAGTTTATGTTCACTGGAGTCCCTACAGTGCCGAAGCAGACCATTTGGCCCATCAGGTCCACACCAACCCTCCGAAGAGCATCCCATCCAGATTCAAGCCCTAACCTAATTTCCTATAATCGGCATATCCTGTGACTAACCCACCTAAGTTACACATGTTTGTGCACTATGGACACCCCCTCTGACTGCACATCTTTGGACAGCGGGAGGAAACCGAAACACCTGAAGGAAACCCACACAGACATGGGGAAAATATGCAATCTCCAAGTAGACAGTTGCCTGAGGGTGGAATCAAACCAAGGTCACTGGCACTGTGAGACAACAATGCTAATCACCGAGCCACCGTGCCGCACAATGATCGGCGTTAGGGTCCTTGCTGTTTTTAGTAGATATAAATGATTTATACTTGAAAGTAGAAAGTTTCATCAGTAAGTTTGTGGATGATATGAAAATTGGTGGTGTGTTAAATAATGAGGATGATAGCCTTGGATTACAGCAGGATATACATAGGCTGGTCAAAAAGTTTGATCACTGGCAAATGAAATTCGATCTATATAAGTATGATGTGATGTACTTTGACAGGACAAACAAGGCAAGGAACTATTATGAATGGTAGTACCCTGGAAAGTACTGAGGATCAGGACGATCCTGGTGTGTATGTCTACTAGTCCCTTATGGTAACAGAATAGGTAGATAAAGTGGTTAAAAAGACATATGGGATACTTACTTTTATCAGCCAATGCTTAGAGCTAAGGGTGGGATAATGTGGTGACTATAGAAAGTGTTAGTGAGACTAGTGTTAGTGTATCGTGTGCAGTTCTGGAATCCATATGTTAGGAGGTATGTGACTGCATTGGAGAGGGTGCAGAGGAGATTTACCAGGATGGTGCTTGGGCTGGAGAATTTTAGTTATGATGAGAGTTTGGATGGAATGGAGCTGTTTTCATTGGAGTGGAAAAGAATGAAGGGGACATGGTTGAGATGTATAAAATTATGAGGGGTGTTGGTGGAGTGATCAATGATCAATAATCAATCAGATGGTAGGTAAATGGTACATGCTGCCTGAGAGGGTGGTTCAGGCTCATAGTCTCGTAACATTTAAGAATCATCTGGAGTGCTTAAAATGTCAACGCATAGCAGGCTATGGGCCAACTGCAGGTTAATGGAATTAGTGTAGTTTGGTGTTTGGTGTTTGGCATCAACATGATGGGCTGAAAGGCCATTTTCTATACTGTATGACTAAGGCTCTATGACCGTGGGACATCAGCTTATGAAACAGGCAGGAAGTTTAGAGGAGATGTGAATAATGCTCAGACCTTTGAGTATAGAAGTTGGGCCATCGTGTTGAGGTTGTACAGGACATTAGTCAGGTCTCTTCTGAGTACTGTGTCCAGTTCTGGTTGCCCTGTTATAGGAAGAATGTTATTAAGCTGGGGAGGCTTCAGAAAATGTTTTCCAGGATGTCACCAGGAATGGAGGGTTTGAGTTATGAAAAGTTGGATAGACTGGGACTTTTTTCACTGGATCATAGGAGGTTGAGGGGTGATTTTACAGAGGTTTATAAAATTATGACGGGTATAGATAAGGTGAATGGCAGGTGTCTTTTCTCTAATGAGGGCCATTTCAATACAAGCAGGGCATATTTTCGAGGAGAAAGATTTAAAAAAGATATGAGAAGCAACTTTTTTTACACATAGACTGGTTCATGTATGGAATGAACTTCCAGAGGAAGTGGTAGATACAGGTACAGTTACAACATTTAAAAGACATTTGGGTAAGTACATGAATAGGAAATGTTTAGAGGATATGAGCCAAGTGCAGGGAAGTGGGCCTAGTTTAGTTTGGGATTATGGTTGGCATGGACTGATTGGACCGAAGAGTCTGTTTCCATGCTGTATGACTCTGTAACTGTATGATAGTAAAGACAGAAACCTTTATAACATATAAGAAATTTTGAAGAGTACACTTGTGATGCCAAGGCATACAATCTTATGAACCACGTGCTAGAAAAATGGGAAAAGAATAGCTGGATGCTTATTTTTGACTGGTGCAGACTCAATGGGCTGAAGGGCATTTTCCTGTGCTGTAGACCTCTATGGCTCTGTGTGATGTTGGCACTGTTGGCACGACCATTTTTACCTCCCATTCCACAAAGGATAATGTAAAGCCTGGAGAGAAGATTCCAGGTGATTTTTCCACATATCTGTTTCTTTTGTCCTTCGAGGAGAAAGATGTTATGAGTTTGAAAGGTGTTATATTGAAGCATGCTTCAGGGGCTCATCTATATATTAATGAAACTCAAATGCTACATTTGTAGTTTATTTTTTAATCCTTCTTGTCCTATCTTTTGAAAAAAAAATCAATGACATGGAGCACCTGGAAGTGGAGACGATGAAGAAGGAGCAGCAAGATTCCACCAATAAAGAAGTCAAGATTCAAGATAGTCAGCATGGACAATTAGATTTTTACTAGCCAAAGGATCCAGAGAAATCTCATCCAGGATTCATTCTTCTAACACAACAGTTATATTCCAATATAAGCAAAATAATACAGCTGGTAATCTGAAACAAACAGAGTGCTGGAGAAACTTAGCGGGACTGGCAATATCTGTGGAGAGAGAAACAGAGGTTCTCCAACATTTTCTATGCTTATTTCAGTGAAATTTAATTTCTGTCTCCATGTTTAATTTTACAAAGAAGTTACTCCAGAAAAACAATACTGAATCAATCCACAATTTTTTCTTGTACAAGAAAATTTATCATACTAGGATTGGGTTTTTGCATGAATTGCAGACAACACATTTTTTGCTGATGTCTAATTGCAACTGTCACCCATTCTTTCAACCACATTGCTTGCCTCAGCTAATAGCGGCTGTGATTTGGGCATTGTCAATTCCTCTGGTGTTTTATCTAAATGGTTCTCCTAAGGCAGATGTGTAGTGGAGAATGCAGCTGTGCGTCATTGTCAGGATCCAGAATGCAAGGTGACTTTCAATCTTTATGAGCCTGCCTGCCAGATGGGCCACCTTCAGGCTGTATCTCATCTGCTCTGTTATGACAAATTGATATTGGATGCTTTCTGCCTTGGTGTTGAAAGTCCCTACACCAATCTTCCCTTCTCCAAGGATCTGCCCTGTACCTCTGAGAGTCATTGCACTTCAAGGAGTATGGCAGAGATCATGACCTGGATATTCATGTATCCATCTGTTTCAGATGAGGCAGGTCAAAAAAATGGCACACAGGCTCTGGATGAGGAAGTCACATTTTCTGTCTGATTATTTTTGCCTGCCTAGGGGAGGGGATGCAATATGTTTCAAGATAATTCAACAGATTAGTGACTCTTTGCGAAAGAAAAAAAAACTTCATGCTCTTATCTTTCATTTTTGTTCACAAATCCCTTAATTTGGAACCTTAGTGAATTGTTTTAGTAGTCCCTATAAATAGTATGCATAGACACTTCATTGTATTAATTGTATTCTGAAATGTTTAGTGAGGTTCATTAGATCATTAAAAATCTATTCTGGCTTGTTGTGATCAATTCATGTTTATCCAAGTGCTCATGGATTATATTCACAGTCATTAGCCATTGAGGTCAGTGCCAAATACACAAATATTTAATCTACTTTTCTAACAGCCTATTCAAAGATGGTATTACACACCTCTTGAGCAGGTGGGACTTGAAACAGGGCTTCTAGGTCCAGAGATAGGGACCCCTACTCTTTTTTAAAATTTAATCTATATTTCTAATCAACCTGTTTAGAGATGTTTTACACACCTCTGGAAACCAGGCCTCCGGGTCCAGGCATAGGGGCACTACCACTATGCCAAAAGAGGACCCTTATTAATTTATTTTAATTATTTTTTAATTTAATTTTTTTTTTAATCAACCTGTTCAGAAATATTATTACTCACCGCTGGAACAGGTTTGACCTGCACCTGGGCCTCAGTCCAGGGGTAGGGAGCCTACTTTGCCAAAAGAAGGCTTCTACACATTTATTTTTAAACATGTTTTTGTAAGTATATTCAGGTGCCTCATGCCATTCCAGGAATATTACTCACCCTCCATTTGTTTGCCTAATTATTGATTTTCCATGCATGTACCATGCTAAATAAACAGATCAATCAGTTTTACAAAGTATCTCTGTTGAGTCCATGCCTATCGCACAGACAGATACGCACATTTCAGCATGAATCACAGAAACCGTGCCATAACAGTGTGTCTCCTGAGTTGCATAGGCCACCCAACAATCCAACTATTCCCACCCAGGCCTCTTTTAAGTTACTGCATTTTTGCAACCGCACACAAAAATACGTTGCCAGTCATTTAGCCAAACTGCTTGCAAGCTACAAAAGTTCATAGATGACTGAAACATCATTCTCATGGCACTCCAACATATTTAAAGTATCTGAATAGAGATTAGGAAACAAACTGGGCCATGCTGCTCTTTATGCTTGTGTATGTAATTTATACTAATAGAGCAGTTGTTAGAACTGTACAAATGCTGTTTTGCTTGTACATAGACTTCTATCATTGCAGGGCGAATGGAAATCAAAGTTACATTGTAATCTCCATCACCATATTCATCTATTGCAAGGGGTAGAGAAATATATCCTGACAGAAATTGGATGAAATTCTCATTCAGTTAATCTATGGTTGTGTCTATCCTGAGACACTTAATCACTGATACGTGAAGCAATGATCGGGGTCCAACTACTCATTTACCTTTACAAGTTTAGATTAGACATTCAGTTCTATAAACTGACAAAAGCTTCATAAGGAACATCAATCATGCAAATGGCAGGAAAGTATTCTCAGCGTCTGAGGTTGTAGATATGCTTGCCGAGCCAGTGCTTGGTTGCAGACGTTTTGTCACCCTGCTAGGTAACATTGTTAGTGTGCCTCCATTGAAGCATCTGTGTTCTGTCCTGCTTCTTATATATGTGCCTTGGTTTACTGGGGTGGTTGGCATTACTTCTGGTTCTATTTTTCAGTAGTTTGTATATCGGTTCCAGTTCAATGAGTTTGTTGATGGAGTTCTGGTTGGAATGCCAGGCCTCCAGGAATTCCCTAGCGTGTCTCTCTTTGGCTTGTGCTATTATGGACGTGTTGTCCTAGTTGAATTCATGTCCTTCTTTGTCCGTGTATATTGAGACCGGTGAGAACTGGTCATGTCTTTTGGTGGCTAGTTGGTGTTCATGTATCCTTATTATCAGTTTTCTTCCAGTTTGGCCTATGTAATGTAATGCTTTTCACAGTCCTTGCATGGTATTTTGTATATTGTGTTAGTTTTATTGGTCGTGGGTACGGGATCCTTTATGTTCATCAGTAGCTGTCACAGGGTGGTTGTTGGTTTATGGGCACCCTCATACTTAGGGATGTGAGTAGTCTTCTGATCATCGCTGATATGTCTCTGATGTAAGGTAGGGTGACTAGTGTTTATGACAATGTCGTGTCTTCTTGTTGTGATCTGTCATGGAGGTAACAGCGGATTGTGCTTTTCATATCCATTCCTTTTAAAACCTCTGTATAAGTGTTCCTGTTCTGCTTTGCACAATTCTGGGTTGCCGCAGTGTGTTGTGGCTCATTTGAATAATGTCCCTGATACAGCTCTATTTATGGGTGTCAGGGCGGTTGCTGGTGTAATTAAGTGTCTGCTCCATATGGGTGTTTTTTATGTATACGCTTATCTGGAGTTCCCCGTTGTTCTTATGTTTTACCATTATGTCCAGGAGGGGTAATCGGTTTTTGTTCTTTTCTTCTTTTGTGAATTTTGTGAACGCACTAGAAAAAACTAGACTAGAAAAAACCCACCGACACATAAACAACATCCTCACCATTCAAGGACTGTAAAAAAAATTACATAGGCCAAATTGGAAGAAAACTGGCAATAAAGATACACGAACACCAACTAGCCACCAAGAGACCCAACCAATTCTCACTGGTCTCAATATACATGGACAAAGAAGGACACAAATTCGACACAGGCAACACATCCATAATAGCACGAGCCAAACAGAGACATGCCAGGGAATTCCTGGAGGCCTGGCATTCTAACCGGAACTCCATCAACAACACATTGAACTGGACCTGGTATACAAACCACTGAAAAACAGAAGCGGAAGTGATGTCAACTACCCCAGCAAACCAAGGCATATAAATAACAAGTGGAATAGAACACTGATGCTTCACCGGAGGCACACTGATGATGCAACCCAGCAGGGTGACAAAATATCTGCAACCAAGCACACCAAAAGAGTGGTGCAGGAAAGAGGTGTTCCTTTTCATGGGGCACTGGCATCGGTATTGGAACAGGAGGGATCAGTACCGTTGGGATGGTCTCCACGTGAATCGAGCTGGGACCAATGTTCTAGCGAAAAGGGTAAATAGGCTGGTCAACAGGACTTTAAAGTAGAAAATGGCGGGGGGGGGGGGAAGGGAATGGTGAAACTTGCCCTAGTGGGAAACAAAGCAGCAGGTTAACATCTGTATTGGTGGATTCAACAACATGGAAAAATATGAAAGAAATGACAAGGAAGGAAACTCAGGAGAGGTTATTAAAGTCTCCAGTACAGACACAAATAGGATAGAGTGTTTGGAAAGGGCTAGCAATCAAACACTGGAAAAACGAATGACAATGAGAAGGGGGATGGTTAATACAGGACTGAAGGTGTTATATTTGAATGCATACAGAAGAAGGAATAAGGTAAATGAGCTTGTGTCGCAGATTAAAATTGGCAGGTATGACGTGATGGGCATCACGGAGACGTGGCTGCAAAGGGATCAGGATTTGGAACTGAATATCCAAGGATATACATCCTATCAAAAAGGTAGGCATGTGGGCTGTGGGGTGGGGTTGCCTTATTAGTAAGAAATTAAATTAAATCAATAGGAAGAAACTAAGTAGGTTCAGATGGTGTAGAATCCGTGTGGGTAGAACTGAGGAACCGCAAAGATGAAAAAACCACAGTTGGAGTTGTGTACAGGCCTCCAAACAGTAGTCAGGAGCTGGGGCACAAGATACACCAGGAGATAGAAAAGGTTTATAAGAAAGGCAAAGTCACAGTGATCATGGGGGATTTCCATATGCAGGTGGACTGGGAAAATCATGTTGGTAGTGGATTGCAAGAAAAGGAGTATGTGGAATGTCTGCGAGATGACTTTTTGGAGCAGCTCATGGTGGAATCCACAAGGGAACAGGCAATACTGAATTTAGTGTTGTGCAATGAGGCAGACTTGATAAGGGAGATTAAGGTGTAGGAACCCTTAGGAGGCAGTGATCATAAGATGGTAGAATTTATTCTGCATTTTGAGAGGGAGAAGATAGAATCAGAGGTAACGGTATTACAGCTGAATAAAGGCGACTACAGAAGTATGAGGGAGGAGCTGGGCAGAATTGACTGGAAGAGGTGCCTAGCAGGAAAGACAGTGAAACAGCAATGGCAGGGTTTCTGGGAGTAATTCAGGAGACACAGCAAAAATTCATCCATAGGGAAAAGAAGCATGGTACAGGGAACATGAAGTAATCATGGCTGACTAAGGATGTCAGGGATAGCATAAAAGCAAAAGAGAAAGCATACAATGTGGCGAAGGGCAGTGGGAAACCAGAGGATTGGGAAGCATACAAAGACCAGAGGGCAACAAAAAAAGAAATAAGGAGGGAAAAGATTAAATATGAGGGTAAGCTAGCCAGTAATATAAATGAAGACTGTAAGAGTTTCTTTAGATATATAAATGGCAAAAAAGAGGCAAAAGTGGACATTGGACACTGGAAAATGATGGTGGAGAGATAGTAGTGGGGAACAAGGAAATGGCTGAGGAACTAAATAATTACTTCGCGTTAGTCTTCACAGTGGAAGACACAAGTAATTTCCCAAAAATTCAAGTGAGTCAAGAGGCAGATCTGAGTATGGTGGCCATCACCAAGGAAAAAGTGCTAGCAAAACTGATTGGCCTGAAGGTGGATAAATCACCTGGACCAGATGGACTACACCCAGAGTTCTAAAAGAGATAACTGAAGAGATAGTGGAATCATTAGTGGTGATTTTTCAGGAATTGCTAGAGTCAGGGAGGGTCCCAGAGGACAGGAAAATCGCTAATGTGGCACCCCTGTTTAAAAAGGGAGTAAGGCAAAGGCGGAAAATTATAGGCCGATTAGCCTAACCTCAGTTGTGGGTAAGATTGTGGAGTCCATTGTAATGGAGAGATTTCTGAACATTTGGAAGTGTACCGTAAAATAGGGCAAAGTCAGCATGGTTTCATCAAGGGGAGGTCATGCCTGACAAATCTGTTAGAATTCTTTGAGGAACTAATGAGCAGGGTAGACCAAGGAGAGCCAATGGATGTTATCTACCAAGATTTCAGGAAGGCCTTTGACAAGGTGTCGCACAGGAGGCTGCTGAGTAAGATAAGGACCCATGGTGTTAGAGGCAAGGTGCTAGCATGGATAGAGATTGTCTGTCTGGCAGAAAGCAGAGAGTGGGGATAAAAGGGTCTTTCTCAGGATGGCAGCCGGTGACAAGTGATGTTTCGCAAGGGTCAGTGTTGAGACCACAACTTTTCACTTTATACATTAATGATCTAGATGAAGGAACTGTGGGCGTTCTGGCTAAGTTTGCAAACGATACAAAGATAGATGGAGGGACAGGTAGTATTGAGGAGGTGGGGAGGCTGCAGGAGGATTTGGACAGGTTAGGAGAGCGGGCAAAGATGTGGCAGATGGAGTACAACGTGGGAAAGTGTGAGGTTATGCACTTTGGTAAGAAGAATAAAAGCATGGACTGTTTTCTAAATGGGGAGAAAATTCAGAAGTCTGAAGTGCAAAGAGACTTGAGAGTTCTAGTCCAGGATTCTCTCAAGGTAAACTTGCAGGTTGAGTCAGTAGTCAGGAAGGCAAATGCAATGTTGGCATTTATTTTGAGACGACTCAAATATAAAAACAGGGATGTACTACTGAGGCTTTATAAGGCTCTGGTCAGGCCACATTTGGAGTATTGTGTGCAGTTTTGGGCCCCATATGTCAGAATGGATGTACTGGCCCTGGAGCGGGTTCAGAGGAGGTTCACGAGAATGATCCCAGGAATGAAAAGCTTAACATATGAGGAACGTTTGAGGACTCTGGGACTATATTCATTGGAGTTTAGAAGGATGAGGGGGGATCTAATTGAAAGTTACAGAATACTGAATGGCCTGGGCAGAGTGGATGTTGGGAAAATGCTTCCATTGGCAGTAGAGACTAGGACCCGAGGGCACAGCTTTAGAGTAAAGGGAAGATCTTTTAGAATGGAGATAAGGAGAAACTTCTTCATCTAGAAAGTGGTGAATCTATGGAATTCACTGCCACAGAAGGCTGTGGAGGCCAGGTCATTGAGTACATTTAAGACTGAGATAGATAGGTTCTTGATTATCAAGGGGATCAAGGGGTCACAGGGAGAAAGCGGGAGAATGGGGTTGAGGAGCTTATAAGCCATGATTGAATGGCAGAGCAGACTTGATGGGCTGAATGGCCTAATTTCTGCTCCTATGTCTTGTAGCCTTTTGATCTTATGGCTTGGCAAGCAAATCCACAACCTCATCCACAACCCAAGCTACTAATCTTCTCAAACTTTATTCTCAGAGTCGTCTGGGTGTTGGAATTTGCTCTCTGTTGACTATGTATTCCAACGACTCAACCTCATGACAACAACTGAAACATCTATGAACAAAGAAAGATGTAGAGACTTGTCATTCCTTCACAGGCAATTAAACAAATTGAAATGAACTTTCCTCCTTCAAGCATGTTGAGCTCTAAATAAGAAGCAGATAGTTACTAATTATCCTATTGAGCAGAATTCCTTGTGCATGTTTTAATCCCAAATATAACTCAAAATATTCTCTTCTCCTTCACAAATAATAAGAGATAACACAGTGTGGAGCTGGAGGAACACAGCAGACCAGGCAGCATCAGAGGAGCAGGAAAGTTGACATTTTGGGTCAGGACCCTTCTTCAGAAAAAAAATCTCTTCTCCTTCACAGTCATGTTATGTAAGATGTCTCTCAGCCATGGATAAAGTTTACTTAATTAATTAAAAATAAGTGCTTGTAAAATCTGTCAGTCCGATAAAATCAGGGAATTCCACAGCAATGGGAAAATCAGATTCTTTCTTCCTCCTTTTCTCTTTGGCATGCTTTTGATACTCACAAAAACTCTTTTATTTATGCACTACTGATCCCTGTACTGATCCCTGTAATACAGCTCCCAGTACAGGTTATTCCATTCTCTCATCTCAGCGTCTTAATAACATATGACGTTAGTGTACAACATCTTACACATTACCATGTCATTAACATGTGCTTGTCAATGGATTGTATTTTCACTGAGATTTCTTGCAGAACTTCAGGGTGTCTTCTACCAGTGAGTTTTGAGCTTTTTGAATTGCTTGTAACTTGTTCTCAAAAGTTTGTACAAAATTTGCTATGACCATTGAAAATGTTTCTACTTCCTCAGTAAGAACAAAATACAAACATGGGAACATACAAAATTGGAACAGAAGAAAGCCATTCAGCCACTTGAGCGTGTCCCACCATTCAATAAGATTATGGTGATCTGTTTGTGTTTTGATTTGGATTTTTGAGCCTACCCCGATAACCCTTGACAACAAGAATCTAACCACCTCTGCCTTAGAAATGTTCAGCAATCCCATCAATGTTGTTGTCTGAGGCAGAGAGTTTCAAAGTCACATAAAACACTGCGAGAAATTCTTTTCTTTCATCTCTATCCTGAAAGGTTAACACCTAATTTTCAAATAGTGCACCCGAGTTTTGGACTAACCACAGAGGAAACGTCCTTCCTATGTCCACATTTTCAAGACTGTTCAGGACCTTATACACTTCCAGCAAGTAAATCTTCTGCTTTAGTAGGAACCACTATAGATTTAGGTTATGTATTCAATTTTCCCAGCCTGCAAAACAAAATAGGCAATGATGATTCAGTCCGTCAAATATTGCAAGAATGGAAAATTGAGATTCTCGATGTCAAGAAAAAAGGTGCGGTTTTCCATGCCAGAATTGGATGGTGAGATGAGAATCTTCATGTCCAGTGTAACAGGCTTATTTGCATGTATTAACATCTCACTTAAACCCCATTCTTGCCTCTTTTATATGCAGATTGCTATTCTTTTAAACGGTGAGAGAGAAACTTGTGTTGAAAATTTCCAAAATGAAAATCAGAACATGTGCCTGGTGGATCTGGCTTGCTGCTTGATCTCCAGACCTCCAGCTTGGCCAGCAGTCTCCAACATCTCAGGGAACACTAAATTGGTAGTGATTGTTTGCAAGCCCTTCCACACACATTGGCAGTGGACACACAACAACCTCACAGTATCATCATAGCACATCTCCGTTTCACTTAGAATACTGTTCACCACTTCAATTCTGCACTTTGGAACTCATAAACACCTTTTATCACAATACTGCTGCCAGGTCAGTTTGTGTGTAGACTGGCACCCATGCCATGCAACATAACAAAATGCAACTCAGGGCTCCTCACTCACTTTCTTAATAGTCATTCACTTTGTGTATGCTTGGATACTCATAAAATCTTTGCCTTGCTTTGATTTGTCTTGTTTCTTTTGCAATTGGCCATTGGCCAACTCAGAACTTACAGTACCTCTATCTTGCCTCGCCATTTAAAGCAGAGAAAGCCAGGAACTTGTCATGGTTGTTAGGAATGATCAGTCAAAGGTGATCAACATGTCGCTGTATAGCACCAGACTGCATTAATATCAAATCTACATCAAGTGTTGGCAGCTTAGATGGCAAAGACACTGAAAATGTTTCAACCAAAAGGCTATGTCTCAAAGTTCAAAGGGATGGGTACTTAATCAATTATGGGAGAATGTTACCAGACAGGGGCTCCCACCACAGTTTATCAAACCGAGCATCCAATCTCAGTCAGTCAGAGAAAATGCCATTTGGGGTGTTGAGGTCAGGGCTTTCATGTCGCCACAGTCCTGAGAGTGAACACAATCATTCCTGAATGTCTCGTACAAACAATCTGAGTGTAAGAAGTAGCTCAATTAGGATGCTGCATGGAGATCAGTCAGGACGTGGTCACTCATTACTTGGGCTGCCTTCACTGATGCAACCCTTAGTTCATTGTTTCTCATGGATTATGCTGCCATTTTGCTTGGGACTCAGGTTTCTAACATGTACTGTTGAGAGACTGATTCCTTAGTCTCTGATGTTTCCAATTTGTATCTGTTACATCTCAGTCCCTGCCATATCAAAGAGTGACTATTGTGTGACTCTCAGAAGTTCCAACAAATTGATTTGTTTACACACTATTACATATAACACTAATCTGTATAATGAAGCTCTCTAGTATAGCTTATTCCATCCTGTTGTTTCAGAGTCGTAATAGCAAGTGATTGTTGATGCCAGTCTTAATTCCTCTTAGACAACATCAAGTCATTAACATACACATTCTTATAATAATACAAGAAAGTCCTAAAGTGATTTAAAAATGAACCAGGAAATTACAGACCAGTGAGTCTCATGCCAGTGGTAGGGAAACTTCGGAGAAAATTCTGAAGGAGCAAATTAATATTCACTTGAAAAGGCCTGGGTTAATTAGGAATAGTCAGTATGGCTTTGTCAGAGGTAGATAATGCTTAATAAATTTGTTAGAATTTTTTTGAAAATGAGAGCAAATTTATGATGAGGGAATAAAAACCAAAAGAACTGCAGATGCTGTAAATCAGGAACATAACAAAGTTGCTGGAAAAGGTCAGCAGCTGGTAGCATCTGTGAAGGAGAAAACAGAGTTAATGTTTCGGGTCTGGTGACCTTTCCTCAGAATTGATGGTGAGGGAAGTTCAGTTGATGTAGTTTATATGGATTTTAGCCAAACCTTTGAGTATGTGCCACATGGGAGAATGATTGAGAAGATTAAAGAACATGGAATTGAGGGAATCTTTGTGGGATGGATCAGAAACTGGTTTAGTAATAGGGCACAAAAGATAGTAATAGAAGGCTGTTTGAGTGACAGAAGGTTGTTGTCCAGCAATGCACCACAAGGATCAATACTGGCACCCTTATTGTTATATACAAAAAGTAATATAGATGAAAATGTGGGGGGGATTGTTAAGCAAATTTGCAGATGACATCAAGATTGGTAGAATGGTTAATAGTGAAGAAATTTGTAGGTTACAGGAAGAAATAGATGGGTTGGTCAGATGGTCATACTAGAGGCAGATGGCATTTAACCCCGATAACTATGAAGTAATGCAATTTGGAGAAAGAAACAAGATAAGGGAGTATTTAATGAATGGCAGGACTGGATAGCTTAGTGGGACAGAGAGATCTTGGGGTAATCGTTCACAGATCCCTGAAGTCGGCAGAGCACATGAATAGGATAATTAAGAATGCATATTGTACACTTGCTTTCATCAGTCTGGAACAGAGTAGAAGAACAAAGAGGTAATATTGAAGTTATACAGAGTGTTTGTCAGACCACAACTGGAATACTGTCTGCAGTTCAGGCTACCTCACTACAGGCAGGATGTGATAGTACTAGTGGGGGTACAGACGAGATTCACCAGGATGTTGCCTGGGTTGGAAAAATTGAGCTACAATGAGAGGCTAGATAGCCTTGGATTGTATTTTTTAGAGCAGAGACGATGGGGCTGGGGTTGATGACTGAGGTATATAAGATTATGAGGGGTATGAACAGGATGAATAGAGAGTAGCTGTTCCCCATTGTTGTGGGATCAATCATGAGGGAGCATAGTTTTAGAGATTCAGAGGGTATTTGGGGGAAAAAAAACGTTTTTCACTCTGTGGGTGTTGGAAATCTGGAATGCACTGCCTGGGAAAGTAATGGAAGCTGGAAACCTTACAACCTTTAAAAAAAATATTTGGATGAGTATTTCAAATATCATAACATTCAAGGATTTGGAACAAGTGCAGGAAATTGGGATTAGCGCACTTTACTGTACTTACATCGGTGCAAACTCCATAGGCTGAAGGCCTCTTTCTGCTCTGTATGAATCTATGAATTAACATAGAAGTGGGGCTGTTCGCTGATGTTTGCACAATGTTCAGCTTCATTCATAACTACTGAAGGAATTTTGTTCAAATGCAGCAAGATAGGGACAATATCTAGCTGACAAATGACAAGTAAGATTTATGCCACACAAGTGACAGGCAATGATTATCATCACTTGACATTCAATGTCATTACTTAATTGAATCCACCAATGCTAACACCTTGGAAGTGACCATTGACCAGAAACTGAATTGAACTGAACCGTAAATAACTGCAGGTCAGAGGCTGGGAATTCTGTAGTGGTTAATTCACATTGTGACTGCTCAAAGCCTGTCTGTCATCTACAGGATACAAATCAGAAGTGTGATGGAATACTTCTTACTTACCTAGATATGTGTGGCTCCAACAACACTGAGGAAGCCTGATACCATCCTGGACAAAGCAGCCAGCTTGACCACATCCACACACATTCACTGCCCACACCACTGATGTTCATGGCTGCAGATTATACTATCTACAAGATGCACGACAGTAATCCTCCAAGGCTCTTTAGGAAGCACCTCAGGCAATAGATATATGGGAACACCGCTATTTACAAGTTCTTCACCAAACCACTCAGCATCCTGACTTGGAAATTGTTATCAACCAGACCAAACCCCTTCAAAGTATATTAAGAAGACAGTCTAGATCCTAACTTTTCCTTATTTTAAATGTAAATGTAAGGCATTGTGCTCCAGATGCAATAGATTGGTCAAATTACTCGACATTAAGCAAAGCACACTTTGAATTTACACTACAGTTATTATACAATCAAAATTACAAAGAAAAGAAATGGCTTAACTGAAACTCATTCAAAATGTTTGACATAATAATTGATATATTACTACTACTAATTAAGCATTCCAATATAGTAACATCCTATAAATACACTCATGGCAAAGGCAAATTCAGTAAATAAATTGGCTCACATACAATTCTAGCAGCAAGAAGAGAACCCCAGCTTTTAGCTGTAATGGGGAGAGGAATAAGAGCTTTCATATCCAGCTTCAAGGCCTCAGCAACTGCTGAAAGCTAAAACTAAAAATCCTTGTTCTGTGGGAGCTTGATCCCAACCATTCAGGCTGCTTCTATTGTTCCAACTTAAAAAAAAAATTGTCTCACAAACTGTTTACTTTATGATTTGAGCAGATTGCTCAGTGTCTGAGCCTCAGCTTTCTTCAATAAAAAAAAACAGAATGAAATACACCTTTTAAAGCTATAGACTCGTCACAAATATATTGCCATTTCCTCAGTGCCACTGGTTCAAAATTCTGTGACCTGCTGAACTTTTTCAGCAACTTCCGTTTTTTGTTCAAAACTGTGGCTATTGACTTGTCAGACCAAAAATGGCCTTGCTCAAAAGAAAAATATATATTCAAAGATATGAACTTTAAAGAAACAAAAGATGTGTTTGGATCATTTAATTATGTTGAATTTAGGAATTCTAATTATGGTTCATACATCAAAAGCGCTTTAGTTTTCATTCATACAGAATATGATGACCTAACCTAAATGGACAGCTACGAGATTGGCTCTGACTTTTGATTTTTGGCCATCACTTCTATCCATTTGCTGGTTTAACCACTTACTCCATTTTATAAATGCAATAGTTTTATCTGCAGGGAGTTGACACTTATGATTTCACAACTAAATTTGAAAGTATAAGACTTTCACTAAGATACAGATCAAGTTTCTCAATAAAACCTGATAACACAATGACTGTTTGAGTCAGAAGAATGGCTGCTATTGATTCCATGTTCGGCAAACATTGACAACAGAATTCCAGGTTTTAAGGATAAAAGTTCAAATTCAAACAGGTGTAGAATGAGCAAGGGTAAAGTGAAAATCAAAACTTAATATAGACAAAATTCCTAAGGCAGAAAGCTGCCATCCAAGGAGCTAAGAATTTGTCGCAGATTCTGGTCCCACCTCAGAAAATTCTGGTGATTGGCATGCCTATGGCCATGTGACTAAACTCTCTGCCTAAGTGGGAGTACTGGAGGGAGTTAACAGCCTTCTCTCTTCTTCATTCCCTCCATGTGGCTCAGAGGAATTCATGCCTACTGGAAGACAGTATGAAGCCATTTGAAGTCTGTAAAAAAACTCAAACATTAATTAATGCAGCATTTTACTTTGCTCAAAAATGCCTGATTCTTATGTCTGGTTCTGAAAGTTCTGAAGAAAATAGATTTCTTCTAGGGCTCTGAAGGTTTCTGAAAATATAATAGCACAGTTCTGCTCTGGCTTTCGAGATGGCATTGGAGTACAGCCAGGATAGATTTGAAATGCTTATTTCAGCAATGAAGATGACCTGTTGCAAGAACTAAGATTAGCAGCCACTCTTCCACCAAATCAAGGGACCCTTAACTCAATGACCTCAATCTTCTTTCAAAATAATTATTTATTTGTTAACAGCATGCATGAAATAGCTAATCTAACAATTTCATGTTCATAATAAGCTTTCTCTAAAGCAGTACGATTAAGAATTTTAATTCTTATTCAACATTTTCTGAGCAAAAAAGGCTGGCTGTAAAATTAGGGGTGACACAGTGGCTCAATGCCTAGCACTGCTGCCTCACAGGCATCTGGATTCAATTGCACCCACTGGTGCCTATGTGATGTTTGCACATTCACCCCATGTCTGCATGCTTTTCTTCAGTGTGCTCCAGTTTTCTCCCACCATTCAAAGATGTGCAGATTTGATGGATTGGCCATGTTAAATTGCCCATGGTGTCCAGGGATGTGCAGGCTAAGTGGGTTACCCATGGGAAATTCAGGTTGACAAGGATAGGGTAAGGGGGATGGGTCTGGTTGGGACGCTCTTAGGAGGGTCAGTAGATTCAATGGGCCAAATGACCTCCTTCTGCACTGTAGGGATTTTATGAAATCATCTGGTTGTTAATATGGCATCTGAACTTGTTTGTTATTAGCATCTTTTAAATAGATCTAAGGTCACCTGTGATCAGAAAATGATTGTGATTAGTCTGATTGATAATATCCATGTAGGTACAACATAATTGAAGTTTACCATATGATTTTTAGAAACATTGCTAGATTAAGCAACATTATTGGTATTAGAATAACTGGGTGGTTATTTTGACTAAATAATTGACTTCAGCAACACTGTGAGGGTTATAGAGGAAATAACTGATCTTCCTGGTTCCTATCAGGGCCTGTTGCTTAGCATATAATAATAGAACATGAGGGAAGAGGCTTGGGAACTTGTCAGTTGGATAATGCACAGGTCGTATTTAACTCCTGTATATATCACAGGATGAGTGACTGCAAGAGGAAAGAAAAACAAACGCAACCAAGTGTAGGCTGGACTTAACAGATCATGTCAGAACCAAAATAGTGAGAAAAAAGTACAGACGATGACTTTGTCATAGTCACATCTCCTGCTGTTCCTCTGCCTACCTCTGCAATGACTTATCAGCCACATAGGTACAGGACAGTTAAGGGTGGGCAACAAATGCTGGTCTGTTCCCTCATTCCAGAAAAGATTAAATAAAAATCCTCACATCCAATGGTCATGAGTATTTCTATGCTTAGAAGGATTGTAGGACATTCAGAAAAGTCATATTACAAAGGAGGGGATAAGCCAAAATCTGTTTATCCTCCCAATTAGATGTAAAAGATGCCATGATGTTACTCAAGGAACAGGGTATCCTGACCAATATTTATCTCAACTGTAACATTTCTGTCACAGGTCTTTTTTTTTAAGTTCATTTGCAGGATGTAGGGATTTCTGGCTGGGCCAGCATTTATTGCACGTCCCTAGTCGTCCTCCTGAAGATGATGCCATCTTGAACTGCTATAGTCCACATGTTTCGGTAGACCTGCAATGCTGTTAGGGGATAGTTACAGAATTTCGAACCAGTGGCACTGAAGAAATGGTAATATATTTTGTGACGAGTCTGTGGCTTTAAAAGGTGTATTTTATTCTGTTTTTTTTAATGAAGAAAACTGAGGGTCAGATACTGAGCAGTCTGCTCAAATCAATAAAGTAAACAGCTTGTGAGGCCTTTTTTTTTTAAGTTGGAACAATAGAAGTAGCTTGAATAGTTGGGATTAAGCTCTAACACGTTTAATGTTTTGGGTCTGGTGACCCTTCCTGAAAACTGATGGTAGTCAGGAAAATGTTGATTTATACGCAGAAAATAGGGTGGGGGGAGAGGTCAAGGAGTAAATCCCATCAGAGAGAGGAGCAGAACTTCTTCAAGGTGGGCATGCCTAGAAGAGATGTGGCAGTGAGTTAAATACTAAATAAAAAATGAAAGAACTGTGGATGCCATAAATCAGGGATTTACTCTTTACTCCTCCCCCCTACCCTACCTTCTGTATATAAACAGATATTTTCCTACCTGCCATCAGTTCTGAGGAAGGGTCACTGGACTCAAAACATTAATTCTGATTTTTCTTCACAGATGCCACCAGACATGCTGAGCTTTTCCAGCAACTTCTGTTCTTGTTCCTGATTTACAGCCACAGTTTTGATATATTTTCTAAATGAAAATATATGTTCAAATGGCTCAGGTATAACACTGGTGGAAACAGAAGGGTACGAGACAATTAGACTGACAATAATCCTGCTTTTTGATCATCAATATCTTCACATTAAGACAACCACAAATTGTAACACAGTCAAGAAAATAAAGCTCCCTGCCTGACTCGAAGTTGACTGTTGATACAATTTGTTCTATTTAAATTTATGGAATCATCTTCTTTGTAGTAACACACTGGAGGCAATTCTAGCATGTATTCATTCTCTGTCTGGGGAAATGTACCATAAGGGTACATATTGTACTTTTAGATCTCTTAAAGATTTGAAGAACAGTATTAAGTCTTTTTTTAACTTGAAGAACATTGAATTATTCAAGAGCTGAAATTAAGCTACTTAAAATCAAACATCACAGGTGGTGATTTCTGGGTGAATCACTTTGAATTAATGGATAATTTGAAATAAGCAATTAAAAGTAGATGGTACAGAAAATTAAATACCAAATTTATAGGACCTATTAACTAATGTGTGATCAAGTCATTACAAAAATTATTCTGAGTGTGACAGTTGCTTTAATATTGACTCTTGCTGTGTAAAATGTGCTGCTCCAACTCCATCCCTTTAAACAACTCTTTCAAAGAAAATAGATATCAAACGATTCACTTTAGTCATGAATATTTCCTGCTAAGAATCTTGCTTGGTGGTAGCATTTATAATAAAACTAGAAGCTGAACTGAGCATGATGGTGCAATTAAAATTAGACAGACGCATGCATGACAACATTTCTGACATGAACTTTTACTGGTGATTGCGATTCTCTTGGATAATTCCCAACAATGATACAGGCTAGTAATATCAACAATTCACTTCTCATTCCCAACTAGTAAATCGAGAAACTAGTCAGCTCTACTAACCCAGTGACAGAAATATAAATAGTTCATCATTATTTTTTCTTTGCTGTGAAACAGAAATAAATGCTTCTTTACTTTACTCTATAGACCAGAAAGATGACCATATCATTCCATTAAGGCTTGTGATAATGTCCAGTACCGACAGGCACGTGGAAAGAATAATAGTTCAGCTCACATCATCTTTTTGTCCCACTATGTTTTCTATACTGTTCATTTGTAGTGAAGCTCAATTTGCAGAATCTAAAGTGCTAGAGAATCTATGCAGGTCTGGCAACACCTGTCGAGAGAGAAAAACAGAGTTTGTGTTTTAAGTCCAATTTTACTCTTCTTTGCAAAATGGGAGATATGAGATTGTGATAGGTTTTATGCTATTGAAAAGGTTATGGAGGATAAATAGGACAAAATAGAATGTCAGGAAAAAGTTAAAGGTTGAGTGTTATTAGAGATCAAAGATACCATTGAACAAAAGTGAAAGGGAGTAGTCATGGCTGTGGACAAGAGGCAAAGCAATGTTCCACGATAAGTGAAAATAGCAGAATAAAGATCAGAGATAGTAGGAACTGCCAATGCTAGAATAGCTGAGATAACAAGAAGTAGAGCTGGATGAACACAGCTGGCCAAGCAGCATCAGAGGAGCAGGAAAGCTGACGTTTCGGGTCTGGCCCTTCTTCAGAAAATTTTCTGAAGAAGGGCCAGACCCGAAACCAGAAAATTTTCTGAAGAAGAATAAAGGTCACCTTTGACTGAAAGTGAAATAATGATAACGAGTTGCTGGCAATGGGAATAACTTTATTAAAATGTAGGCCATTTTCATGGTCTGAAGGTGTTGAGCCTGATTTTGAGTCCAGAAAACTCTAAAATGCCTAAATGAAAAATGAGGACTACACTAGGGATGTAATTTCAGGATTACTTCCTGTGCCGTGTGCCAGCAAGGCTAGGAATAGAAAGACAGTACAGTTGGTGTAGGAGCCAGAGCTTCGGTTACATGGATCATTGGGATGTCTTCTGGGGCAGGTGGGACCTGTGCAAGAAGGTACAGGGTTGCACCTAGACTGTAGGGGCATTAGTATCCTAACACAGAAGTTTGCTAGTGCCACTTGTATTTTAACATAGTGTAGCAGAGAGATGGGAATAAGAGCAGTAGGTCAGCAAATAAAATGACTGAGGAAGAGCCAGAGACTAAGGCCAATAACAATAAGAGGAAGAACAGACCAGGAGAGGTTACTAAATGCAAATAGACTGGTGGTCTGAGCTGTATTTGCTTTAATGCGAAGCATATGACAGGCAAGGCTGATGAACATAAAGCTTAGATTAATACTTATAACTATGATGTTGCAGCTATTGCGGAGATTTGGTTGAGAGAGGGAGAAGACTGACAGTTTAACATTTTGAGATTTAGATGTTTCAATTGAGATAGAGGGGTGTAAAAGAGGTGGGAGGGTTGCTTATTGATATGGAAGAATTTCAAAGTTGTAATGAGGGAGGACACCTTGGACATGATACAACAAAACCCTTTAGGTAGATATCAGGGACAGGAAGGGTGGCAATCACTTTGACAGGAATGTATGACAGGCCTCTCAACTGCCAATAGCTGATAGAGGAACAGATATGTGGACACATTATGGAAAAATGTAAAAACAACAGTGTCATTGTGGTGGGCAATTTTAATTTCCCCTGACTTGATTAGGACTCACTTAGTACCAGGGAATTGGTTGGTGGCGGGAAGCAGTGGTCGGGGGATGTGGTTAGATCTGTCCGGGACAGTCTTTTATTTACTGTCCAATGAGGGAAGGCGCCATACTAGACTTGATATTAAGGAATGAACACACCCAGGTGATCAAAGTTTCAGTGGGAGAGCATTTCAGGAAGAATGACGATAATTCAATAAGTTTAGGTTACTTATGATTAAGGATAAGGGTAGTCCTCGGTGAAACTACTAAACTAGGGGAAGGCTAACTACAGCAATATTAGGCAGGAACTGGGGAATACAGATTGGAGGCAGCTGTTTGAGGGCAAATCTACATCTGTCATATGGGAAACTTTGAAAAGCCATTTGATTAGAATTCATGTTAAGCATATTTCTGTGAAAATGAAGGATAAGAATGGCAAGATTCAGGAACTTTGGATGACAAGTCAAATTGAGAGGTCAGTCAAAAAGAAAAAAGAGGCATACATAAGGTTTAGGAGACTGAAGGCAGACAGATGCCTTGAAGAATAGAAAGATAGCAAGAAAGAACCCAAACAAGGAATTAGGAGGGCAAATAGGGGTCATAAATGTCTTTGGCAAACAAGATCAAAAAATATCTCAAGGCATATCTAAGTAGTAAGAGGGTTGCTGGGGAAACGATAGGTCCACTTAAGGACATAGGAGGGAATTTATGCGTGGAGACAGAGGAAGTGGATAAGGAACTTAACTAATAATTTGCATTGGTATTCACATAGTAGAAGGACATGCTGGATGGTGAGTCTTGATGAGTATGTTGATATTCTATTCTAGGGCATGTCAATATAAAAAAGAAAGAGGTATTGGGTTCTTTGAAATACATTAGGGAGACAAGTCCCCAGGATTGGATCTATCCCAGAATGCTGAGGGAGGTAGGTGAGGAAATTGCTGGGGCCTTGCATGAAATCTTTCTATCCTCCTTAGTCATAGGTGAGGTCACAGGGGATTGGAGAATAGCCAACGTTTTTACTTCATTTAAGAAGGGAAACAGGGATGGTCTGGAAAATCACAATCTGGTGAGCCTTACATCAGTGGTAACCAAACTATTGGAAAAGATGCTTAGGAATAAGATTAAGTCACATTTGGAAAAATATGGACTTGCTTGTGATAGGCAACATTGCTTTGAGTGGGGAAGGTCATGTCTCACAAACTAGATTGATTTTTTGAGGAAGTGACAAAGATGATTGATGAGGGTGGGATGGCAGATGTTGTCTATATGGACGTTAGCAAGGCCTTTGACAGGGACCTTCATGACAGGCTGATACAGGAGATGAAGTCACATGGGATTGGTAGTGAGTTGGTGAGATGGATACAAAACTGGCTTAGTCATAGAAGACAGAGAATAGTGGTGGAAGGGTGTTTTTCTGACTGGAGATGTGTCACCAGTTCTGCAGGGATCAGTTTTGGAACCCCTGTTGTTTGTAATAAATGTAAATAGTTTAGAAGAGGATGTAGGTGCCCTGATTTGTGAGTTTGCAGATGACACAATGATTCAGGGAGCTGTGGATCGTGGGGAGGATTGCCAGAAGATTCAGCAGGATATAGATAGGCTACAGACTTGGGCATAGAAATGACAGGTGGATTTTAATCCAGAGAAATGTGAGGTGATATATTTTGGAAAATCTAATGTAAGAAGGAAATATACAGTAAATGCTCGAACTCTTAGTAGCATCAATACACAAAGGGATCTAGGTATACATGTCCACAGTTCCTTAAAAGTGGCAACACAAGTGGATAAGATGGATAAGTGGATACCATGCTTGCCTTCATCGATCAGAGTATAAGAGTATAAAAAATTGGCAAGTCATGTTGCAGCTGTATAGAAATTTAGTTAGGCCACATTTGAAATATTGTGTTTAGTTCTGGTCACTACACAACCAGAAGGATGTAGAGGCTTTGGAAAGGGTGCAGAAATTGTTTACCAGAATGTTGCCTAGATTGAAGGGAAATAAATATAACGAAATATTAGACAAACATGAATTGTTTACATTTGAACACGAAAGAATGAGGGGGTGACCTGATTTTTTACAAAATTACGAGAGGCATGGATACAATGGATAGGCAGAGTCATTTTTTTTCCCCAGGCTGGATATGTCAATGACGAGGGAACATGAGTTTGAATTAAAAAGGGGTAAGATAAAAAGGAGAGACATGTTTCGTACATAGAAGGTAATAATTGCCTGGAATATGCTGCCAAAAGAAGTGGAGGAGGCTGGTACAATAGCTACGTTTAAGCAGTGTCTTTACAGATAAATGAATAGAAAGGCAATAGAGGGATACTAACTGTAGAGAGGCAAAAAGTTTTTAATTTAGAAAGGTGTCATAGGCAGGTTCACTATTGCTGGGCTGAAGGGCCTGTTTCCGTGCTGTACTGTTCTTTGTCCTTTTTATTGTAGTCCATAAAACATGGTGACAGTCACAGATTTACAGTGAGTGATGACCTTGTAAGTGTGATGTCACACTTACCCTTGAAGATTGCAAAAAATCATTGATGTCTGTCCTGTACTGCTGTACATTCTTACTTACCCACAGCACAGCAGTGACCCAGGCTGCTACTTTGGTCCATGCTGGATGAGTCTGGCCGTGTGGCCTTCTTTGGTAGTCAACAGAATAAAGCATTGCCTTTGTTTCAAACGCCTAGTCCACAAGTGCTTCCAAGTTTCTGTCAATGAAAGAGCCAACATCCCTAAATAGGATGTATAATCATTTATAACAGTTCAGTAATAGTGTTTCTTTTATTCACCTGTAGTCATTGCTAGCTGGCCATTCCTACTTGCCCTTGAGAAGGTGATGGTGAGCTGCCTTCTTAAACCACTACAGCCCACCTGCTATAGGTTGACACACAACGCCCTGAATGAGTGAATTCCAGGATTTTAACCCAGTGACAGTGATGGAATGGTGATATATTTATGATTCAGGATGGTGAGTGGTTTTGAAGGGAACTTGCAAGTGGTGGTTTCCCCATGTATCTGATGCCCTTGACCAAGACAGAAGTTACGTGTTATAAAGGTACTGTCTAAGGATCTTAGGGGAGTTTCTGCAAAGTATCTTGTAGAAAGCATACACTTCTACTAACTAACCATTGGTGGTTGAGGGAGTGGATGCTTGTGGCTATGGTGCCAATCAGGTGAGCTGTTTTGATCTGGATGTTGTCAAGATCCTTGAGTGTTATTGGAGCTGCAGCCATCCAAGCAAGCAGGAAGTATTCCAACTCACTCCTGAATTGTGCCCTGTAGATAGTGACAGGCTTTGGGGAGTCAGGAGTTGATTTATTCGCTGCAATTTTCTTAGATTCTGACCTGCTCTTATAGCTACTGTGTTTATGTGATGAATCCAGTTGAGTTTCTGGTCAATGGCAACTCCTCAGATATTGATAGTGGGGGATTCAGTGATGGTAACATCACTGAATGTCAAGGGATAATGTTTAGTTTGTCTATCATTGGAGATGGTCATTGCCTGGCATTTGCATGATGCGAATGTTACATATCACTTGTCAGCTCAAGCCTGAGTATTGTCCAGATCTTGTTGCATTTGAACATGGACTGCTTCAGTATCTGCGGAGTCGCAAATGGTGCTGAACTTTGTGCAATCATCGGCGAACATCCCCAGTTCTGACCATATGGTGGAAGGAAGGTCATTAATGAAGAAGCTGAAGATGTTTGCACTTGAGACACCACACAGAAGAAGTCCTGCAGAGATGTCCTGCAGTTTAGATCTCTGATCTCCAACAACCACAATCTTCCTTTAAGGACCAGTTTTGAGCTGACAATTGGTTTTAAATGTGACTGCAACGGTGTAAGCACTGGAAGGCCGAAGCAATGACAGGCATTTCCTCCTCTGCTGCTGCAGGATTCCACATTACAGACACTGTTGAGTCTGCATGTTTAATTAATGAAGTGCAGAGTGGATAATTGCATGAGAAAAATCCCTGAGTTTTGGAGGATCATATGTCATGAATGTCACTTGACAAAAAGCCTGCAATTGGGAAAATTGTACCCATGCTTACTGCAATTCCTCCTCTAACATGATGGCATCTTCCCTTTGGAGTATCCCTCGTGCAAGTTCATTCAGATTATGGCTTCAGGATTGAGGAAGGTTGAGAAGTCTAAAATCTTTCTTTTTGGAAAATAAGAAAGCACTTACATGAAGTGCAGATGCTGATGACTCAAAAACAATGTGAGGGAGGAGGTTGCAAAAATGCTGTATAGATTTTTGTGGTGCAAGGTTAGTGCCCTTACCTCTGAGCCAGAAATTCTGGTCTCAAGTCTCACCAACCTTGTACTTGTGCCATAGCATGTCTGAGCAGATTGACGAAAAATAATTTTGGCATGTTCTATGACAAATTGGAATGATATGTGTTCAAAATGCATCTCATAGACATTGACTGAAAGTGAAATTCTGAGAGGTTTAGTTGGACAATCCTAGTGTTTCTATTTCTAGGCCAGAAGGATTACATTCAATTCCCGCGTACCTGGTACTTGTGTCCTAGCATGTTGATTAAAAATACTTTAACAATTGAGGTTGTGTATTTCATCTCAGTGAGACCTCATCTATGTTTCTTTGAAGAGGTCCAATCAGTTAGATCAGTATTTGGGATGAAATATTACATGGATTGTGACGTAAACCCAGAAAATGTTTGTGAACTTATTTAGTACAGTTTTAGACATAGCTTTTGACAAATACATGATATGCATTATTAAAAACATAGAGGAAATCTTTTTAGCACAATACAGGTGGATGAAATGTGTGTAGTGCACTAAAATGCAAATTTCCTCAATTTTTCCAGCACAACTATCATGTACCAATGTTGTAAGCATCAACACTGAAGACAATGAGAAAATTCAGCTCACATTGTAGCAATCTCTCTATTTTTATTAGCTTGAGGGATCAAGAAGACAGGAAAAGAAAACATTTCTTTTCATTTTGACAGGGAAGGTTAATAGGATCTTCTAAACAAATGGAATCTCTATTTGCACAGGCTGAAAAATGAACACCTGTCTATTAAGTTCTGGAAGTTCTTATAGTAAAGACCTTTATCTTTGTAGACTAAATTACATTACCATTACCTATTTGGCTAAATGGCAGAGATTGGTGCTGTAATACATTTTTGCAATGGGAGTAAATGATTGTACAAGGAGATTAAGAGTTACGAGGTAACTCAGGTCAAATTCTCTGCCAGGTTTCAGGTTATACACATTTTTTGTTGAAGATTTATAGGAATGGAGAGAAAAGAGATCAAAATGATTGGTTGAATAGGTAACTGAGTCAGCCACAGAGCTCATTTTAGTTGTGGAAACAAACCTCAGGGCTGTTGCCTACCTACTTAGCTTGTTGATATCCCTATGTAGACTTTTCATGTTATCCTCACTATTTGCCTTCCCACCTGTTTTTGGGTCATCTGCAAACTTAGCGACAGTTCATTCATTTTCATCATCCAAGTTATTACTAGATATTGTAAATAATTGTGGCCACAACACTGATCACAGTGGCACTCCACCAGCTACAAGTTGCCACCCTGAAAATGCCTCCGCAATCTCCAAACTCTGTTTTCTAGCAGTTAGCCAATCCTCTATTCATGTTCATTTACTATACTATCACCACATGGTCTTATCTTATTAAGTAGCTTTATGGGCAATACCTTATCAAATATCTTTTAGAAATCCATTATATTACATTCACTGTTTCCCCTTTATCTATCTTGTTTGTTACCTCCTCACAGAACTGTAATTCATTTGTCAGGAATGTTTCCCCTTCATGAAGCCATGCTGTCTGTATTGATTATATTATGTACTTCTAAATAATCTGCTAAAACATACTCTATAATAGTCCCTAACATTTTCCCAATTATAGGTGTTAACTGGTCTATGGTTTCTCATGCTTTTTTGTCCTTCCTTTTTTGAATAAGGAAGTTATATAGGAAGTTTTCAAATTCTCTGGGACTTTCCCAGAATCTATAAGATTCTTGGAAGATTACCACCAGTGCACTCATTATCTTTGTAGCTATTTTGTTTAAAATGCTCATCGCTCAAGACATAGAACCATTCAGGACAAAGCACACCCCCAAGCCCCTTGATTAGCACCACACCCACAAACATTCAGTCAGTGTACTATTGTGCTCTGTTATAAGAGATGCACTGTAGAAATTCACCAAGACTCCTTAGACAACGTCTTTTAAACCCATGATCCATACCATCTTGAATGACAGATACATGAGAACACCACCACTTGTAAGTTCCCCTCCAAACCACTCATTATCCCGACTTGGAAATATATTACTGTTCCTTCAACGTCACTGGATCAAAATCCTGAAACTCCATCCCTAATGGCATTGTAGGTCTACCTACAGCACATAGACTTCAACACTTTAAGAAGGCAGCCCACCACCAGCTTCTGAAGGACAACTAGGAAACAGGAATGAATGCCGGACCAACCAGTGATGTCCACATCCCATGAATGGCTTAGAATTGGCACTAGGCTATTCAGTGTTGGCAGAACAGCATGCTTCTATAAGAGTTTCACACTTCAAGTGATCCAATGTAAGATGGATTATGAAACCTTTAATTTCTCAAGTCACATGCTATAATCCAATAACAATATCATGACATTCTGATTTTGAGATGTCACATGAGTAAATAAAGGTTGAAGAAATTGTTTCTAGGCTAACGTCAAACTGATAATTTGGAGCATAGTACCATACTTACATTAGAGTGTCATGTTTCAAGTAATCCAAGGAAATATCAAGAATGAGACTTTTATGCCCTTGTATCATATTCTATTATACAGGAATAATATTATGAGCATGTCTCTTAAAGTTTTACTGACAAATTGAACATGAGACATGATACAATATCTTTCTTTAAGAAAAGGTAAAAGTCATAGAATCCCTGTAGTGTGGAAACAGGGCCTTTGGCCCAACAAATCCACACTGATCCTCAGAGCATCCTGCCCAGACCCATCCCCCACTCTTCCCTGAACACTATAGACAATTTAGCATGGCCAATCCACCTAACCTGCACATCTTTGGACTGTGGGAGGAAACCGGAGCACCCAGAGGAAACCCACACAGACAGTCACCTGAGGGTGGAATTGAACCCACGCCCCTGGCTCTGTGAGACAGCAGTGCTAACCACTGAGCCACCATGCTACCCTAAAAGTATATCCCAAATATATGATTGTGGAGAGGGATGTGTTATTTATTCAAAAATTATATGAAGAGGTAAATCAGTGTTTACAAGACTAACATTTCAAATTTCAGTGTAATACTTTGGAAGTCTGACAATGAAAGATTCAGAATGGGAGTTTCAACAACCCCAGCAATTCAACAACATTAGCAGGATTAATCAGAAGCAGTAAATAAAAAAATTGAAAGAATATAAATAATTGATGTCTGTGATCCAGATTGGTGTCACGACTGCACTACTCTGACATTATATTTTACCCTCGCTTTCCATAACACTTGCATTTGTCCTGTCCCTTTATATCTCTCTTTCTATGTAATCAAGAATTTAAAGAAAAAGAGTTTAACTTATACAGTTATAAATTAGCAATCCTTGTTTCATCCTTGCCATTTGTCAGAAACAGTGTTAATTACAATGAATTGTCATTTCCTTGTTAATAATAAAAACCTGATCGACATTTTCTTTTCAACATGAACTACTTAGGTAAAATTGCACAATTTGGTCATTTAATTGAATCTTTCCATTAGTGACAATTCTGGGAATAGTGGCACTTGATTTGCAGCACATTAATCCAGTGAGTGAATGAGTCATCACAACTTTAACAGATCAATCTTGAGAACATCTTCGACTTTGTAGTCTAGAGCTACTGGAATGTGTTAATCAAGAGAAGTGTCTTGGTCTTTCTGTGGATGGTGTCACCTGCTCACCATATCAGGCGTTATCATCTTGAAAACTGGCTTATATCTCCCTTCAAAGTTACATCCCTGAAGCTTGACAAAGAGATACTGCAAATATGGCAGTATATTTGTTAGGGGCTTTTGGCATATCATTTCTAATGACTTGTAACCTACTTCAACTATGAATTCTTTGCCAAATAAGCATGTGTGAAATTTCATGATGTTAAATACCAGAGTTAATGCCCCCCCACCTTATATTTTGGAATCATTGCAAAGAGAGCAGGGTTTTTGAACAAAATGAAATTGGTTTCCATCTAATGAAAGACACATGCCTAGGCATTTGTATAACATATCCACTTCAAGATTCATGTTTTTCCTGGGGTTGTAGCATTACAATAAGCAATAATTTTCTGATAGAACCTGCTTAAAGAAACAAAGACATGTTGATGGTTACCCTGCCACTAAATGGGGATGTCTTTCTTAAGCAAATCTCTTAATGGAAATATTCTATCTGTGAAATTGAGAAGGTAAGACAAAATTAAAACCTCAAGGCAGCATTGCTAATCCTCTTTATCCTGTGAGGTCTTCATTTGTTTAACATGCTGAATCATACTTGGCTCACTCACTTTGTGAGAGGAGTGATTGGACCCAAAGAAGTCTAACTTGTTGATGACCTAGTATTTTGTTAAAAGCAAAACCATGTTGTTGGCCTGCTGTCATTGGTGGATAAACTTTGCAGCCACGTTCTGCCTTTGCCTTATCAATGACCATGATATTAACAGTGGTAAAAATGTGACCAGGTACATTATTAATAAACATACCCACTTGCTTCTGCAGTAAGTCTTGTAGAACTGAGAACTCAAATGGCAAGTGTTAAAATCAGTGGTGTCCAGATGGCTCCCTATATGCCTTAAACTCTTGGGATTCTTCCACTAAAAGGATAGACCAATAATCATGTTTCACTTCAGTCTGAGAAAAGAATGTTTCTCCAGACGATTTAAGATAAAATTCTTCCAATATCAGTGTTTTATATTAACATCCTTTCTGTGAGAACAAATCTGTGTAGCTGAAGTATTTTACTTTGTGAAACCTCCAAGCCAAGAGAGTTTGGATCTTTTTTTTAAAGTTGTTAGAATAAAAAAGTTTGGTGCATCAGAATTACGAAAAGCTTATATCAGTGGACTTAGAATAGGATCATTAAACTGCCTCTGCAGAAGCTGGAAGAAGTCAGTTAAGTAAAAATGTAAAAAGTTGAGATAGCAGTGATATTTCTGTGGAATTGAATGCAAGTAAAGGGGGAGAGTTAGGAAACAGGTTGAAGCAAAGTTTTGTTTTTTTTCTGTTACATCTTTTCTAACTGTAGTACATGTTTCTTTTGTTTATTGTCTTTCTTTTCTGCGACAAAACATCTGCATCTTCCAATTGCAGACTGAGTTTAAGGTTTATTCCAGAAAAATATTAAACTGACTTTAATCTGCAGTCTTGTGGAAATATGTTTCAGTTATTAACCACCTCAGCAGTCAACTGCAAAATTAACCATATGATCTATCAAGTTACATTGCATTCTAGGATTGACTTTCCAGTATTACAATCATTCAGGTTCATAACAAAGTATCAATTTTCAGGAATAGATCATTTTTACAGCTTTACAGCTTTCAATATTGTACTTTGCATTCCAGCTCAATGGGGTAGATTAGCCTTTTCATTTTAAATGGCACAATTTTATAAATTTATTTTACTTGGAAAGAACTTACATTCAAATAAAAATAGCTATTTTCTTGGTAGTTAGCATCTAGCCTACAGACCTGTAGCTTATCTAAGCACAGGGAAACTGATGCTACTTAAGAATGTTACACGGAAACATAGAAAATAGGAGCAAGAGTAGGCCATTCGGCCCTTCAAGCCTTCCCAACCATTCAATATGATCTTGGCTGATCATGTAATTTCAGTATCCCACTCTAAATTTCTCTCCATACCCCTTGATACCTTTAGTCTCAAGGGCCACATCCAGCTCCCTCTTGAATATATCTAATGAACTGGCCCCGACAGCTTCCTGTGGAGTATTTGTCACACGTTGTGAAGCCCATCTAATTTCCAGCTCATATGATTAGTATCAATTAGAAATAAGCAAAAAAGAAATTGAACAGTTTTACTATGGTAAATTTCCACTGGTAATGTTGAATTAATCTACCTATCTTTAAATACATATGAGTTTGATTTCAGAGACTGAAGTCGAAGTTCTCACAGAGAACTGACCAAGATTCCTTAAAATAACTTTCCATAATTCAGTAATTCTCACTTGCAATGGAATCTTGTTGAGACAGGAGCCAGCTGAAAAGATGTTGAGATGATCCTCACAAATGCTTTAAAACAAGGTCTACCAAATTATCATGCCACTCACACATTGGCAAGGCCATCAATAGAGCTTCACTTGGAGTTAAGACCACAGAGCAGAGGCTGGCAGCCCTCATGCTAGGTAATGCCACATCAGAGATTGTGGCTGCTGCTGAAAGAGTATTCAGGATCATGATGGACTGAGGAAATGAGTTGTATTGTATGCACTGCAGAGTCAATTACTACCAGCTAATGTTGAGGTAGAATGCTGCTACCAATGCTGCCCCTCTCTCTTCCTTTCAAAGGGCCAATTTGGTTAACCTAAATAAAGCATGAACAACCAACGAATTGTAGTGAGAATATATAGATTTTCAAAATATAGATTATTACATGATGTCAACAGATACAAGTTACGTGGACTAGTTAAACATACTAACTAAGATGACCAGGAAACACTGATGACATTTTAGTCTCCATTGGAACCTCTGCAATAGCCCTTTTCTCCCAACTCAAGACTGAGTGACATTATCAGATTGGATGGACCTTAATATTGCCTCCAACATTAAACCTTTCAGAACAATTGTATTGTGCAACAATTCATGAAGGGTCGATAGGGGGGTAGACTTGGTGTTGGAGGTTGAGGTGCAGGATGAAAAATGGTAGAGATATGGCTTTCACTGGGTAACTCGCTGCCTGGTGTCTAGCCTTTCAATCTGGCACCAGTTACACTAATAAGTTGCCCACATAAGTAGACCTATTAGGTACAACATTGGGACATCCACATGCGGTTGGGTTAACTCCAGTGATGGTGATTTGCAACCCTTAACTAGTCCTTAAACTATTAACTAATGGCCTCAATTATTGGTAGGGTGGAAGGCTATCCATGGACCTTCCCATGCTGATGATTATTCTGCTGGATGCTCAAAGTTGTTGAGATTTGGTTATGGCAAAATGGCCTTCTCACCTCTGAGTTCATCACCTCCAGAAGTGCAAGATTCGGCTGTCAGCTGTCAGCTTTTTTTAAAAATTATAAATGTTGTTATTTGTTTATTCATTCACAGGATGTGGACATCACTGTCTAGGCCACCATTTATTGCTCATCCCTAATTGGCCAAAGGGACATTTAAGAGTCATGCATATTGCTGTCAGTCTGGTATCACATGTTGGCCGGACCAGGTAAATATGGCAGCTTATTTTCCCAGTGAAGCAGATGGATTTTTCCTGATAATTGACAATGGATTCATGGTCATCATTAGGCTACTAATTCCAGATTTTTCTTTTATAATTGATTTTAAATTCCACCACCATTTTTCATGGCAGGATTCAAACGTATGTTCCCAGAACGTTCCTGGGCCTCTAGATCAACAACCCAGCAATAATACTTCTAGGCCATCACCTCTCCTTAAATTATGGCCATACATATTGACTTAACCGAAGTACTTAAAGGAAGCTTTTTCAATTCCTGATTTATATAACAGTAAAATTGATTTGTAAGCAGAATAAAGAAGCTGCTAATCTGTTCCTGAGAAATCTTACATGATAGACATGAATGGACAGAAAATCGAATGTGCAAAAAAAAAAGGATCATTTGGAATATCAATCCAAATCTTCTGGAGATTCTGTATAATCCATTCTATCATTGTTTCTATTTAACATCCTGGGGCCTTCACCTATTCATCACTAAGTTATGTGAGGAGCACGGCTATCAAGTAAAGTAGTCCATGAAAGTTGGCACCATAAGACCTAGAGATAGTAGGAACTGCAGATGCTGGAGAATCAGAGACAATAAGGTGCAGAGCTGGATGAACACAGCAGGCCAAGCAGCATCATAGGAGCAAAAAGGCTGACGTTTCGGGCCTAGACCCTTCATCCGAAACATCAGCCTTTGTGCTCCTATGATGCTACTTGGCCTGCTGTGTTCATCCAGCTCTGCACCTTATTGTCACCATAAGACCTAATTTTGTATCCATTAAACAAATGACAGATAATTTTCATCTACAAGTCTGTGATTCTGCAAGTTGTGTTCTGATGTTTGATGTGTCATAACTAAGGTGCAGTTCCAATATGGTTGGTGCTGTTCAACAGTCCACTAACAGAGTCAAGGTTGCCTAGCAAACATACACTTTCAAATGTACGTTGTAGTCTGGAGTTAGGACGGTAACATTAGAGGATCCAATTTTCTTTCCATATGTGGATGACCAGGAACCTCTCCCACTTTTAATGTACAGTGGGTAGATTTACAAGTTAATAAACAACCTGCTTAGCCATGTTGTGAAGTCATCTCCCTTGACTGTCCCTCCTTGAGTTGGGACTTGAACCTAGAACTTCAGGTTCAGGGGCATGGATGCAACCCATTGTGCCATAAGATCTGGACATTCAGATAACTCCAAAAATAATGCTGCCAATATCATTTTAGATACAGTCATAGAGTCAGACAGCATAGAAACAAACCTTTCAGCCCAACTCGTCCACGCCAACCAGACACCCCAATCTGACCTAGTCCCATTTGCCAGCATTTAGCCCATATCACTCTAAAACCTGTCTATACATATACCCATCCAGATGTCTTTTAAATTACCCGTTTCCATTATTTCCTCTGGTAACTTATTCTGTACGTGCACATGAAAATGTTGCCCATCAGGTTCTTTTCAAATCTTTCCCTCTCACGTTAAACCTCTAGTTTTGGACTTAGCCACCGTAGCAAAAAGATCTTGGCTATTCACCCTATCCAGGCCCCTCATGATTTTGTGAACCTGTATAAAGTCACCCTTCAGCTTCCGACATTCCAGGGAAAAAAGCCCCAGCCTACTCAGCCTATGGATCAAACCCTTCAGTCCCCAAAATAGCCTTTTTTTTTTAATGCACCCACGCAAGTTTAGCAACAGCTTTCCTATAGAAGGCGACCAGAATTGTAGACAGAATTGGCCGCACCAATGTCCTGTACAACTGCAACATGACATCCCAACTCCTACATTCAATGTTCTGACCAAAGAAGGAAAGCATGGCAAATGCCTTCTTCATCACCCTGTCTACCTGTGACTCCACTTTCAAGGAACTATGCACCTGAGGTGATATTTTGTAGCAGTATGATGAAAATTAATGAGATCAGTTAGCTCAGACAGCTTGTAATATGGAATAATGCCAACAACATGGGTTCAATTTCTGCACAAGCAAAAGTTACTGTCAGGATTCTTTTTCAAACCATCCCCCTTGCCTGAGGCAAGATAAATCTCAGACTAAGCCACCTCAAGTTCTCTCCCTCTTATGAGGCAATGGCCTCATGAGATGATAACAACTTTGCCTTTGAATGAAAGTGATTAAAATTGATCCTCAATTGCACACTTCAGAAAACAACAAGCATGTTCATGATGTTCGGATAGCTATGATAATGGATGAGGTTTCTTTGTGCTAGTTCACACAGGGAAAAGAAAGCTCTGTATTAATGAGTGTAGTAGCTGAGAGTGCTTTTGTATAGTGGCATACCATTGGCTGTGGAATCTTTGGAGGTCCCTTTATTAATGCAATTCATTACATTATTACATAGAAGTTCAAGCTTTAGGAACCAGAGTTAAATTTCCCCTTTTTCCATTTACATCAACCATGCACCATTTCTTAAATTATCAAATACCATCTTCCTAATTAAATCTAATATTGGGAGACTGTTTCATTCCCAAATTCATTCTTCTAGTTGCATCTCATCCTTACACCTATTTTCCGCCAAAACATCAAGGGGTAACAATTTTACAGGAATACAAGAAACAGAAGAGTAGGCAGTAAGAACTTGATCAGCTTCCAAAGACTGCTCAAGTGTTCAATTATATTACAGCTGAACATCTACCGTGACACTCCATTTTCCCATTGAAACCAGAACTTTTCCCAAACAGCCCAGGTAGTTGAGATTAATTGTAACATCTGTTAACGTTTCGGGTCTGGTTAACCTTCCTTGGTTCTGAGGAAGGGTCACCAGACCCGAAACATTAACTTTGTTTTTTTCCTTCACAGATGCTGCCAGACCGGCTGAGCTTTTCCAGCAACTTCGTTTTTGTTCCTGATTTACAGCATCCGCAGTTCTTTCAGTTTTTAATTCTAACATCTAACTGTACCACTTCAGCAAAATTTGAATATTTAAAACACATTTAGGTGTCAAATCTAGTGTGGAGCTGGAGGAACATAGCCGGTCAGGCAGCATCAGAGGAGTGTTCCTCCATGCTGCCTGGCCTGCTGTGTTCCTCCAGCTCCACACTGTGTTATCTCTGACTCCAGCATCGACAGTTCTTACTATCTCTAGGTGTCAAATCTAGATCCTCTGGCCCTTCCATATCAATAATACATTGAATTTAATGCTAAATGTTGACATTTTAGTACGTTCTGTCACAATGGATGTTCAAACACTTCAGAGCAAGTTTCTTAAAGATATCAAAATATGCATCTACATTTAAAAATTAATGACTACGAATGTGGATCAGGAGCAGTATCTGATGTAAACATAAATCCATGTTCCTACTTATCCAAGCAAATCTTTCACTTCCTCACTTAACAAGAGTCTACTTAACTCTGCCTTAAAAATATTCAAACCCTCTGAGTCCACCATATTTTCAGCAAGTGAGAACCAAAGGCTTAAACCCCCTGTGAGAAAAAAAAGTTTCACCTCATCTTTTTTTTAAATGGGCAACTTTTGATTTTAAAACGGTGACTTCCTAGTTCTAGGTTCTCCACATTCATCATGTAAAGGTTTCTCCAGGTGTTAAATGTTTCAATCAAGTTGCCTCATTATATTCTAAATGTCAATGGATACAAGTCTAGTCTAACCTATCCAATCTGTTCTCATAAGACAACCACCCCCATTCCGGATATTAGTCTAGTAAACATTATCTGAAGTGCTTCCAATGCATTTATTCCTTCCTTAAAAAAGGAAACCAACACTGTACAATATATGTACACATCCACTATAATTTGCTTTCAACATAATGATGAAAGTAGTTTTATTTCTGAATACTTATGTATAATTGCTGCATGAACTTCAGACAAATGGAGCAGAGTGATTACATGTAAAAATCCAAGTGTTGCTGTCTGAATCAAATTTCAGCATCAATTCTCTAAAACATCATTTCATTGTCTACCACGGAAGGAAACATATTGATCGGCATGAACTTGCTGTACTTGCATGATAAATATACTCTAAATTTTCCCAAAAAATTAGGCTTTGTTCTTACCAGTGTCAATATTCTTAACTGATGTGGTAAATGTTAATTTCTGTCAAGTAAATTCTCTGGCTTTGAGAATACTTGGCCTTATTTACTCAGGTTTTATTTGTTGTTGGAGATATTCAAAATTTGAAACATAACTGCTTTTCTTTCTCTTTACCTCTTAAAAAAAAAGCCCTCCATCTAATCATTCTGTCTTCTTTTTGTTTCTCCTAACTATTATAACATTGTATGCACTCATTCTAACTAATTTTATTTCTCAGTCCTTATGCCACTAATTTCACAACGTATCAACTGATTGATTCTGGAGATATCATGTTCCTTCAGGTCCCAGATACCTGATTTTGCTTCAATGATAATATTAGCTTGCATTTTTAGCAACTTACTAACAACTAGATATCATCACAATTAACTTGGTGAGCGCAAATGTAATTCACGGTAAGTGCAGGCCATTGCCTTTCTCCTACAAAATTGACAATTTTGTGATAAAATTTTCACATGACTCTCTGATCTCCTAAAATCTTGATGAAAGATCCACAGAATTCCTGGAGAAAAGACAAAAAAAAATTCTTGAAATTTCTTTCAGGGAAGAATGGGACAATCACAAAGGAAGTTGCTCCACACCCCCAAAATTTTCCTTTCTCGTTAAGTGAACATTTATATTGTTCAAAATTAAGAGGACACTGTTTTCTCCAATAAACAAAACCGGGTTGTTTTCTGATTTTGTTTTCCCTGTTTAGACTTCTTTGTTACCCAACTATGGAGTTCAGTAAATTCCTTGTTCTCTGTCAATACTGTTTCAAAAAGTACATTGAGGACCTGGATGGTGTTTGCCACATACAGGAGTAAGAAGGATAGTTCCAAAACTTGATGATCAAAACTAAAAGGAATTGTAGATTATGCAATGGACAATTCAAGTAGTGATGGGAAACTGGAAAATCATTTGTATTGTCATTTGTGCAGTATTTGAAAATTAGTTACACATTATGGATTCACTTGGGTTATTGCAGAGAAACACAAGCAGGAAAGGCTAGATTAAACAATCCTTTCTATATTTGAGTCCTTTTCATAAGAGACAGCTTTCTCTCAATGTGCTGACAGCAAGATTTGGTAAATGAGTTGAAAGAACAAACTCAGACATTCAACGCCTCCTCATGCCTGTGGAAGATTTAGAAAAATAGCTGTTTTGTTTTCTCTATCTAGCTCTGATTTTCTGGTGAACAAATGTATCTATTTGATGGCTATATATTTACTTTTTCTGCTCATGTAAAGAAGCAATATTCAATTTTGTAATGTCTTGAGGCCCAATGTAGAACTTTTGTCCAGTCTTTGGAATACTGCGTGGATATATTTTGCTGCAAAGAAAGTTTGAATGTGATGGGAGGATGTACAATGTAGTGACCTTTTAGCTGAGAAGATAAAATAAGATAAAGTTAGGAAGAACAGGGGCTGATCGTGTTGCTGCTGGGTTCAGCCATATAATATGAGATGCTCTGCAATGTTTGAATTATCAAGTGTGTTGTCTGAAAATAAATTTCCTCTCAGAAATATGAAGGTGAAAGGTTCTGCCTGGAACCAAAAAAGACCCAAAAATATCTCATATACATTCATAAAATAATTCTTCCAATTCTTAGCTATGATTATTAATATCTGAACAATGAACACCATCACTATCTTGGACTAATTAAATGGCATTCATTAATATGTGTTTAAGAGAAATTTAGCATCTCAACATAGCCCCAAACTTACCATGTATCTTGGTTCTGTAATTGGAAGTATTTCAGCCATTTCAATGGTGTAATGGACTTTATGGTTTGACCTCTTTATATTTGATTTTGGCCTCTCTCTTCCACAATTAAAGTTATTCACTCCATGCTCAGGTACAGTTCAATCATCTGCCTGCACCTCTTCTGAGTGGCTTTTGCGTACAATGAGCTTTAGTACTGATGACTGGTTTTATTTAGTGCTAAAGGGTGGGGGCGAGTAGCTTGAGTTGGGAATCTTCCAGACTTGACAGACCTGCCTTGGTGCCATTGCCCCCATTACAAACAATATGGAAGCAGGGGTGATATAAAGTCAGACCCAACAACCTCAGATTCATGATGGACACACTGGTCGCCTAGTATTTAAGCAGGCTGGCTAGGAAGCTACCCTTTATTGATGCTGTCTCAGTTGTTTTTGAAGTACTTTAACTCTGTCGCCCTTATCTCTCACAAACCCTCATCCCCACAAACCCCTACTCCCTATGCCCTTTGAATGCTTCTTTATCCTCCAAAAAACATCCTGTATTCCTTGCATGCCCAGTCTCCCAGTATGCTATATGTATTGAAAATGCACCATACAATATCAATGGTAGGTCCTGAAATGTTAAAGACAAAAATAAAATAAACACACATCCAGAAATTTTCTTTGAAAATAATTATTGTCCCTCCAAACCTATAAAACCTATAACAGAGCAACTGTTATATCAGTAACAGAAGCTTTAACCATTTCAACTCTTAGTCTTGTTCAACTAAGCATTCAGACATTGACTATAGAGAATACAGAGTCAATGTGGGAAATGTTTCTGTAGAAACAGATGGCCAGGCCTCTGTTCTTGTTATGAATGTCTGACTGAGTTCCGCAATTCATGAATGCAATAGTTCAGCAGAGGTTCTGTTCTGACAACTAAATGGCATGTTTACTTTGCTTGATTGTCATCCTTATGTGTTATAAAAAGTAATTTGCTCCTGTAATACCTTTTGTCAGTGTTTGCCTGACTCGATGAAAATCATATTGCCAGCAGGCTGCTCAATTGCAGGGAAAATCAGAATCAATTCTGAATCTGTCCTCATTCAACATCTATATATACACATACATTTCTCTCAAGGAATCCGAGATAAAAAAAAAGGGCCCTGATTTCCCCTTCTAGCCTAAGCTACTACAACACACAAATGACCATTTCAGTTAGGATCAGCTGAGTTATGACAGATATGGGACAATATCTGGGAGCCCTTCCATCACGTGTTGATGAGGTGAATGCTGCATATAGTCACTGAGCTACCAGGAAGTCTGCATTTACTCTTCAATGTAAACAAATTTTCTGGATATTGAAGAATCTATCTAACATATACTGTATTTGTCCTAGCTTTTCTTCAAATTCATCTCAGCAGAATGAAATAATTTTTATTTGTGTATTTTATACCACAGTGAAAGAAAAACACAGGAGACTGCCTTTCATTGAATCCATGCAAAAATTGCTCTTTATCAATCTTGTTCCATCTTTTGATGAGCTGTACATATTGTCAATTGCTAAGAACGTAGTTACCTTGGTACGCTCAACATTTTTCTGCCTGGCTAATATCCACTTGGCTTGTGAAAATGGTGTTGACCAATTTCTACCATAAGTTTAATCGACACTGTGAATGCATCAATAGGCCCACAGTGGGGTCCTGCTGTTAACCTTATTTTAAATCATGTCCAAAATGTGGCTACTATTATTTGCTGAGATTAATTTATGTGACTTTTAAAAAATATGATTGATATGATTACTGGAGTATGTTTGCGTGAATATGCTTCCTCACATATTCTTAGTATTCTAACTGTAATGCACTTGTTTGAAAAGGCTTGTCAAATTTACAAGATTGAATACATTCCCTTGAATATGCTTGTTTAACCTCATATTTTAGTTTCGGAAAGTGTTTTGAGTGAAAGAATTTTGATGGTTGTTGTTTGCTTGAACATATATTCCTCTGTGTATGTTTGAAAAGAGGAATAAATGTTATGATCATATAGGGTTTTCCAACAATTTTATTTCAACTACTCTTCTTTATTCCAGAATCTCCTGATGCAGGGGTTGTAGTTTCCATAGCAGTTGGTTGTAATCTGTTATCTCAGCCAACTGTCCACTTTTATTCTATGAACTTTGACGGAACATGTGATACGCACTTTTGTCTTGACTCTCCCTGACCTTAACTACAATATATGTAAAACCTAACTGCTTCAGCAGTGTAGGGAAGATGTAACAGACTATTTCATCGAATTATTTACATATAATCCTGACTATCTGAACATGTGATTTAAATTGAAGTGAAATATTCCAACATACATAACTAAATTTTCAACCTCCACTGAGCTTAAGTAGTGTGGAAAATGTATTGGAGTAAACCAGTAAGTAGCCTGTGAAGAATTTTGGCTGCTGAAGAAATCAATGACTGCACCCTCTAGAAGAACATGAAAAAAACCTTTTTATATATTATTGCTGTCGTTCCAATAATATTATACATTACATCACAATTTTCTGTGCTCACAGCAGAGGTGTTACTTCTCAGAGACTAATTCTTCTTACAAGTCCAGGAAACCTGTAGCTCAGTAACATCAAAACGTGTCACTGACTTCAAAAGGTGCACTGTCTGTGATCAGAGATTGCACTCTTGAACACAGCAAATGCCCAACTGTGAACTGAAGGTATCCTTCTTCAAACAATCTTCAAACAATGTTGGTCTGTAACTAATGCTGCACTCCCGTGTTACCTTCCTGTTGTGGATCTTTTGAATTACTGATTCCTGTTGGTAGGCCATTGTTTAGAAGGTAGTGTCAGCCAGGGCCCAGAAATGAACCATGACGAAGATTGTTTCACCAAGATAAGTATCTCTTCTGACAATATATCTTCTCCCCTTCTGTCATGTGTTTGCACATTAAGTTTATTGCTGAGTTTACAAGGGATTCTGTGTAGATTTTGATTCCCTTTCATACAAGGCTAAAACTTTCAAATGGGAATAAAATTTCTGTCTGCAATTTTTGTTTTTCCTTCTTTACAATACTGTTCAGCACTGACAAATTTGGATTGTGAATACTATTGACCCTATATGTATAGCCACTTGAAATGTGCATCTGATATTGGAATTCATAGCTCATATGGTGTAAGTAAGAAACTGCTAATGGAATTGTATTATGTCTGAATTAACTTCACTCAATTCTAGGAAGTTTAAGCTGGAATAGCCAAATCTTATGCAACTCTCATTCGGACTATTTTCAGCTCAATTTAATCTGCACACGTTCTTGTCTAGAGGTCTTCCAACTTTGATACCTCATATCTTGAGGTATGGCTATACCTATGCTCATTATACAGCCTTTGTTGGCTCACGGTATGATGTAATGTCCATATCTTCTGTCATCCGTCACAAAACAAACAAAAGAGAGTTTGAACAAGTGTGTCTATGTTTCTATACCAAATACTTTAGGTGCGTCTTGCTGCCTCCATTATGGAAGTAGATTCAACACAATTCAAAGGGGCATTTCTTTTCATCCCCATTACTGGATGTCTCTTACAATTACATCCTTTCCAGGGATTGCAGATGATTGTTTTATACCTTGTTATGTAAAAGAAACGCTTGTACTGGCATACCTCAACAAGGGAACATTTGGTGCAATCCGCAAATGTGGAAGTGTTGAATGCTAATGAAGTGCCTTGGAAAGACTCAATTTATCTGAACAGCTCAGAAAAACATCAATCAGTGTTTAAGCTGACTTTATGCTACAGCAATCAAAAATTCATCCTACTATTCTGTTTTCTCTCAGTTGCCCTGTCTGCTTCATCCACTTCACAATAAAAAATGTCATGGACCCTACCTTAACACTCAGAAAGAAGAGTAGTTAAAATATAAAAGGCATATTCTACAAAGACTGGGAGCTTGAGGAAACATCAGAATTACATCTAAAAAACAGCAGGATGGTCATATGGAGCTTGCGCATTGGGCCAACACTGCCAGAACTGGTCGTGCACTGAAAGAATTAAGCTAGATTTTTCATCCATGATTCTATGTGTTTGCAAATGAATTCAACGGGACTATCCACATTGCCTTACTCTTATAATAAGTGCAATTGTGCTTTCTTATTCGAATCTACTGTCTGTATTGCAAAACTAATGGGCAATAAATGCAGGCTCAGCCAATTGTGCCCACATCCCATGAATGAATTTTAAAAAATGTGCGATGCATTGTCCCAGATCCTGTAGTCTTCAGATAGTTGGAGACTAGATGTACTTTGATAAATGCACATCATGATCCCTCAGAAGTCCTGAGTGCATTGCAATTGCCTGGGATGCTTAAACTTCTGATTGGCAACTACTCTGGATCTGAGTTAGGATTGAAGACTTTGTAAGATCCTGACTCATTAAGCTGAATAGTTAGCCAGGAACATGAGAAGATTAAAATCTGCTCTAATTCATGGTAAATTACAAAACTGATCCACATTCATTCATGCTGATCTCCAAATCACTCAAATTTACTTCGACTCCACTTCTTTGGACACGTAGCCTGTCCCCTCAGCCTGCAACCCTCAAGCTTCCTCCAAAATTTAAGCTGTGCCTCACTAATCCCCTATCCTGTTCCAATGTTTGAAAATCACCCCTTCCAACATCTGCACTCTTCAACTCTAACACTGGAAACACTCCCAGGCACCTGGCTAATGCTACTTTCATACTCACTTAGGAGCCATGTTTATCCCCTCATCTAGTTACCACCTTACCCCTTTACTCACTTGCCACCATAACCTCTCAGGTGCACACCTCTCATCCTACACCTTTCACGCATCTTGCATCCTCTTCCTTATCCACCCCTGCAATACTAACAACTGATCGGTTTAACAGCCACTTTAGCATCTCAGCCACTTACCTGTCACTCTTCCCCCTCACACACAGCTACCCTATCCTCTTGTCCATCTAGATACTCATCCACTCACCAGCCCCTTTACTCCCACACTTACCTCTTCTCCACGGCCTTGGCAAACTGCATTTTGGATCTTTATATTTTGGAGTACTGCAATTACTGCTGCAGAAAGGGGACATAGTTTGACCACCAGCACCAGTCTTGAGCTATGCTGGAAGGCTTCCTGAGCATAAATAATTCTTATTCAATGTTGTTTTTATTTTATCATTGTAGAAAATGTCCTAAAATATAAAGTTTTGTTGAATTTCCTTTCAGCTAAAAGAAAAATCCAGTAAGTCCAGTTACTCATCTCTGCAGAGATTATAGCAACTGAATATTTTGACATATCCTCAAACTTGTCCTCCTGCTTGCTTCTGGTATATGGATATCTACATCTACTGTTGTGTCGTAATATACAATATTTACTTAATCCAGGTGTAGTCCAACAGAAAGGTGAAATTACGGATGATACTAAGAGATTCAGAGCAAGGGTGTTTTTCCAGCTGCTCTTGTATTTTAAAATTTTAGAAACTTTTATCATTCTCTTTCTCACCATCAATACTCTCTTTGACATTTCCATTATTACTGTCCACCAGAAATTGCTTCTTTTCCCCAGTGCCACATCACTGTCAATGTCATCTAAAGTTCCCAATCTTGCATTACTATCTTAGATCAACAAGAAAAGAAAGGAATAGGCTAAAAATGGACTAGCTGAACCATTTGATGTGAAGAAACTAGTGAAGTTTCAACGTTCTACCAATCTCCAGTTTTGCATTGATACAATTGAAATTCTTTGGGTCTCGACGCAGTAAACTTAGCATTTAGCATGCTTACCTTCATTGCTCAGACCTTTGACTATAGGAATTGGGATCTTATGTTGAGGTTGTAAAGTTCATTAGTGAGGCCTCTTCTGGAGCAATATGTCCAGTTCTGGACACCGTTATGGGAAGGAGATTATTAAGCTGGAGAGGGCTCAGAAGAGATTTACCAGGACGTTGCTGCGAATGGAGGGCTTCAGTTATAAGGAGATATTGGATAGGCTGGGACTTTTTCCACTGGAGTGCAGGAGATAGAGAGGTGACCTTTTAGAGACGTATAAAATAATGAAGGTGAAAGATAAGGTGAACAGCAAGTGTTTTTCCCTAGGGTGGGGATTTCAAGACTGGGGGCATACTTTTAAAATGAGAGAAGAAAGAAATAAAAAAAGACATAAAAGAGGTAATTTTTTTTACACAGGGAATGGTTCAAGTGGAATGAACTTCCAGAGAAAGTGGTGGATGCCGCTACAATTACAACATTTAAATTACACGTAGGTAAGTACATGAATAGGAAATGTTTGGCGGGGTATGGGTCAAGCGCAGGCAAGTAGGACTGGTTTACTTTGGGATCATGATCAGCATGAACTGGTCAGACAAAAAGATCTGTTTCCGTGCTGTATGATTCTATGAATCTGTAGCTGCAAATGAACATTTGTGAACCTGTTAACAATGAAGGTTTTGGGAGAGTTAACTACTTATTCTGGACAATGAGAATTATGGTGTTGCTCATAGTGTCCAAGAAAGAAAGGGTTTAAGCATTTGAGACTCAATATTAAGTCCACTCCTAAATCCTCAAAATGCAACAGGTATTTGCAAATGTATCTTTTTATTACCCCTAATTTAAAATCTGTTCATTTTATAAACTACCATTTCTCATTCTTAGAGATGTACTAATATCTGAATTTTAGAAATCATAGCTAGCTCAACACTATTTTCACATTTCATTCTCACCAGAACCAATCACTGTTTTGAGCCAGTTGATCAAAGACTGATGAGCTTAGAATTCTCATCTCCAATGAGGGTGATAATCACCATGCTGCTTCAGACTGACTAGTGTTCATACTCTGTAAAATGTGTACTTTCTTCTTTCCTCTTGCCAGTCCGTTCAATTGATGTAGGACACATTGTGCAGTGTCAGGCCAATAGGTTTTATTATTGCTCCCCAGTAATCATGGAAAGATTGCAGGTTAATTAAATTTAGCAGAACTATGGAAAAGCCTGGCCTGATACCTGTTGATATCTACACATGCGTGCTTAAAGTTGAAGGGGTCACTGGATAACAATCAGGAGTAGCAACCCTGTCTGTATGGCTCTGCTCTTTAATAGAAAATCCAGTAAACCAGCAGTAGTGCTGAAGCTGTTTGGCATACATTGCTAGCAACTGAGTCGATAGTCACAAGACTTTATTTCTCTAATACGTAATAATCATAAGGCTAAGAAAAGTAAATATCTTAGCAAAGTTAAGATTAGTTATTGTATTGAAATAAACACAATTGCTCGAAACATGCATAGAATTACAAAGACAGATAGCTAACAAGACCAGACCAGTCCTATTCTTTAACAGCAGGAAATAAGAAAGCTGCTCAGACATGAGACCGCCCACGCCCTCATCAACACCCACGCCAGTGCCCTCATCAACACACATACCTTCGCTTGGACACATGTCTTGATGACATCCACCGTCTGAAAAGGGAGATTGCACTGAGTCAAATCTTCCCACCCTTGGCTAATCAGCTTCACCACTCTGCTGCCCTCTTCAAGGTACTCACCATCACTTGAACATGGCAGGCACCATGATGATGTCTACTTTCTAGAAGCAGTGAAGACACTGATGCAGATCTTCCCTACATCAGCCAATCAGCATCTCCACTCTGCTGCCCTCTTCAAAGTACTCACCTTCAACTGAACATAGAAGGTGTCTTGACAAAGTCCATCTTCTCGAAGCAGTGACTTCATTGACGCAGATCTTCCGCACGTCAGGCAATCAGCGTCACCACTATGCTGAACTACCTGTTGCCTGCCATTTCAATGCACCACCCTGCTCCCTGGCTAACATCTCTGTCTCTGGCTTGCTGCAGTGTTCCAGTGACGCCCAACGCAAGCTGGAGGAACAACACCTCATTTTCCACTTGGGGACCCTACAGCCCTCCGGACTCAATATTGAGTTCAATAATTTTAGGGCCTAAACTCTCCCATGTCCCAGCCCCCCACTCCACATACCAGGCCTTGTTACCAAATAGCCTGCCATTACACACCCCCTGTTGTTAGTCACTAAGTCACTAACAGTCCCCATTAACAACTATTCACCTTCCCAGCCTGATCGTTAGCAACTCCTTGGTCTGTCCAACTGTCTTTCTCTCTCTTTAAGCTCTATCCTATCGTTTACTCCCTACCCCACCCACCTCCCTACTTTCTGTATATAAACTGACGTTTTCCCAGCCACCATTAGTTCTGAGGAAGGGTCACTGGACCCGAAACATTAACTCTGTTTTCTCCTTCACAAATGCTGCCAGACCTGCTGAGCTTTTCCAGCAACTTTGTTTTTGTCACCACTATGCTGCCCTTTTCAAGGCACTCACCTCCAGTTCAAGATGGATGGTATCTTGAAGCGTACCTCCTGGCAACAGGGACTGCACTGATACAAATCTTCCCCACATGGGCCAATCTACATCAACTCTGTACTGCCCTCTTCACAGTACTCACCATCACTTGAACACAGAGGGTATCTTGATGAAGTCCACCTTCTGGAAGCAGTGACTGCACTGATGCAGATCTTCCCTACGTCAGCCAATCAGCGTCACTGCTTTGCTGCCCTCTTCAAGGTTTTCAAATAATTGCCTCTGGGATGGGATAGCCACCCAGTCCTTCTCACTGCAATTCTTAGTCCAGCAAATGAAATTTTGTTATTGGGAGCTCAGGACATCTATAGTCTCCCTGGGAACTGTGGTCTATAATGGTAGATGATGCCACTAAGGCTGGGGTCTCGTCATTCTGTTCCAGGTCTTTGGGGAGGGTGGGTTTGTCCCAGCTGGAGGCTATGTGATAGTCACTGGTGGCTGCTTTTCTGACTGGGCTTCCTCACAACATTGTAACTGATGTCTTGTGTGATGTTGCTGTCAAATGTTCACCAAGCCATAAGGAATCCACCAAAGTTCCATCTCAAATGCAGGGTCAAATATCAGTGGGGAATGTTAGAAATAGAGCAATGTTTTTCAAATAGTGCTCCTTGTCTGCAATGAAGCAACAATTTTTCACCTGAAAGACTGACAGGGAGGCTTTACCTTTGTGATGATGAGGCTCAGAGTTCTGTAAGCTTAAGCAGATGCATGTTGCAGATCCACAGTGATAATGCTTCTTTGAGGGAGTTAAATTCAGGTATTTCACCATTACAGCACCCCCTGCCAAACAATATCATGGACTCTGTCATTGCATACTTACATTTTGGTCTGAGAATGTAATAGCTCTAAAGTAGTAGCTCCAGTGCCGGGTGTGAAAAATGTTGCCGAAATGGTAAAGCCATGTGAGACTTTTGAATTTGTACCTGCATATTTTTCTGTGTCTGATATAGCAGGTGGCCAATTGATGCAAAATATCTACCATTCATGATTGCTGGAGGCTATAATCTATAATGTCAATTGTGGCCAAAGAATGAATTTCATTGAAAGGTCAGTTTGATTGCAAATGAGTGGCATTACACAATCAGTGGATGCATGAATAACACAATTGCCCCTCACAGAATCTCAAATGTAAAGAGTCATACTCCACTGCTCAAGAAAAAAACCACAACTCACTCTATTCAAGTTGCACGTGGTGACAGACATATTGTCTCGATGTTGCAGATTTGAGTTTGCTACAAAAATGGCAAGACTTGAGCATCTTTCGCTATTGTTACTGACTCCACCTGAGGCTATTGAATTTTGATTCATCCTTCATGATCTCTTTTGTGTTGCTTCACTGCATCTCTGCATGCCTGATGAGATTTCATCTTCCTTCCCCATTTCCATTCAGTCCCTTTATCTTACTATTAATGCTCCCTCTTTACCACAACACCATTGCTTTGTGAATTGCCGTGTTCTTGTTGACTATTCATTCTCCTCATACTGAGGACAGAGCAATTGTGAATTGAGAACTCCACCCTACAGTTCCCTGTCTCCTTTATGCTCTATGAACTCCCACCATTCTATGTAGAATTGCCCACTTTCACTGTAATCATTCCCTTAGTGATCTAGTCCAATGAACTTTAACTGCAGTACGAGCCCCTGACCTACCCTATGATTTCTCAGACTGTCCACATAATAGTTAATGTGCAACCCCCAAGACTGACCATAATACATCCTCCAAACCGACTTGAAAAGACAGATCTAATTGAATATGGCTCAGACGTAAAATGGATACCTGCATAACACCCCATCTAACCTAGCTACCACTCCTACGCTGCACTTTATCTGAGACTTAACTTTAGACCACTCTCTGAACTAGAAAGACTCTGATCCCCGGTCTCTGATTGGATGAAGAGACTGACTATTGCCAACTGCATGACCTGAAATTGAACAAAGCCTTTGACTGAGTCTGGGCGCATTCCCTGACTGACCATTGTTCCCCTTCATTCAACCAAGGACAGTTCCCTTTCACTTACACATATGATAATTTGGTTGAAGAACATGTACTATGACTGCAATGTAAGCTGCTGGTGCATGGTGCAGGTGTGATATTGATGTAGCCCAGTTTCATGGAAGAACACATCCGTCCCCATTCACTGTTCAGTGCTCTACATAGTAACAAGATGTCTGCCTCTCCCTCTGCACTAGAAAGCAGTGCAAGCCAGAGAGCTTCCATCTGAGTTCAAGGAAAACAAGCTAAGAGCCATAAGATACATGCTGTGTAGATGCAAGAGATGCACGTGTGTCCATATGCTCAAAGAAATCTGGCAGAAGCATAGAACAGAAAAAGTTTCTGACCTCCAAAGTGAAGTGCTGAAGGTGCTTGCGTTATTCCAAAAGCAGGCATAGTGATGTGGTGAGGCTGGTAGCCTGGCGATGCCCAGTTGCATGGATGAAGCGTAGAAGAGGAAAACGTCCACAAAGTATGCAGCAAAATGGTGGTTATAGTGGAGTTAGATGAAGGTGTGAAGAAGCAAGAGATGAATTGTGGTTAGTGTAACTGCTTTAAGTTAGATGTCAGGAATTGGCACTGTGCAGTTTCTCGGGGCAGGCAGGAGGAATCGGGACTGGCATAGAAATAAGTGAGATTATCTAATTATAAGTTGCCAATGCATGGGAATGAGGTCATCATCACTCATTTGTGAGATTCAGAACTCACTGCATAAATCTTAATGGGAACAAAGAAAATTTAAATCTTCCTCTTGATGTTAGGAATCTTTTCTTTCATTGTTATCATATTTATACGTCAACTGAATTTAGCTATTTATAAAATTTACAGTTGCAAAACAGACTTCAGTTATCTTATCCACGAGCATGTCTTTCCAGAATCTCTTCTCACAATTGATCATGTTAGCAAATGCTGAAAGAGAACTCACCAGAGGGGGATTTACTTTCTTGGGGAGCCATGAGACCCTCATGCTCTTAGTAAATTTGCAGTATATTTATCCAATTCATATCGGACTTCCATTGTATTTAAGAATAATATTGGGATAGAAAAGAAAAATTGTCTGATGTAATTCTGAGACATGGACTGTGACAAATAACTGTGAGATTCAGACAATAATTGTGAGTTAGTAAACATGGTATGATCGAAAATGAACAAAGAAGGGTCCGGGATAAGCATGCTGTCTTGAAAAATAAAGACACCCTCAAGGGACCAAATACAAATTGACTTGATAGAAATTTTAGCAAACTAGTTTGCCAAACAGCTGTTGGAAATATTCAAAACGATGCTGAATACCACAGAAAATGAGATCAAAAGCACCAAATGCTGGAGTTCTATTGATAAATAGAGAAATAAAAACTGAGCTAATACACCTATAATGTAGTGAGGTATAGCAATAGCTCAGTGGTAGCATTCTCACCTGAACCATAATGTTGCAGATTCAGCCCTATTCCAGAACTGTGAGCACAAAATATAGGCTGATACTCTGGTGTTGTACCGAGAGAACAATGTGATATGAAATGCTGACGCTTAGAAATGGTACTGTACGTGAGGTCTCAGCTGCTGTGTCTGATAGATGAAAGAAACCTCCAAGACACTATTTCAATATTAAAAATATCAAGGAGGTGTCCCTGGTAATTTAGCTGGAATATTTGTCATTTAGCAAAGAGGAGCAAAAGTTTTTGTGAATATTATTCCCTGTTGCATTCCAATTGACTGTCATTTTATAGATTACAACAATCATTACATTTTAAAAGTACCTCCTTGGTTTTAAAAAAAGCTTTGGATTGATCTGAGTACATGAACTATGCTATATAGATGACAGCTAGGTTTTTCTTTCATACCAGAAATTCTCGACTAACAATGCTGAAGATAATAATTAAAGAAGTATTACAGGGAGATTAATAGAGGTAAAAGGAACATTCATATTATCTGCTGACATTTTTGTAAGGAAATAGGAATTTGATCTTGGTATTTGTTGACAATACTAATGGAGATTTATTTTGTGAAAAAAATCATAGTTGGAGATAATAGAAACATTCTGGGATTAAGGGCAGGATCACTTGGAGTGTGACAAGACATTGAAAAAGAAATTCAGATTTGTAAAAGCCAATAAGGTTGGACGAATTATAGTTTTACAGCATGGAAAGAGGGTCTTCAGCCCACAATGCCTTTCCCAGCCATAAATCACCCATTTCCTCCAGCCCAATTTTCCAGCACCTGTTCCATAGCCTAATACGTTGCGGTGTTTCAAACATTCATCTAAATAGTATTTTGAGTGCTGTGATGGTTCCTGCCTCAATTACCCTTTCCTGCTGTGAGTTCCAGCAATTGAACACCCTTTGGGTGAAAAACATTCTTTCTTAAGTCCCTTCTAAACCTCTTTCCCCTTATATTAATTCTGCGCTCCTTGGTTATTGACCCCTCTATTAAAAGGAAACTGTTTCTTCCCACCTACCCTACAGAAATGTCCTAACTGCTATTATGGAGCAACTGAGAAAATATCATAGAGAGGGAAAACCATTGCTGATTCCACAGCAAAACATCCTTAGCTAAGAAAATCCAAGAGATTCAAGGTCCCTCAGATTTAAGACAATAGCAGATCTCTGCCAAAAGTAGAATCAAAGTCAATAATCTTCAGCCCAGATACAATTTGCAACATATTAATGCAATGTGTATCTTGTTGCAATTATTCAATAATCTGCATTTTGTTTAAGACAAAAAGCTCATTTTTGTTAGACTACAAAAGTAATTTTCCTCCTTTACACTAGGCTTTGTACATGTCTACCTCAAATTAGGATGGTGACATCAAATCTGTCAATAGTTCATGCTACATGAGGAACGTTGGTCTAGATTCATCTCAAGGATAAATAGATTAACTGTATACCAGTAAATGTCAGTTATAAGAAAGCTTGTAGAATCCATCTTTATTCCTGGTATCCATACATTATTTGGATTTGTCAACAGGAGCAACAGTGCCATTTATTGACAAAATATAAAAGAGAATTCTTGGCCTCATTAAGGAGGATTGTAAAACAGCTCAGCAAGATATAACTCAGCTGATGGGATGTGATGACTGGTAAGAGATATATGGAGAACTGTGAGATGCTTCATTTTTGTGACTAAATCCAAGAATTTGGAAATTCATGTAATGAAGAAATTTTCCTTGTGTGGTCTTTTCAAATGGACACAAGGGCAGTTCCAGGAGTGAAGGAAATCTTAACCTGTCACACCTTTCAAATTTTGACCCTGTGCTGTTTTTATCACATTTTGCTACAGACTTCTTCCGTATTTCTGAAAATGTTATTAATGTTTGTTTCAAAAAATTAAGGCACTTTTTTGATATTGTAGTGATGTTTATGTAATATTGGATGATTACAGAAATCACAAGTTGTCAACAAGCCAATGACACAGAATTTTGCATTTATTTTGTACCTTTAATACAATAAATTTCCCAAAGGTGTTTTACAGAAGAATAATGGAACAACATTTGTCACTGAGTGATAGAGGAGATTTTATATCAGGTAACAAAAAATAATGCATTTAAGGAAGCAGGCTGAAAAGTGCAAAGACAAAGGAGATATTGACAAGGCATTACAGTGCTAAGAGCCAAGAGAACTGAGGGACACCACTGCTAATGGTGAAGTGATTAACATTACAAATGCACAGAGTGGAAGTGCCGAGAGGAATTTAGGTGGAACTGGAAGAGATGGAACAGATTAAGAAAATGGATCAGTTTAAAAAACAGATTGAAAATTTTAACATTGAGAAGTTGATTGAATGGGAACCTGTGGTCTTGCGCTTACTGATCTGTAATGTGTGAATGGAAGTCATGACAAATTAGGACATCGGAAGCAAAGCTTTGAAGATGTCAAGTTGACAGAGAGTAAAACCTGGGAGGCTGACCTGCATTTAAATAGTCAAGCATTAAGACAAGGCATGGATCAGGTCTCATCAATGGAAAAGCTGAGGCAACACTGAAGTCAGCCAATGTTGCAAAATAAGAAATCAGCAGATTCAGTGATGGTGCTGTTATGTGGTAAGAAGCTCAATGCAAGTTCAAAGATGATATTAATATTTTATATTATTTTGTTCAGCCTCTGACACTTGCCAGGGTGTGAAGTGAAGTTGGCAAGAGAACAGAGTCTGTAACAGAGACCAAAGATAATGAGCCAGATTTTTATTTCCCAATAGAGGGGGAGGAAGAAAAAACATTGAGAAACCCATAATGGTGACTTTCTTTTGTTTAAAAACAGTCAAATTTCTCCTGCTCTTCTGACCCTTTACTATTTTGTCTTCTGCGATTGGCATTCTAGTAGAAATACCTTGCGTTTAAAGAGTTCACCTTTAGGTCAAGTTGTAGAGATCTACAGCACAATAAAAAGGCCCTTTGGCCCATTGTGCCAATGCCAGTCGAAAATAACCAGCTAACTATTCTAATCCTGTTTTCCAGCACTTAACACATAGTCTTGTATGCCTTGGCATCACAAATTAGTACCTAAATACTTGTCAAATGTTCTGAGGGTTTCTGCCTCCAACATCTTTCCAGGCAGTGAGTTCCAGATTCCAAACATGTTCTCTATGTATGCAATATTATGACTCTATTTGAAAGCTGTGGATCTGCAGGTTGCACAGAAAAATCAGCCAGTCAACTAAAATATCTACTTAATAACATGTTTTATTTTACTGTTTTGAATAAACTAACCTATAAAATTAATCAATTTCTGATGAGCACTTCATTTATCAAATTATGATCACCAGTATGACAGAGATCACCATTCTGAGGACCATTTTGGCAATTTGGTTCCTCTAGTGGTCAGTCACTAAACATAATCACAAGAGACTGCCAATATACTTTTACATAAAAGAACCTCTGCAAGAAAATTTGGAATTATCTTATTATAAGCACCTTAGGAAAAAATTTTCAGCATTGGTTTGGTTCATGGGAACTGTGTGTATTTGTTGTGGAATGGGGGTACTGCCCATGATTCTTCTCCCAGCTTAGCCAATACATCTGTCCTTATGTTCCCAGTTTGGGAAGTTTGATGGTGGACTCTAACTCTAATGATGCACTATTCACAGCCTTGGGCAGTTTAGAGAATAAATTTGAGCAGGGGTGCAGACAGTAATGGTTTTCCGTTTGGTGAGATGAATCTTCCAGTTTGACATGGTGCCAGGAAGTCAGTTGCACTGTTGCAGACATGCTTGCTGTATAAGTGTATATCTGCTGCTGGGGGAAATTTTTCAGGGAGGCTGACCACATAGGCTATAGCTGCTAGCTGACCAGTCTGAATTCTCATTTTGTTGGGGAGCTTGATATATACTGTGTCCATCCTTCAATCTTTTGCTCCCCATGTTCCCTTTGGTCTCTCCCCATTTTGTCTCGGCACAAATGATCCTGTGGGGACAATTGTTGTCACTGCCTGACACCCATGGTGTTCTCCTTCATATGTGAAAATGTTACCAAGAAAGACAGGCATATTGGCCCATTTGATTGCAATGCCGCGACGCTGTACTACTATGGTCTAACACGCTATGCAGTACTGGCTAACTGTACCATCTTTCATCTTGCTGTCCAGCAAAAATTGAATGGAGGTTTCTCCATCAGAATAGCTAGGGGTTTCAGGCCGAGAATATAGGCAAAATCTTGTACCACCCAGAACATGACAAGCAAGCGCTTCTCACATGTAGAGAATCCCTGCTCTCTTGGTTAAAGAGTCCGGTATAGGTTACCCGTCCAAATTTATTGTGTCTCTCTTGAGAAGTGCAGCTGCCAATGTGGCATCTGTGGCTGCAACTTCCAAGGTGGAGGGAAGTTCTGGGTCAGGTACCTGCATTGTGGGGCTGCACTAGTGCCTGTTTTAATTCAGCAACGGCGTCTGTGTGCTGCTCAGTCCATTCCCACAGGGCAGAGACAAAAGGCACCAGTTGTTTTAGGAGAAATCCTACATATCATTGCTACTTGTGTTTGCAAAAAGTTATATTTTAAAGAAGTGGATAGACCATTCAGGATAAAGAAGGGATCTAGAGAAAGCAATGCTTTCTAAAATAACTTCATGTCCATTCCCCCTAGATTGCAGCACTTCATGATATAAACTAGTACAAATATTCCAGTTGTTCAGTTGGGAATTATTTCTCAATAATGTTTGCCTGAGACACAATGATGTTCGTTAAGCCTTACACTATAATATAATCGTATATTGAGACAGCATAATAGGTTTCAAAACTAAATGGCAACTGCAGCATTCTAAAAGTTAACTGAATTTGAACAAAACTTTTTATTTTATTGTACCTTTATTAAGATTGATCATCATTAAGTCTTTCATTTATTGCCTATCTTTAACTATCTTTGCAAAGTTGGTAGGGAGACTTTACATTTAAAAAAAAACTGTCCAATTAAATTTATGCCGTATAGGCAATAAACAAACCCTATAAATGGAATAAATTAAAAACAATGCTTTAATCTCTTTGAATGACAGTTAGAAAGTGCAACAAGAAAAGTTAGGAGCAGGAGTAGGCAATTCAGCCCCTCAAGTCTACTCTATCAATCAATATGATCATGGCTGATCTCATCTTGGCCTCAACTCCACTTACCTGTCTACTTCCACAGGTGAATTCCACAGATTCACGATCCTTTGAGGTCCTCCTCATCTCTGTATTGCATCTGCTACTCCATATCCTAAAAATATTACCTGTTGTTCTGTATTGCCTGACATGAGGAAACATTGTCTTTACATCTACTTGTCAGTCCCTTTAGCATCTTATTTACCTCAATTAGATCTTGCTTCTAAACTTCTAAACTCCAGAAAGTAGAGCTCTAGACTGTTTAATCTCTCTTCATAAGACAAACCTCTCATGTCTGAAAACAATTTAGTGAACCTCCTTTGGCCTGCCTCCAATACAACTGCATCCCTCCTGAAGTAAGGGAACCAAAACGTAAACCCCTGCATTGCTCATGTTTAGATTATTCTGGCTCTATTAAATCAGTTTTTTGTTTTGTGTAACTATCAAGCATACATTATTTTTCATTTAGTTGTTTCCTTTATATATGTGCACATAACATCAACACTAGCTTGACAATGGGAAATTATTTCAGAAAAAAATATTTATCTTCAGTGGTTTCCAATAGACATTTAAATCAGTTAAACTAATGTGTAAAGTAACTAAAAATAATTCTGGTTTAAATTGATACTTCTCAATACATACCTTTACATCTCTCATTAGAAAATAAGAATGCTCCAAAAACTTAGCAAGCTTAACCCTTGCATAGTTATACCACATCTCCGGTTCTCTGCATAAATAGAGACTGGACATAACCTGGAAGATATTAAGTGATAGTAATGTCACTGTGATTAAAAAAAAAATTCCAATTAACTCGCAGCATTCATGACAACTGGACATCCAAAAAAAGCTTTAGAGCAAATAAAGTACTTTCATAATCATTGTGTAATGCAAGAATTGTGGAAATCAATTTGCACATAGTAAGCTCTGGCAAGAAGCAATGTGATAATGTTTTGTTTCAATGAAACTGTTTGAAGATAAATATCATCCAGGATACTGAGGATGATTTTCCTGGTCCATGAAATAATGACATGAAGTATTTTACATCCATTTGAACAAACATATAGAGCTTACACTCACTTGTAAGACCAAACTTCTGATCCTCCCTCAAAGTGGCAGCCTTGGTTTCTGTGTTCAAGTTCTGAAGTGGAACTTGAATCCACAGTCTTCTGATGGAGAGGCAAAAGTGTTTGAAAGTAAACTCTTGGCATAAGAGTTTTTTCTCAATTGATGTCCAATGATTACTGTTAAAACAGAAATTTGGTGAAGTGGAGAGTGGATGAGGTAGAAATGGAGCTTATATGTAAATTTCTATATACAAATAACCAAACATAAATACATCACTGAATAATGGTCTCTTGAGTAAGGAGCAAGCAAAAAGGAAATTTTAGTCTCGTGAGGTAACTTTACCTGAAAGGAGAAAATTGGTGAGAAGGCCAAATGAAAGTCAAGATTTTGTTCCAAATTTCAAAGAAACAAAATCTAATTTAGAGAAAAAAGAGTGGTCTGTTTTTGTTATAAACATATATTGGAAAGTCATATTTTCACTGTGCTTTATAAGACACTCTTACATTGTCTAAAGGTTTTTGTCCTTACACCAGATATCAATTGTAAAAGCGGTCCATGTTTGAAAGACATAAAATGGCCAACAAGAATGAAACAAAATAAGACAGCCTACTCCAACATTTAAGTGAAACATAATGGTACCTTTGAACAGGGCTAATCCACTGTCACCAAGGGGCCCTGCAAGCCACCATCTGAGACGGTTTGATAGGAGGATGCCTAAGCGTAGACGAATGTTTGATTCCAGCTTCATTAATGAAAGGATGTTGTTCCATTAAGTGAACAGTACCAGTCAGAACAAGAGGTATAAATCTCAGCCCATGAACCAGCCAACCTAACTCTTAAGCAGCCATGAAAACAACAGCTAAAGTCATTTTGTAGTAATTGATTGTTTCTTTGAAGTTATTCACAACATTAAGAAATAGGCTCTAGTTAAAAATTCTTCAGATAATCATCGAGATGGATTTCAACATAAGTATACATACATGTATAACCAAAGTGTAATAGAAGCACTGGGGAAAAACATTTAAACCTCGATGTGAAAGTTAATTAGTCTCAGGAAATGCTTTCTCTTATCTCTAAAAAGATGCCTGGTATGGTCTGAACAAAATAGATTGGTCTCAACTTATTAGTTACAACATGCTAATTGTAGAAGTAGCTGTATAACTTTATGCTTTATAACTAATTTTGTAACAGAAATTAATACTATGAATCTTTTAGCAGCTAGTTAAAACCAACTGTCTTCTGTATATTTTATATACATATTTGAGATAGTGGAAAATATAAGAGGAATAACTGAATTTGATAAGACATACCACGAGGAATACGATGAATAACAGAATTGAAGTAGTCCTTTGAGATAAGCAAATCTAGAGCAGACCAGAAGGAGTATAATCAGTAACTTGGGAATGTTAATTCATGGGATGCATAGAAAGATCCCAAGGCATGGAGATGAAAATGTCTGTTAAACGTAATGAGATTGTGGGAACCTGGGGCTGCCCATAGGAATGCCCATAGATTTCTGAAGAAGGGTCCCGACCTGAAATGTTAACTTTCCTGTTCCTCTGATGCTGCCTGGCCTGTTGTGTTCCTCCAGCTCCACACTGTATTATCTCTGACTCTAGCATCAGCAGTTCTTAGTATCCCATCATTGATGAGGTGTTTCACAGGATTAGCTGTATGGAATAAGAGGGATGGACACCGTGACCATGCTGAATGTGATTATTGTAACACAAAACGTATAAAAATGCTGTAAAAATCAGAGTGTATCATTGATCTCTCTTCTGATCCAAGCCAAAGATTAAGGAAATAATTGTGCTCTCACATCAAGGCCAGATTCAGGGAAGATCCTTTGGCCCTTTCCCTGCATTAACCAGTTTTTATTTGTAAAGAAGTTTGCCACTTGCTTGAATCCTGCCTGCCTCCTGAGTCTTTGTCCCCAGTCAGGTAGGGTGGGGGGCACGGTTATGCTCCTACATCAATAATGCACAACAACTTGGATACTGTTCCACTAAATGTGGTGTACCTTTATTGAACCATTTAGCATTTGTACATACTCACGATGACATTTGTTGCTTGAAAGTCCCCAAGCTGTATCTCAGGTGGTCAATCCATTGAAGGATCTCTAAGTTATCTTCAGAGTAGCTGACAAAACTACTCTACTCACTGCTGAACCAAGTGATTTCAAATCTTTTGTTGAGTTACTTTCTTGCTGTGCTTTTGTGCTACATAATGTAATATCTGGCTTTGAGCTATTTGTTGTTCTTTTTTATGACATCATACACTTGTTCAAATCCACTCCCATTACCTTCTCTGTTCCTCCATCCTAAGGTCACATTTGATCAAATACAATCAGCTGTCTGGAGTATTTAAATAAAACTTTATCAATTTCCAGTGCTGGAACAGTGGAAGCATTTCGATAGCCTTTACTAGCTCCCATTTCTTTCTCAGGGCATTAAATCACTTGCTGACCTTAGAAATTTTGTGGCTTCACTGAAATTTCTATCTTGCTTTCCTGTTCTCACAGGCAGTTATGTAATTCTTCAGTCTGGGTATCATTTCTCCTTTGACATTTGACTCCAGCACCATAATACAAACGCTGCACACAAGATTCCACCACAGCCAGTTTACCCTCATTAATATGAAAGAAATAGTAGTTAAATGATTAAAAGTAACTAGTACAATACAAATTTCAGTGATGCATTGGCATACAGTTCATTAAACTGAAAAGAAAATGTCAATTTTTATTGAACCCTTCAAGTAACATAGTACAACACTGAAACATTGTTCTCGCAACTCTTTAGTCAATTCTGCTGGACTAACTACTTAAGGGCTGTTTTCCTTTTGGACTATTGTATTCTTAAGGAAACAATAGATTAAGAATTTCTTTCCATTATAGTTTATCACAAGTTCCCAGAAACTCGAAACAATCTGCCTGAACGTGTCCTTTCTGATGTTTGTACCATTTTACTGGATGTTCTGCCAATCTGCTGCAAGAAAAAAAACTCTTCAGAAATAACAGATGTATATTCACTGTCATAATAAATGTTTTGCATCAATATCCTCATCTTCAGAATTATATTTAAAACTTCAGCAGATTCAACAAATGAAGTCCTCATAAATAATTAACATGACAATAGGAGGAATTTTTATTCTATTTCTAATTCTACTATCAGAGCAGTTGTCAAGGAGTGTACTTTCTAAAATCAATTTGCTTTCATTTTTGAAGGAACTTGTTCTGGAAGATAAATATTATAAACTTGGTTCAGCTCTTTTTTGTCCCTTCTGATGGTAAAACAATTTATTTCTGTGCAATAGCTAATAAATGAAATGAAACTACATCTTTACATATTCTCCTCTTCCTTTCTGAACAAAGTGACAATTTACAGTAAGAATTCAGCTTTCTGAGTAAACGCTGCTTTCAGAAAAAAGTCCAGGATTTGGTTTAAATAAATTTTATATAACTTCCCCAATTCAGCCACTTAATTTTTCATGTCATTGACTTTGGTTTTCTGTTTATTGCTTATATTGTGTTGTTAAACACATAAACACAAATTAATATAACAATAATGCATACTGGATCTAAGTCATTCTAATATACATGAAACATTTTGTTTCTAAAATTCATCATATGTAATAATTCTGTTCTTTTCTTCCTACACATTGCTGCAACAATGTAGTCTATTACAATAAAAATTGGAACATGACCACAAAATGCCCCTGAGAGTGATAAATAGAAACCCATCCATTTAGGTTACTGCTCTCCAGATAGCTTTACGATGAATCCTTTTAATAAATCCTTCTACAAGTTAAAAACACCTTTTGTTATATGAAAACTATCTGCCCACTTTCTAACATGGGTCTTCTTTATTATTAAAAGTCCTGCTTACAATTATTTGTTTACCGGATAATGGAGGCACAGCTCAGGTAAATTAGGCTATAAATGATTTCTCTTCTATACAATTGTATCTCTATTTATTGAAATGAAACATTCATTTGCTATTTTGCTGTTTATCAGTATTAATTTGCCTTCTAAAATATCAGATCACTCTCCTGAACAATAGTATAGAATAGAATTATATAAAATATACAAGACAAGAAACATTCATACCTCAAATAACATGGGAAAAAAAAGACTTCTATTCAGCTTATCTGATGTCTCTTACTTATGATCTAGACAGGCATCCTCCTATAGCAACAGTTAAATACTGTGGATGATGGAGATTTGAAATAAAAGTAAATAAAATGCTGGAAAGACTTGCTGAGTACTAGCCACATGTGCACCACATCCAAGGTTATTGGCAGCTGACATGCATGAGGCTCAAAGAACGATCATGGAATATCTTCATGTTCTGAGGAAGGGTCACTGGACCCAAAACTCTGATTTTTTTTTACAGATGTTGCCAGACTTGCTGAGCTTTTCCAGCAACTTCTGTTTTTGCTCCTGATTTACAGCATCCACAGTTCCTTCAGTTTTTAGTGGAATATCTTCAAACTACTTACAGGATACTTCTGCACATCGATACTGTACCTAGACTGTACCATAATGCTACAGCAAGAACACTGTGCAGTGAGGGACACACAACCATATCATGGACTGAACTAGGCTGCATTTCTGGGAGTTTTGCTCACTCTCATAGCGTTCAGTCTCTGAGCCTTACTGGATGCTTATGGCATCCTGCCTTGCATTGCCCTGCATTGCCTTGTTATTTTGCGCATTGACCCTCAGCCAGAGACACCAGGTTCAAATTACATTGTTCATATCATAGCATTTAGTGCCAGGAAGCTTACTATGGTTGTCTGGTCATGTCAGTCAAGGGGGATAACCTTTCTTAGGGTTTCCTGGCTCGGTAAGTCAATGGCAGCCACTGATACCAGTCCAAATTGTGCTCATGGTAGTCAAAGTCAGAATCCTTTGCTAATAAGGGATGAGGTGCTGAGCAACGGGCAACATGTCACTTATCTTGACTTCCTGTTCTATTGCAGGCTTTTTTTCAATCTGGAATGAGGGAACAGTAGAATGAGTTGAGAAACTGTTGCATGTGTTGGTGAGAATGGTAAAGAATGAGCCTTGCTGAGAGGTGGCTGCAGCAGCAGAGTGTGAGGCATCAGAGAGAAGATGGCGGCACTTACACTGGTAAAGTGGAGAAGGGCATTGACCTTCTTCCTGCAGTGCTAGACATCCTTCCAAATGGCTGAGACTACACTAACTGAATTGGAAACCTCTCACCGGGCTGGTATGGTCTGGTGTCTTATCCTCCACTACTAGTCTTGGGGGAAGAGAAAGTCCTGCTGATCCAGCAGGGTCTTCAGTTCTCCTCCTGCAAAGTGGAGCACCAATTTCATCCTCTCTGGCATGACCAGGAGAAATGCCAGAAACTGTGCAGGGCAGATCCTGACTGACAGTTGAGTCTGGGTGTACAATGGGCTTTAAAAACAGTGGGGAGAAGATCTTGTATTTCAGGATATCTGCTGAGTGGCTGGTTGGCTTGGGAACTGCACATGGTATAAAAGATCCAGAATCGGAGTTGAAGGGCATCATAATGCATGGTAGGTAGTCAATAAAGTGGATTTGCTGAGATTCAGCGAGGAGGTGTGCTAATGCTTCTGGTGAAAATCCCTCAAAAAATTCAACACAACTCAGCCAAAAAAAGTAAGATTCAGCTCACCGATAGGTGATGCATAGTATTTGATACTTTGGTGTGGTTAACTTCTAAATAGATCTTTCTTGTAGAAACAAAGCATTTTAATGATTTTTTTTGCTTTCATTCAGAGGAAGTCTTGTTTTGCAATAAATAACATGTCTATTACTGAAGCCAGAAATTTTGGGGTTCAAGACCTGATTCAGAATTTCCTGAATTCTTGATTATGCACTTCTGGTATTGCAGCTCTTATTTTGGAGGTCAACATTGTGGTCCACAGCATCAAGAAAGGCCCTTTAGCTCATCGAGTCTGCATCAGTTAAAAACAACTTCCTAATTATTCTAATCCCATTTTCAGCACTTGGCCTTGTATGCCTTGGTATCACATGCATACATTTAAATACTTCTTAAAGGTTACAAGGGTTTCTGCCTTGACTTACAAGCAGTGAGTTCCAGATTCCCTTGACTTTCTGGCTGAAAAAAAAATCCTCACATCCCCACTACCTGCCCTTTACCTTAAATCCATGCCCCTCATCATGCATCCCTCTACCAATGGAAATGGCTTCTTCCTGTCTACTTTGTCTTGGCCCTCATTGCTTTTTTTTCATCTCAGTAGTAACACAAATAATAAAAAACTTACAGTCATAGCACTTTTACCTTCTTTTCTTCATCCCATACTTCGTGGCATATGAAATAGTTAAAGCATCTCAAAAGATGGGAAGCATTGGAAAGGGTGCAGAGGAGATTTACCAGGATGTTGCCTGGTATGGAGGGAAGGTCTTATGAGGAAAGGCTGAGGG